>NC_092810.1:115495782-115818705 GCF_040954645.1 Diabrotica undecimpunctata
ATAATTGTGACACTATCTACGCAAATTATAAAACGTCCGAATATCCCTAAGTTGACAACATCAAAAACCAACTGGAATATATTCGAGTCTTACATAAATGAAAATTTAAATTTAAATATAAGATTAAAGCAACCAGACGATATCGATAATGCTGTGCTTCTTCTCACCCAAACTATACATCATCATCATCATTTTGGCTTTACAACCCTGTGTGGGTCCTAGCCTCCCCAAGAATTTTTCTCCAGTCGTCCCTATCCATCGCCTTCCTCCGCCAAGCACGTATTTCCATATTTCTCATGTCTTCATCGATGTTATCTAGGAATCTTGATCTGGGTCTTCCTCTTCTTCTTTGACCAATAGGTCTATCAAGGAGCGTTTTTCTAGCTGGGTCGGTTTGCTCCATCCGCATAACATGGCCTACCCACCTTAGACGTCCTATCTTTATGTGTTAAAAACTATACATGCAGCCGCTGAAATAGCTACACCCCCTCAGAATGACAAAGAACCAAGTGACACCAACATACCCGTATATATAAAACGTCTTGTTGCACAAAAAAGAAGAGCCAGGCGCATATGGCAAAGAAGTCGCAATCCTATAGATAAAAATGAATACAATAGATTAACACGGCAACTTAAAACTGCTCTAGAAGACGCGAGGAATGATACATTTGAACTATTCATCAACAGCCTGTCAAAAGAAGACCACAGCATCTGGAAAGCAACGAAATCATTCAAGAGACCTATACAGCACATACCACCTCTAAGGAAAGCCGATGGAAGCTGGGGAAAAACTGAACAAGAAAAGGCATCAATATTTGCTGAACATCTCTCACACGTTTTTGGTGCACCTGAACTTAATAACAATAATAACGAAGAACAAGTTAACAAACTTCTTAGACGCTCCATGCCCAATGATGCTACCAATCAAATACTTTACTCCTAATAATGTCAAAGAACAAATTTCTAGATGCAATAACTACAAAGCACCAGGCTTTGACATGATCACTGGGCTAATATTAAAAAAATTACCGAGAAAAGCAATTGTCCTACTAACAATGATATATAATAGTATCATAAGATTAGCCTACTACCCGATTAATTGGAAGTTCGCACAAATAATTATGATTAGTAAACCAAATAAACCACCAAATATTACTACTTCATATAGACCAATCAGCTTACTTCCAATAATGTCAAAAATCTTAGAAAGACTTCTGCTCCAAAGATTCTCAGAAGACATCGGAATTAATTCAGTGATCCCCACACACCAGTTTGGTTTCCGCGAAGCCCATTCAACTCTACAACAGTGTCATAGGATTGTTAAAAACATTAATGTATGCCTCGAAGAGAAAAAAATTTGCACTGCTGCCTTCCTGGATATAAAACAAGCCTTCGACCGTGTTTGGCATGATGGTCTCCTGTATAAACTTAAGTCATCCTTTCCCACTCCTCACTATCTACTCTTAAAATCATACCTCACAGAACGTCACTTTCAAGTCGGATTCCTTACAGAAACCTCTCATTACTATCCCATAAAATCCGGTGTCCCTCAAGGAAGTGTCCTGGGTCCCCTCCTGTACCTCATATACACTGCTGATATTCCAACAACAAATACGACCACAGTAGCCATGTTCGCAGATGACACCGCCATAATATCCATCGATGATGACCCCCAAGTAGCATCAGGAAACCTTCAAATACACATGAACCTACTACAAGACTGGATGAATAGATGGAAAATCAAAGTTAACCATACTAAGTCTAATCAAATTACATTCACCAACAGGAACATCATATGTCCAAGAATTAGACTGAACAATATATTACTACCAGTAAAAACAGAAGTCAAATACCTGGGAATGACACTTGATCAAAAGCTCACTTGGAAGCACACATCTTGGCAAAAAAAATCCAAATCAACATGAAAATACGTCAAATGAATTGGTTAAAAGGCCGAAAATCACAGTTATCCACAGATAATAAACTTCTCTTGTATAAATGCATAATAAAGCCTATATGGACATATGGGGTGCAACTATGGGGCTGTGCAAAGCCTTCTAATACCAAAATCATTCAGAGGATCCAATCCAAAATACTCAGAATGATTTTCAATGCGCCGTGGTACGTTAGTAATAAAACACTACATGATGACTCTGGAATACCGTTCGTTGAAGACGAAATCAGCAGACTAACAAGAAATTATTTAGAACATCTGCCAGCCCACCCCAACGAGGAAGCAAGACAACTACACCTACAACCAGAAGTCAGACGAAGATTGAAGAGACAGTGGCCAACAGACTTTATTCACTAATTTTAATTTTAATTTAAATTTCCATTTCAATTCTAGTTTTAAATTATAATCCTACACTGATTTTATTTGTTTGTGTTAGTATTGGGAGTATTATCAGTGGATAATTTCTCCTCTCATGTATTTGCAATACTCACATTTACTAATAGCTTGTAATAGCAGATTGTAAATTTACAAATTTAATAATAAAAAAAAATATATATTCTGGGAAGGACTTGGACGGAGGATGGGCGTGAACTATCAGAAGATGAAAAAAAAAAACTTTCAAAGCTAACTCAATCCGTTTTACGATTTTCTCGTCCATTGTTCAAAGCAAACCGAAATGTCATAGCAGATAATTGGTTTTCATCGATTGAGTTAGTGCAACTTTGGTTTGACTTACGTGGGAACCATGAACAAAAATAAAAAGGAAATTCCTACTTATTTTCTACCAAATAGAAACAGGGAAATAGGAAACACCCTGTATGATTTTACTGAACATATGACATTGCTATTATATGCAGGAAAAAAAGGAAATGCTACAATTCTTATATTCTCAATTCATCATTGTTAAGACACTGATTCGCAAACGAGCAAGCCAGAAATTGTATCGTTCTACAATACGACCAAAGGAGGAGTCGATGGCTAGATGAAAAATGTTCCAAAAGTACTTGTACTTTTAGATGTCATACCCAAAGATGGCAAATGGCCACCTTTGGGTATATTTTGCAGCAATGCATACATAGTTTAGCAGGCATACAAAAAAAAGTTATCGGAAAAATCTAATTTTCTAACACAATTGACAAAATAGTTAGTAGAACCACATAACCGAAGACGAGAAACCATGAATCATATTTCAAGAGAAATAAAAATTTGTATACGTCGGGTATTAAGTATACAAAAACAACTGCATCAGATTTTGTAGATGACGATATTATGAAAAAAAGGAAATTTGCTCTATTTGCCCAAGTAAAAAAAGAGGAATAACTGACTAAATACCTTTGTAATAATTGCAAAAAACCGATATATCTCGAGTGCACAAAACGAGTGTGTATTCGATGCGCAGAAGATGAGAAAAGTGTAAAGAAATTTATGTACTTTGCCATTTGTTATCTTATGTTTAATTTACTTTTTAAGTTTGTCTTTGCTTCATATACATTTTGTTATATCTCCTAAGAAATACTACATCTGTATTAGTTCATAATAATTTAGAATTATTTTTTTACTGTAAACTTCTCAAGTGTTATCATTTTTTTTCCCTGTTACCCTATTTTTCGGTTTCCAAAGTAATAATATTTTTTTCAATTATTTTGTGTTATTTTTTGATATTTATTAAAAATATGTTATTGCAAATGAATGTAATTTAGACGTTTAAAACATATTTAACTAAATTTTCCAAAAAAACATGCCAAAAAATTGTTTTTAATGTGGGTAATATCAAAGACGATATGTCACTAATTGTCTTCCAATATTCAGATGTTACTACCTGAGGGTTAAATAACTATACGTTTAATCAAATAAAAATTGATTAAGTCTACAGAAGCGACCAGCTTTAATAAAAGCTACGATTTCAAAAAGAAACTGTTTCGAAACAATAGTAATTTTTGCAGTAGTTAAAAAAATCTAGGTGTTTATTTTAGTCCATTTATGACTGCTTGAAATTACCTTAGTCTTAATTTTATTTAACAGATACGCAAAACTGTTAAATACCGGTAATAAACATAGTTTCTACCCTTGAATCAATGTGATTATATGTGGTATTCCAACCATGTCTGACAGTTCTCAAAAGAAAGCTTCGTGTCAGGCGATATCTCTATTTTACCGACCGTTTACATGACGTCTATTGAACGGTCTCTTTCTCGTAATTTTTCATCTGAAAACACGATTATGGATACTTTGTATGCCACGCGAGTAACACAGGAGTTGACTTTTCATATAGTAACGACTTTCAACGTAAGCCCTTTAAGATTTATGGCCATTTGGTAAAAAAATATTTAAGAAATGTGTGCTGTTTAAATTAAAGTTTTACTAAATAAAATATGTATTGAGATATCATTACTTTTAATTTAATTTAAATTGTACATCATATATATATATATATATATATATATATATATATATATATATATATATATATATTGTTATGGATCAGTTTATCGATCAGAAATAGAATAAAGAGTTTTTTTTTATTATTTTAATATACCGCGGGCATATAAGTTAAAATACAACCCTGTACTTATTTGTAATCGTTAGAATAAGAAAAGACATTGTTTCCGTGACGGACTAGTTTTTCCTTGAAGGACTAAGTGAATAGTGAAAGGACAATGGAATTCGTGTAATTATATATTTAAGGAATAAACTTTGTAATTGTATTTTGCGGTGGACATTTTTCGAAAGTAAATAAGAATTACATTTAGATATGAGATAACAAGAATTTGGAAGCTTATTTCGGTTGAAAAAGGCAAAATTGTTAATGGTTTCTGAAAAGTAATTTGAGTGAAATTAGTTTATTTGTTTTAAATATTATGTTGGAAATTTTCTGAATCGAAAATTAGTGGGAAAGATGAATGCTTATGATTGGTTAAAGAGGAATGATGGGGGATGAGAGAGTTTGAGAAGGTTGTCTGGGGAGATTGAAAAGAGTATTATGTTACCGGCAGACCAGAAGAGAAGACGTGTTTTTTCGTGTAGTCAATCGGAGTAGGAGTGTTTTTCGTTTGTTAGTGAAAAAGGTGGAAGCTGAGAGCAGATCAAAAACGAGAAGATTAATACCTCTTTAGAGTCTGCATAGTCCACGAGATCTAATTCAGAAAGAAAGGAGAATTTGTTAATAAAGAGTCCCGGTCAAAAGAGGCTTGGGCTTGTGTTTTCGGAGGAGTAGTTTGCTGGTATGCGGTTTTGGAGCGATGCTGAGAACTGAAAATATTTGATGGTAGCCGGACATAATCAATCAAGGAAGGAACTGTGGTTTGATCGAGAGGAGACATCATTGGTGTAAAAAATAAAGGTCAGTCAAATAATTTGAATAAAAGAAAACTTTAAGACATTCTAAAGATAAAATCAAATATAAGCATACGAACTAAGATTCCAAGTTTTAAAGAGTTATTTTTTTGTGAATAAATTATATTTTTTATATGGTAAATTTTTTTGCAGATATCATTATAAAGCAGATCAATAGATAGTTTGTTAATTAAAATTAAATTTAGAGTATAGGAGTTTGTTGGGAAAGATAATTGCCCACAAAAAGTTATTTATTAACATTCACCGTATTGCTTATTGAAATAAATAATAATTTGTGTGCATATTTATGTTGTTTTAATGTTAGTTCCGTTTCCTGTTTTATCCCGATTATGAGCAACTAGGAGATACTGAACCCACTAGAAGAGATATATAAAGTAAACTGATTAAAGTAAAATTAAAAAGGCACCCTGAGAATTTTTAATAGTAATTGAATTGTATGACTCTGCATACATTAGTAAACTAATTAATTAAATAATTGGATTAATTAAATTAGTCTTAATCAATAATAAGACATCATAAAGCAGATCACAACAATATATATATATATATATATATATATATATATATATATATATATATATATATAATATATATATATATATATATATAATATATATATATATATATATATATATATATATATATATATCATCATTTCACATATTTAATCCTTTTTGTACTTCGGACGTTTACTGTTTATTATTTATTTCATAAAAGTACAAATGTCACTTATAAAAATGCTTAATTTCCAATGACAGACCCTGAGCGAAGGCTATGTTGGTCAAATTAGAAAAAAATATATAATACACACATTAATATAATTACTTTGACCCAATAAAAATTTTTAATCGCACCAATGAAGCACACACAATTAATTTGAAGCACACCAAAAGCATGAAGATGATTTTGTGCTTTTTTCCCAAATTAAAGTTAAATAGGTGACATGGCTATGTATTAAACTGTAATATATATTTTTCCTATAGTTAATTTCTACATAATTTGCTGATCTTTTTTGCTGTAGAGGTCTAGATTCAAGTACTCTCGTTAATTGTTGCTACTCTTCTCTCCTTATTATTACCGTATAATTTGATTTGTGCATTTATCTGGATAAGTTTTTAATGATCTAATCATTCCTTCACCATCGGTAAGTCAGATTCAACATCGTTTTTGCCTCGTTGGGGTTTTTAATAAAGTATACAATGTAGATATAATCGACATACATTTGTAGTATACCTCTTAGTGGCAATGCTAAACCTGAATTAGCATAAATAAGGAACAGTGTTAGACCAACTATCGACTCTTGAGGAACTCCACACTCAATATCCATTTATATCCACTCACTTGACTATTCACCCTGTTAACAAACGTAGGTTGTGTTCTTCCTAAAGTAATCATTAAACCAGTGTTCTTCCAAAAGTAATCATTAAACCAGTTTTACACTATCCAATTTATACCTAAAATTTTCAATACAAATAATATCAGCATGTGATCAACCATATCAAAGGCTTTCTTCAAGTCAAGCGATACATACAAGATTAGCCTTTATCAACTTAATCAATAATATTTCTGCATGATTCTGTAATTTACACATATTTCCAGAATCTTCGATAAGGCCGGTAGAAATGAAATGGGTCGATAATTACTAGACGTTGAGGAGCTGTCTCCTTAATATACTGGAACAACTTTTGCCATTCTTTTGCCAATATTAAAGTTACTAGAGTACTTAAAATAGTTGATATCTCGCTATTGAGCTCTTTAATAGTATCAACTGATAGCTTGTCTAGTCCACATGTAGTTTTACCCTTTAATTAATTTATTTTATCCCCAATTTCTTTCTTTGTTGTGAAGTTCAAAAAAAATGTTGTTTATTATCGGTTGTCGGTTGTTGATCTCCATTTGATAAAATTATCTTCTCTGTTCAATATTCTCTGTGAGTGTCTTCTGAGTTGTTTTATAAAGTTGAAGTAAGTAGTTACTATTGGGGTACATCTTAGACGATTTGTAGTGATAGTTTCTTTCTTGTACTAATTTTAGTACGTCAACATTAAACCAGGAGGCAAGATTTTTTAGTTTAACTTGTAAGGGGATTCTTTAGAAAATTCTAATTATTTAATCACATAAAATGTTGGGTCTTCTCTGATTTTGGCCAGTAATTTAAGTAACTTAGACTTAAATCTGTCTTTAGTTAGCCTATTAAGCATACAATAGTGTTCAGATTAATTGAACTGTGTTTGACTGCACAAGAGTTAAATTCAGTAATTACTGATACATGCGTCTACAACTGCCAGTTCATGATTTGGTTTAGCATTATGTATTGTATTATGTATTGTATGTTAGTATTTGATTTAGTATATGTATAGTCAATAAGTGTTTTTGTATTACTTGTGACTCTAGTAGGGATACTTTGATTTACAGAGAAAAAAGAGTTAACATTTAAAAGCACTTCAAGGTCATTTTTTGGTTTGGTACTTGATAAATAGTTCACATTAATATTACCCATAATTTAGCATTTCTTGTTCAGCTCATTCAACATCTCAAGTTTGTGTTCCAGGATAGAATAAAATTCATATCGCACCCTCAGTCCAAGACTGCAGTAAGTCAGAATAAGTAAGTTTCAAAATAAAGCCGATTTTATTTATTTTCGTGCTAATATCGGTGAAATAAGACACAAGTTTTAGAAAAAATTAAAAGCTAATTATGATTTTGCATGCTTTTCAGCCTATATTAGAATAACCAAAAATAGAAATTTAAATAAAATAATATTAATGCTAAAAAATTAAGAATTTCAAAGTTACTTCTGCACGGAGAAAATTGTTAATCACTACACATTTAGTATTAAAATTTTAAAGTTACAACACTTTTGCATGGAGAAAATTGTAAAAAGTGTAGACACACTTTCTGTTAGTTTTTCTCGTCTTCTCGTATATCATCTTGGGCCAAAATATTTTTATAAAAACTATGGTGGGCTTCTGGTATCATATATCCGAATGGCATAAGTATAATAAATCTTTCTTTTTGGGCAATTTGGTAATTCCCGGGATTTCGCATATACGTTTAATAAATTCAAATAAATCGTAGGGTTAGTAAAGAAACATTAATCCCCAACAGCAATCGGAGTTTAGTATGGTACTAAACTTTAAATTTAATCAATTCCAAGAAATCAGATAGCTACTTGTATATTAAAATTAAAATTAAAATTAAAATTAAAATTAAAATTAAAATTAAAATTAAAATTAAAATTAAAATTAAAATTAAAATTAAAATTAAAATTAAAATTAAAATTAAAATTAAAATTAAAATTAAAATTAAAATTAAAATTAAAATTAAAATTAAAATTAAAATTAAAATTAAAATTAAAATTAAAATTAAAATTAAAATTAAAATTAAAATTAAAATTAAAATTAAAATTAAAATTAAAATTAAAATTAAAATTAAAATTAAAATTAAAATTAAAATTAAAATTAAAATTAAAATTAAAATTAAAATTAAAATTAAAATTAAAATTAAAATTAAAATTAAAATTAAAATTAAAATTAAAATTAAAATTAAAATTAAAATTAAAATTAAAATTAAAATTAAAATTAAAATTAAAATTAAAATTAAAATTAAACACCACAGATATTAGAATAACAAATATCTTACTTTTTTCGTGCCTTTCATTGCTTGGTATTGAAGCCATTGCAATGTTCCGTGCAAAACTGTTGTAACTCTGTTACATTAGAATTACAACAGTTTTGCAGGAACTTATGTACAAAAACGCAAAATAGTTGTTGTTGTAATATTTAGCCGGTTAAACATTTAAAAGTTACTAAAGTTTTACAGGGGATAGATATACATGTTTACAATCGAATTCCATGATTATTTCATTTTCATAAGATTTTAAGTTACTGCAGTCTTGCACTGAGGGTGCGATATATGCTAAAGCCCTATGGTCTATATATTTCACCAACAATTATATTAAATTTTTTAATATAAAGAAATAACATTGAACACATATCATCATATCGAGTATTTTCACTGACTATGCAGAGATTTTTTACTAAAATTCCAACACCACTACCTCGCTTTTCTCTGCTTAAGAGAAGGGATTACCAACGAACGCATTAGAGAAATAATGGAAATTAAACGAAAAATCACAGATGACCTAATATCAAAACAACTTATCTTGTTCGGACACATACAAAGAATGGATGAACAAGGAATACCAAAAGAAATATTAAAATGGCAACCAGAATGAAAGAGAAAACAAGTTAAACCGAGAAAAAGTTGGAGCGAAGGAATAAATAAAGAACTGAGAGAGAGGGCCATAGAAGAAGACCTATGGAACAACCTTTCTCAATAACAATGTCTTTATTATTAGACGAAATAGTACGATGAAAAGTTAAAAACATATATATAAAAAATTATTAAAATTGATGTATAAAACTTAATACAATTTAACAGTGTTCCACACTCTAAATGAGGGAGGTCTTTCCGGCTAGTTTCTGAAGTTGTCCGGGAATAGTGTGGTAAAAATCTGGACCTCGCAGGAGAACTGCTAAGACAGATGAGAGTCAACCCTGAAATCAGGTGTAAATCCGACTAGGAAATAACTAACCCTTCTTTAAAAAAAATCAAGAAAAAAAAACAAAATGAGGAATTTTTCCTTTGACTCTTGTTCGACTCCTTCAGTAAGCTAAAAAGAACATTTGTGTTAGAGTTCCTTCTTACTCTTGATAAAAAGTAGGGAAAAACACAAGGCTTATTAACCTTGAAAGGTACTATAAAAAGTTACTGAGGAAGTTTGTATAAAAGCAAAAAGCCTTAATGGTTTTGTAAATAATGTGACCTTCGAATGGTTTGATAATATTTTATGCCATTATTAATTAAATAGATTATATTAACGAAAAACATGCTCTGGATATTTTAGAATATAAAAGAACTGTATGAGACATAATATTTTTATAGATAGTCTTAATCGATAGTAGATAGTTTTAAAGATAGACAATATTATATGTTTTTAATGCCGGGAAGTAAAATAGAAAATTGACATATGATTTTATGGTAATACTATGTTTAGATTTAAAATATTTGTTAATGAAATTATGTGAAAAATGACAGATACATATATCAACTATGAAAGGAAAAATGACAATATTTTAGAAATCAAAATGGCCGATGGATTTTATACTTTTTATTGATAAGTGGATCCACTAACCGGCTCAAAGTGGTTATAAACCAAACGGGACACTCAACAAAAAAAAAAACAAACCAAAATTTACTTCAACTTCTTCCCAAAAAATATACTATTCTCAAAACAAATATAGCACTTCTCTAGTCGCCTACTTTTTTGTTAACCCGAATTTTCTTCCCCGAAGTCAAAAGAAGAGTGACCGCTAATTGCTAGTCGGATAAGCATGTCTGTCAAAACTGCTACTTGGAGTCGCTGCTTAATACCAACTTAGAAATTACAAATTTCTAAGACATTTCGAATGAATATTGATTTAAAGATCTATTTAAAATGATGCAAGGATTATTGAATGACGGACTCGTTACAGACAGATAGTGTAAATTGATGTTGGCAACAATAGTCTGTGAAACGTCTAATTAATTCAAAGAACTTACACATAGAACAACCTAGAAAAATTTGAAGCATAATAATTGGTAATTCAAGAAACCGCTGACCAATTTTACAACCGCACGATACGTTGAGAGAAAGATAGTTGCAAAGTTTCGGTAAGATTTCATATTCAGTAAACCATTTTGTTATGATCAAAGATAACCAATTTTTTTAGTAGATTTAAAGCAGTCAACAAATAGCCAAACATTATATGTAAAATAATATCTATAATAAGTTCATTCTAGGAATATTTTACTTAGTTTGATTATATTTGTTAAGTCATCCCATATGTTAAAAATCTTACCAACTTTGCAGAAATAGAAATAAAGATGAATAAAGTGATCTTTTGTGCTTAAGTGAATTTTACTGCACCGCCATCTGCTCCATTAAGTGCTGTATTGGCTTTCCAATTTAATTTTCGTGATAAATCTCCTCTTAAAGGAAAACCTAATTTTAAGTAATAAATTTGTCTCTGAAAGAAGTCTTCAGATATTTCAGTCATAAGCGTAGACAAATACGCCCTTTTTTTTTCTCGAGAAGATGAAAACTTTTATGTCTGAGCCTTATTATTAAATATATTTTTAAGATGCTTTAGGTATACAAAGAATAATTTTAAAAATGCATTTGACGTAACTGAGTATGTAGTTGTTCAAAACTTTTTTATTTTTCAAGCTTCATTTATCTTGCACCGCATTTGGCGATTTTAATATATTATCCGTCTTTTGTTATGAGCAAAATATAAACACAGTGAATTTAATTGTGTTACCAGTTTTATTTAAATTGATTATCAGTAGTAATATCCCTAGGACATTGATAACAGACGAGATAATTTCATGACAATCGAAAGCTCGTTCCTTGGAAACAGCACAAAAAAGGCTGAGTGCTGTTACCAAGCAACGAGCTTGAGAAATTTGCCATGAAATTATGAGGCATTCATCAATGTCCGAGGGATATTCGGCGGATAATTTTTCGAAAAAAAAAAAAAATCATAACTCAACATAACGAAACATTTATTTATTAAAAGTACTGTTAGTGATAGTACAATTATTAAAATTTAAGTTAACATTCGATTCGTTGCTGTTCTCTACTATAGAAGATCTATAAATTTATTTGGATGGAGTTGTCAAACCCGTTCGTGTTGTCATAGGGATTGAAAATTGCACTGAATGCAATTATCAGTCTAATGTTGACATGATTGGGTGAAATTGTTCCACATGGCACAAAATGACGAAATTTGAATGGTTGTTAGAACAGTCGAAAAATTATCATTATAATTAATTGTTACTAGTGAATATAAATATGAAGTGGAAAATTTACCCTACATACTTAGACTAATTTATTAATGTTTACAAAAATTATATACATACATATATACATACATAATCGTTTCTCTTCTATCGTTAGGTGTCGAAGGAGGTGCATCTAGTTTTTGATGACTTTTTCCATTCTTTCTGTTCTTCGTCATGTGTTTTGCTTTATGCCAAGATTTACCCTTATTTTGTAATATATCTGCTATATCGTTATTCCACTCTTTTACTGGTATGTTTTTTACTGTTGTTTTGCCCTATTGGTTTAATTTCGCACATTTTTTTCACTAGCCTGTAAATGTCCATCCGTGTCTTATCACCAAACCATGCTAATTTTTTCTCCTTTATTGTGTCAACTAACGGTTTAATTTTAAGTCAGGGATACATAATAGCGATATGCCTCTAGTGTACTTCTTGTGCACTGATACAAATATTGCATTTGACCATTCTATAGGCAATCTTTGTTTCTTACATATTAGATTTAGGATGTATAATATTCTTTTCTTTGCATTTTCTCGTATATATTTCAACATTTCTGGACTAACTTCATTGCTCCCAGGAACTTTCTGAGTCTATCTTTCCTATCGATTTCTCTAGTTGTTATTTCTGTGTATCTTCTGTTTCCTTAGTATCTTCCTCTGCTCCGACAATTATGTTGTTTCATATTTACTTTGCTTTCAGTCGCTCTGCCTTCAACAGTAGTTGTTCTAAATGTTCTCTCCGCCTTTACATTATATTCTTGTCAGTGGTTAATTTTGTTCCGTTTTTGGTCAGTATTTGTTTTAGCTATTTGGTCATTATTTCTTTGTTGCTTGGTAGGTTGTTCAGTATTCTTCACAAGCTTCACTTGTTCACAAACAATTTTACATTTTTGAGGGGGAGCCCTATAACTGGCTACCTACACACGAGGGTTGGAAATCTTTTGATTCCAAGCCTTACTTCAAAGGACTTTTGAATGGATGTATCTCAATAGGTTTGGTTCTTCAGTGACCGTTGAAGGATAAGGATTCTTAATAGCAGCAAATATAACCCAGAGAAATAAAATCACTTTAACTTTATCGATTATTAAATAAAATTTTTTTAGAGTAGAGAGGCCCAACACGGCCGTAGCGTACTATACAATGTCAAAAAATTCTTTCTTTATAACACGTAAAAGAGAAAACCGTATGTATGAGAAAAATGCCCGATTTCGGCGTAGAGATATATTTTATACATGAATTGAGAGTGCTTAAAAATGCAATGCCTCAAGGGCGGTGTGTGAGAACGAACTGATAAAACACTACTTGATGCGTAAAAGTGAGCATTACTCCCCTTTTATTTAGGTGTGAAAAAATATTTAAGAGGCTAAGACGCCAGGGTGTCGCGAACAAACTTGATAAAGTGACTATTTTACTTATTCTACACTAACAAAAGTGTAAATGTTCAATCACAAATTAACCCCTTAATTTGTAATCTCACATTAGTTTTAACTTCTTAATCTATTATAGTTTCACCGTATATAAGTGATATTGTAAAACCATATCGTATAATATTTTAATAATTAGTTCATTTACCTACAACTAAATAAATTGCCGAATAATATATTTTCTCATTGAACTTCCTAAGTGTCGCAATTAAGGCGTAGATTAAATTGTAGTGTAAGCAAAGTTTTTGTTAATAATGTGACCTACGAATTGTTTGGCAATATTTTATGCCATTATTAATTAAATAGATTATATTTACGAAAAATATGCTCTGGATATTTTAGAATATAAAAGAACTGCATGAGACAGAATATTTTTATAGATAGTCTTAATCGATAGTAGATAGTTTTAAAGATAGACAATTATGATTTTAAGGCCGGGAAGTAAAATAGAAAATTGACATATGATTTTATGTTATAACTATGTGTAGATTTAAAATATTTCATAATGAAATTATGTGAAAAATGACAGATATATATATATCAACTATGAAAGGAAAAATGATAATATTTTAGAAATCAAAATGGCCGATGGATTTTATACTTTTTATTGATAAGTGGATCCACTAACCGGCTCAAAGTGGTTATAAACCAAACGGGACACTCAACAAAAAAAAACAAACCAAAATTTACTTCAACTTCTTCTTCCCAAAAAATATACTATTCTCAAAACAAATATAGCACTTCTCTAGTCGCCTACTTTTTTGTTAACCCGAATTTTCTTCCCCGAAGTCAAAAGAAGAGTGACCGCTAATTGCTAGTCGGATAAGCATGTCTGTCAAAACTGCTACTTGGAGTCGCTGCTTAATACCAACTTAGAAATTGCAAATTTCTAAGACATTTCGAATGGATATTGATTTAAAGATCTATTTAAAATGATGCAAGGATTATTGAATGATGGACTCGTTACAGACAGATAGAGTAAATTGATGTTGGCAACAATAGTCTGTGAAATTTCTAATTAATCCAAAGAACTTACACATAGAACAACCTAGAAAAATTTGAAGCATAATAATTGGTAATTCAAGAAACCGCTGACCAATTTTAGAACCGCACGATACGTTGAGAGAAAGATAGTTGCAAAGTTTCGGTAAGATTTCATATTCAGTAAACCATTTTGTTATGATCAAAGCCAACCAATTTTTTTAGTAGATTTAAAGCAGTCAACAAATAGCCAAACATTATATGTAAAATAATATCTATAATAAGTTCATTCTAGGAATATTTTACTTAGTTTGATTATATTTGTTAAGTCATCCCATATGTTAAAAATCTTACCAACTTTGCAGAAATAGAAATAAAGATGAATAAAGGGATCTTTTGTGCTTAAGTGAATTTTACTGCACCGCCATCTGCTCTATTAAGTGCTGTATTGGCTTTCCAATTTAATTTTCGTGATAAATCTCCTCTTAAAGGAAAACCTAATTTTAAGTAATAAATTCGTCTCTGAAAGAAGTCTTTAGATATTTCAGTCATAAGCGTAGACAAATACGCTCATTTTTTTTTCTCGAGAAGATGAAAACTTTTATGTCTGAGCCTTATTATTAAATATATTTTTAAGATGCTCTAGGTATACAGAGAATAATTTTAAAAATACATTTGACGTAACTGACTATGTAGTTGTTCAAAACTTTTTTATTTTTTAAGCTTCATTTATCTTGCACCGCATTTGGCGATTTTAATATATTATCCGTCTTTTGTTATGAGCAAAATATAAACACAGTGAATTTAATTGTGTTACCAGTTTTATTTAAATTGATTATCAGTAGTAATATCCCTAGGACATTGATAACAGACGAGATAATTTTATGACAATCGAAAGCTCGTTCCTTGGAAACAGCACGAAGCCAAAGGCTGAGTGCTGTTACCAAGCAACGAGCTTGAGAAATTTGCCATGAAATTATGAGGCATTCATCAATGTCCGAGGGATATTCGACGGATAATTTAAAAAAAAAAAATCATAACTCAACATAACGAAACATTTATTTATTAAAAGTACTGTTAGTGATAGTACAATTATTAAAATTTAAGTTAACATTCGATTCGTTGCTGTTCTCTACTATAGAAGATCTATAAATTTATTTGGATGAAGTTGTCAAACTCGATCGTGTTGTCATAGGGATTGAAAATTGCACTGAATGCAATTATCAGTCTAATGTTGACATGATTGGGTGAAATTGTTCCACATGACACAAAATGACGAAATTTGAATGGTTGTTAGAACAGTCGAAAAATTATCATTATAATTAATTGTTACTAGTGAATATAAATATGAAGTGGAAAATTTACCCTACATACTTAGACTAATTTATTAATGTTTACAAAAATTATATACATACATATATACATACATTACATATAAGATACACACTTATGAAGAAATGTAAGTGAAAAAGCCGACCCCACATAAGGATAAAGGCCAAGATAATAATGATGCCTTATAATGAAAATTGGATCTGTTGTTGATCTGCGTTGCACAAATTGTAACTGATTTTCGGATATTGTTGTTTCTTCTAATTTTGTAAACCGCTATCTTTTATAAATATACTTTTTATTTAATTTTAATTTCATGTTGGCATTTGTTCTGACACAAAACAACTATATCCTGTTGTCTAAGTGGTCCCATATAATGGAAACCACTTAAAACGGTATCTCAAAATAGGACTTAACGGCATGGTGTTGGTTGATTGGTTCAAGACTGTGATATTTTTTTAAGGATTTTTTATTAACCACCCATTTTACCTAGTTTAATTTGTTTTGTGTGGTGCATTCTCCTACATCACAAAAATTGCAAAAGAAGACTTTCTGTTATTTTCTGTTCCTTTCTGTTTTTTGTTACTTTAGTTATATATATATATATATATATATATATATATATATTTCTGTCTTCTCCATCCCCTTACTCCAATCTCCCTTAAGTCGTCCCGGACATCGTCCAGACACTTGAGTTTAGGTTGCTCTCTTCTTCTTTTGACTGGTCTATTTAGCATGGGTATTTAAAAAGGATCACTTTAATCCATTTGCATAATGTGACTCACCCATCTTGGGTGATTTTTAAGATATCTGGATCACCGAAAAATGTTTTTCCTCCATCACCTTTTTCTACTTTTACGATGATTAAATAAAAAAGTATTATAATTTAGTATAAATTGAAATTGCTTTTCTGAAAATCTAGTTGCACTAATTTAATAATCTATAAGAATACATACAAGACATTGATTCCTTTTTCTGCGACAGTTTTATGTAAAAAACGCTATAAGTTATATTCTCACGACAATCCGCATGCAGTATAATAAATAATTATATAGGTACCTCGGCCGTCGGTTTCGTTGAAGACAGTGTAATACAAGTAGCTGCTTCTTCAATGCTATATTTTATTGGGCAGTTACTTTACAGTGTCGTACTGCCTCCTTTTATATTCATAAAATTAATAAATATACACAACTATTTTTAAAAAAATATTGCCTAGGGACACTTAATAAATAAAAAAAATAAATTTGTTTTGCCTCAGTACGCCTTTCTTTCTACCTTCTTTTTCTTTATTTGCCTTTTCATGGAACCAAGTTTTTATTAAGCTTTCTTCTTTTTTTCTCTATTGAGAATATATTTGATATCTATTGCTTCCCCATATTTTACTACCTCTAAACGTAACTTATTTCTTTTATTCCAATATATTTTCTTCATTGCCCACTAAATCATTTATTCTTTGTATTCCTTTTTTTCACGTTGTTCTATACATTTTCTTTATTATTTGTTTTAATGCATGTGTTGTCAAGCTTTATTTTTTAAATTTTATAGTACCTACAGGGCTATGTTATGTTGTAAACTTATAGAAAAATATTTAAAAAAAATCTATCAGATATGGTTTGGTATATATTTGAAATTATATGATTTAACCAACGGGCACATATTTTATAAATAAATTATTTAAATATTTTATAAGTTGTCGTACTTTAGCGAACTTATCATTTCTTTGTAGGTGAGTGTTATTGACGAATACTTTGTTTCTGAGATCCAAATCCAAACTCCAGTACAAATCTTTTCTGAACTTTTAAGAATAACCAGAAATAATTTGAATTTTAAAGAATAATTTGAGTTCATCAATCGAAAGCTTAAATGATGTGCTTGAATTTTTCGTATAGGTCATACTTTATAGTCTCGTCTTGTATGTAGAGATCTTTTCTTGATATTTATCTTGGAGCAAGTCATCTATTTTTCATTCAATTTTGTCTATTTGATTTATTCGTTATTTTATCAGATTGGGCAGCATTTAATAGTGGTTCATCATAGCTCATTGAGAACATATCGTCAGCGTCTTGTGTCTCATATTGTGAAATAAGAGTTTCCTCAGCTGGGACGCACAACATCCGATGATTCAAAATCTTCATCAGATCTTTCGCTGTAGGATTAATGTATATGTCTGCAAAATCAAACTGTTCCTTACTTAGGTCATCGATTACATTGTTCAAAGTATCATCCAAAAAACTCGTTTTATTTCCATAAAATATTTTTACATCCATAATTCCAAACTAAAAAGAAAAATCTAAATTAGCAGCAAATACAAAGTTCCATTTTTGGAACAAACAAAAACTAGAGGTTAATCGGTATATTTAATTTAAGTTTAATCATTTAAACGATACAGATATACCTCGATCGCAATATTTCACAATATAAGTTAGCTATAATCCAACTGGAATTTACACAACTGGACCTTCCTTGATATTTTAATATTACACAACAAAAGCCTCTTATATGAAAACTGCGGGTAAATTCAATATTCACGTGTTGTTTTGACACTACCGAACACAAATAGTTCATCAGATTTAAGACCAACAGTAACTGTTGCCTGTCCAGGCACCGTCCACCATAGAGCTTTATGCACTGGAGGGCTCTGCTGTCTGTAACAAGTGTGCTACCTTTTCTTTATTTTTTTTTTCTTTATGGGCTCATAGCTTTGAGAAATAGACTCTTTTGCTGGGATATGGTTGTCCACGACAAATACTGTGTTTTCTTATTATCTACCCTTCCTTCACCGACGAAACCTTCACAACCATCTCTGCCTCCATTGCTTGATGCCGGTATTCTCATTGCAAGAATATATTATTTAAACTTTTTACATCAAATTAAACTTGGAAATAATATAATAATAGTAAAAATAACATTTGGAGTAAATATATACTTAATAGAAATATGACTAAATAGAGATAAATAAATGAAAATTAAATTAAAATATGGAAATTAATTATTATAATAGTAGATAGATGACTTAATGTCAGACCCAACCTCATCGTCCTGGACTACTCTACGTTGAATTTCTCCTGGTGATAGACCTTTAAATCACTCTCGACAATGAAATTAGCTTTTTTTGGAATGGTATATCCACGACGGATGTGGTGATTAAAATTTGATCTAATATACTATTTTGTTTACTTACATGCATCAAACTGATCATATATTTACTTATAATTCCAATAAACTCACTAAAAGGTATTTTCTTTACTTAATATTGCTTAAATAATATTAATCGCGATTTCTTTGACGTAATTAATAATCGCACCTGAAACGTCATCCCAACTACCCGTTTCTGCCATATTATTTGAGTCCGCCAGATGTAATACTTTGTATTTACTGTCTAAATCAAACTGAAAACTGGTAAATTTTTGATAGATAAATGCGTTATTAGGTAAAATAAAAATTTTTCTTATAATGTTATTGTGTTTGCCAGAAAAGGATGAAAAATTTGGAAATACCGAGTTTTGCAATTACACTATATACAGATTTATGCAAGTAACATTTGCAAATCCAAAATAATAGTCAAACATTAACGATATTAGGGGTTCTTGGGTTAGTTTGTTTCCGAATCTACTATGTTACGAATAAAGAAGAAAGCATGTAAAAGTAAACTTTTAGTTAACAGGTATTTTTATCCAAAGTACAAAAGGTCTTACAATTTATGTGTATATATTCATATAAATGCCTAAACTCCAAGTTCCTCTGGGTCCTCATCATCAAAATCATCATTTTCTGCAGCAATCTCGTGATTATTTGTTTGTACGCCAGTATCTATTATTTTATAAAATGTGCATTCCAGCTCGTGTCTCCAATTTTCACCAAAATGTTTTTTAAGGAGAGTATTTATGGACGATTTATCTTCTTTTAGTGAACATCAAATCTGTTTTAACTTAAGTTTCAATAAAAAAATCTTTGTTTCCTTTTCATATTATAGACTTGCTGAATCCTATGTCAGAACGATAAAATATTTTCCCACTATTCGTGGCCATAATGGTCTTTGTCCTTAGAAAATATAAATCTTTTTTCGATGCATTACATTTAAAATGCCACTGGGAAGGTGACAGTGTTTTTAACAACAACGCCACTCGTCTTTCTTCAGTCTTATATCTGCCAGTCTTTACCAAGTCTCAGCACCTTTGAGTATTTTCAAAATATATATATGTATATATATATATATATATATATATATATATATATATATATATATATATATATATATATATATATATACAACGTTCTTCTTTTTTATCTTTCTTTCTATCATACCGGAAATCCCATCTGATGGCAAAAAGGAATTACCAATAACAGGAAACGTAAACTCCACTTTCTTGATGTGACTAGGTGCTTCATAAACCAAGCAGTAGATTATTATAGACATCAACGTGCAATTTTTGTTCTGTCCCCCACATTCATCTGCAAATAGGTGAACTTGTTTGATTTGATTTTTAAAGATGAATTTTATAAGAGTATCATGTAAGTTGGAGGCAACAACATTTGAATCGTTTGAATGTTCATAATCCAGTCACACATATGACGTCACATTTGCAGAAAAAAGATGGAATTTTAAATTTCCAGCCACGATGGTGAAATTATAAAAATATATTTGCTGTGAGAAATAAGCCGCCTGGTCGGTAAGCTTTGGTAGGAAAGATTTTCTTATCAATCAAAAGAAAATATTTGTAAATTATGATTTGATTCGTTTTTTAACAAAGAATAACAGGCTTGAGCTCTAAACTTATATATATATATATATATATATATATATATATATATATGCATGACTCAAGATTTCTAGTGACTATTTTTTAGCAAATACCTGACTTTGCAGCTGAATTTTTACATCAGCAGATAACTTTAACATGTCACAAATAACTGTCAACTAAAACTCAATTTTTATAATTTTTGTAAATACAGAGTTTTGCATCTAGTGGACACATTTAACAAATTTTTATAAAATATTATCCATAAATTATTGTATTAATTTTTTGTTTAGAGTATATTAGCTCCGACAAAAAGTATAAAAGTAATTAGTAACGCAACTGTTAAATTATACCTGTTACTATGTAATTATTGTCATTATGAAATCGTTTCTCAACTTTAAACTACAAATTATGGTTAATGCACGCCAGTGCATATCGGCATTCTCGTGTATCTATTACGGGTACCAACTGGTCGAACAGGTGTATTTGGCGCCACCTTCATATTGAATACTCTTGTTTTAATCGTATATGATCATTCAAGGTTAGTCGCAGTATTTTTGCGAAAAGTTGTATTATAATGCGTTTTAAATAATTTGTAAATAGCTTAAACATTTCGTAATTCGTCATCGATTTAGAAATATACTTAAAAAAATTGTGGTAAAATTGTTTAGCTAAAAATGATATTAAAGTTATGTAAAAATTTAAAAATATGAACCAACTGCTTGGCAGAAGATCAAATATATTTTAAAAACAAATTTTTATGAATAAAAAACTGTAATTACACTTCATTGAAAAGTGAGTTTATTACTACTCTTCTATTCTTCACGTGCCATATCAGACGTTGGCTATCATTATTGCCACATTAAAATCTTCTGCTCTTCTTCTTCTACTTCTTGGAGATTTTTCGATCTGTTTAATTCTGAAGCTGCCTCTGGTTAATTTCCTGGGAAGTAGATTGCCAACTATCCCTCCATCTTTTAGGTGGTGTTCTGGGAGGTTTTGAACCGGGCGGGTTGTTTTCTAGGGCAGTTTTTGTGAGTCTATTCTCATCCATTCGTCTTACATGATTGTACCACATCCTCTTCCGGTGCCTTTCCCATCTTATAGTATCTTGAATTTTGCACTGCTCTCTGACGTATGTATTTCTCACCCTTCTTCTGCCACATGGAATAATTATTGTCCTGCATTTGATATCTCTATTCACGCCCATTCGTCCTTTCTCTCAGAAGTCCATTCCATTCACGAATGTTTTTTACCAAGAAGCTTGTTTTTTTTTAAACCTCCACAGCCTTCCATTTTGCCTTAAAGGATCAGTTGTTCTATTCTATTTCAATTTCTTCTCAATATAATGTATCCTGTTTTTTTATCGTTAATCTCTATAAGATATTTACTGCTATAATACTGCAAATAAACTGCATTTGACATGTTTTTTAAAAATTAAACAGTTTTGAGGGTTATCTAACCAAATATGAAGTGGGTTGTTTTAATAATATAAAAGCTGCGACCAAGTTACGGAGTTTTAGTCACAACATTAGTAAGTTTTTGTAAACCCTGTCAATTTTTTGTCATTCTTCGCCAAAATATAATTTTATTTATTAGAGATATGAAACAGACAAAGAAAGTATAATCATTATTAAATTCAGTTTAAAATTGTTTTAGAATTTTTGATACATATTATTTTAGGCAATTTGTCTTCACAATTTTTTTATTCATTTTTCAAATTTTATTCATCTATAAATACGTATTTATTACTGATAATAGTCAGATTCAACAGGCCGTAACTTGCGTAGATTGGATAGATCTATCTTTAGAATACCGAACATCCGAAATCGATACTTTCCTCTTTCGTATTGTATATTCGTGAATCGTAGGGTTCTTTAGATATATGAGCTTATATCGCAAGTAGAAGCATTAGATTATTGTTTATACAGGAATAAAATTCGGTATAATATGTTACTAATAACGTTTAAGTGTTAGCTTTAGCGAAAAATGTATTTTTTTTAGTTTAACAAAATACAGCCGCATTTACCATAACGGTTATTAGAGGCAGCTACAGAATTACTAAATTAAATTTTATAAAATATTCCTATAGATTTAAAAAAAAATTCTAATATTATTCGCTCTAAAAAATTAATGCCCAATAAAGCACTTTTACTGTTAAGTATATTAAATGCGACGCGATAATTAAAAAAAAAACAAGGGCATACAATAAAAAACGGTTAACGTTATATACAAAACATTACATGTTTCACATATGAAGGGCCACGGGAAAGAACGATCATAGTCACATTTTTTCATTTTGTACAAATCGAATTTTAAAGTTTATAGTCGTTTATTTTGGATTAGGAAAATTAAATAGAACATTTTTAATTATCAGTTTATTACTATAAGACTTTTTAATACGCAAATGAAAAAAAAAATAGTTTGCTAATTATATATGTGCTTGAGATCTCTAAATTTTTAATTAAGGAGTTGGACTCTGATCTATTTTGCGCGATAATTCACATGTCCTTATCGCATTTTAGGTAAGAGTGTCCACGGATAGGAAAGATCATCTCCACTAGGCTGAATCAGATAATCTTGTGCATTACGTAGTGGAGAAAGCGAATTACGGTAAAATTTTTGTTTTGATCGCCGCACGAATCACAAAAAATTAGTAGTAGCGTATGTTTGAGTCCAAAATATGCAAAATAAAGTGTTCCAACATCGAACTGACATCATCGGCACCCTTTCGGGCAACGCTTTCGTCACACTGAAGTTGTATTTGACAAAACATGAATATTAAATGATATGAAGTTGAGTTGGCTGCGATAGTCAGCATCAGATGTTGAGATCTTGGGAGTAGAGAGGTTTTTTTGGTAATCTATCGTTATGTCTTCCATTGTGTCGTTTTTTCGTGATTCTTCTCTATATTTTTTTTTTCAGGGAGTAAAACTGCTTAATTTTTCGTAAATGGATCACCTTCTCACGCATTAGTGTCTGCAGTGTTGTCAATGATTTTTTGTTTTCTTCATCGGTGCAGTTAGCCATTGCTTCGGCTTGCTTCTAGCGGTGTACCAATAAGTACAACTGTGACAAGACCTGTTAAATATTTGATTTGAACATTGTATTCCCCTAACTCCTTAAAATGAGCAATCAAATATTGTCTTTCATTCAAAGGGATGACTTAAAAACAGTTATAACGAATGCACTTGCAGTCTTTCCCCACCTCGTGAGTGGTAGCATGTAATTTTTTTTAACCCCATGTGGCTCGTTATTTCCTGTAGATGTATCACTTTCACAAAGATCACTTGACATTGTAAATTTACTCTAAAACAAATTGATGCGAAAAAACAGCGGTTCGCTTAGCGATAACAGAATAGAACTGATGGTATAAACAGACGCCAACGACAATCTACGTTTAGTTAGAAGGTCGTCGGAACTTGATCGTTATTAGCGGTCAGCGCGAGGAACCTGATCGTTATTCTCCGTTAGCTTATATGCTTTCCCTTTATTATCTTCTGTACGGTGATCGTTATTGTACAAACGAAACCATGCTTGGGTTCTTTCCACAAAAAGCTTAAATATGGCGTCAATATCTAAATTTCGAATAAAAATGGACTCTGATCGTTCTTTCCCGTGGCCCTTCATATAGGTGGATCACTTTTAGACAATAATATATTAATTAGTAAGTCTCGTGTGTCCAATTCGTAATCGCGTTATCACAAACTGTTCTCTTCTGCTCCCCGTTGAAGGTTTCCAAGATGTAACGTCAGGTTTTAATTTTGCTTTAGTGAATTTTGAGAAAATTATCATTTCTTTTCCACTTGCACAAAACTCGATTCAGCAGAAGTTTTCTATATCGGCACATACAGCTATTTCACTCGGGCACTAGACTGCTCTTTCATTGCTTGCAATGCCAATGTGGAAAGTGATCCGTATAAATCTGATACTTCTTGAATTCTGTTGAGCTTCCATGAGTTCAAGTTTTATTAGTTTTTCAAGAGGATATCTTTGGGATAGATCTGTTTAAAGGTTTGAATGGCGCTTAGTGGATCACTTAGAATAACTAAGGTAGGAATGCCATTAGAATTTATATGAATGATAGCTTTGAGAAAATCGTAAAAAGGTTGGGCGACGAAATTAATATGTATTGCTTAGGGTAACGTAAGTAGCACCTACTCCTCTATCACATTTGGATGCATCTCGGATTCAAAGGTGTCGTTAACTAAGGGTCGGTAAATTTTCTTTATTAAGAAGGTGATATAACGTTTGGCTGATCTATATTTTAATTGTGGATATACTGTAGTTAGCATATGGACTAATCCCAGTAGGTCAGAAGTAAAATCTTGAATTATGTTAGAAGTATCTTGCACGCTTATAACATTGCTTAGAAGTAGATTCAGTTAATCATATTTGAGAACAAATGTGGTTAAACGATTTTGAATATATAACTTTTAGCAGACTCAAGGTCATATAATTTGTTTCTTCCGCTTTGCATGTAACCTTCTTGATCCGTCTTAGATGTAGTTATAGTAAATGGTTTTATGACTTATTGCTGAAGACGTAAAAACATTATTAACACTACGTTTCGGTTGAAGATCGATATAAATTACTTTGCAGCTATCCACAGTGTTCACTTCTCCTTAACCTTTATCTATGTTAGGATTGGCCAGATTATTTGCTGATTTTTTTCAGTAGACATTTGTTCATCTGAAAAGAATGTAGCTGTACGTTGAGACATGATTGCAAGTAAGAAAGAAGAAATAAATTCATTGTTACTTACCGTAAAATGGGTTGTAATTGACCATTTTTCAACTTTAACTAAAGATATTTACTAGATAACAAAATAAAATGTATCATATCTCTCTTTTTCTCTCCAATGGCGCTACAGCCGAAATCGGGCCTTGGCCTCCTCCAAGCTATGCCTCCAACCTTGTCGGTCCCGCACCGACCTTCTCCAGGTTCTCACGTCTAGCAAATTTTGCGTTTCCGCTGCCACTTCATCCTCCGATCTTCTCCGTGGCCTTCCTTTTGGTCTTGCGCCCTGCATTTTACTATCTAGGGCTCTTTTCGGCAATCTTTCTGTCTCCATTCTTATTACATGACCAGCCCAGCGAAGTCTCTATTTAGTTTCCTTAGAAGTTTAACGAATTCTGAGATCGGTGTCTCTTTGAACAGTTGGTAGAGTTCATGGTTGTATTTGGATCTCCCTATTCCGTTTTCGTTAATAGGTCCAAATATCTTTCTTAGGACTTTTCTTTCGGAGACTTTCAGTTTTCTTTTTGTCTCTTCTGTCATCACCCATGTCTCGCATGCATAACATACTATTGGTCTGATAATAGTTTTGTAGACCCTGATTTTCGATCTCCAGTGTGTGTTTTTGGAGCGGTACAGATGATCGAGTGAAAAATAAGCTTTGTTTCCCTTTACTATTCTTCTTTGGATTTCTGGTTCTTCTGTTCCATCCGTGTTTAATGCAACTCCTAAATATGTGAAATTATTTCAATATCGTTCTCTAATTCAACTGTGCGTCTATTTACCCTACCTCTTGCCTGTGTTAACTTTTTTGTCTTTTGAATATTTATTTCTAGTACGGTCTCTTTTGCCTTTGTTTTTAATTGTGAATATATTTCTTCCGTCTCTTCTGTTCTGCCAGACATGATGCTGATATCATCGGCATAGGCGGCAATCTGTATTGATTTATTTGTTAGAAGATTACCTCTTCCTATATTCAGCTGTCTTATCACATATTCCAAGGTCAGGTTGAATAGTGTCGGTGCCAGCCCGTCTCTTTGCTTTAATCCTTGGACTATTGTAAATTTTTCAGTGAGCTCATTTTGGACTCTGACAGTTGATATTTACGAATCCATTGTTATTTTTACCAGTCGGATGTATTTTTGGGGGATATTCAAGCTCTGCAATATTTGATATAACTTGTTCGTATTAATTGAGTCGTAGGCTTGTTTGAAATCTATAAATATGTTGTAAAAATCAATGTCGTTTTTCCACGATTTGTTTAAAATTTGTTTCACTGTGAATAGTTGGTCAGTTGTAGATCTTTCTTGTCGGAAACCGGTTTGATATTCCCCGACAATATTTTCAGTTAGTTTTTGGAGTCGTTTGTTTAGTATGTAAGTAAAAATTTTGTACGCCGTGCACAAGAGGGTTATGCCGCGATAATTTTCGCATTTTAGTTTATCCCCTTTTTTATAGATTAGGCATATAATCCCGGTTTTCCAATCATTAGGGATCTTTTGATCACTCTAAATATTGTTCATGAGCATATGCATTTGTCCTAATAGGTGATCGCCACTTAATTTATATAGCCCAGGGTGGACATTGTCAATACCTGGAGCCTTATTGTTCTTTTGTGCTCGTATTGCCTGTTTTATGTAAAATGTATCATATATTTTGCATAATATGTGTATAAGTCTTTACTTTAATTTTACTAGAAGAAACATCGGGTATTTTAAAAAAGAGAACTTAAAAAAAAATAAATTGCTTATTTGGTCAACTGCACTTGACCCTGAACGGGATGAAGTTGACTGTCTAATTTTTTTTACTTAATAAAAATAATTTTTAGTTAACTGGGGTAAAGATATACACACTAAAATGATTTAAAATTATAAAAAACATTTTATTAAATACTATTTATTACAAATAGAAAGTTACCTATTTAAAATTATATGCAGACAAATCTAAAACAAGACACAGCTCGACTTTTTGACAAGTTTTTGGTGAATTTTATATATTTTTTTAAAGTAATTAAGAGGAATATTGTCCTCGTCAAGAATATTAGTCCATGTAAATTTTCCCAATACTGAGAGTATTAGGAACTTAACATTAGCTTCATCATCTTTAATCGCTGAAATTTGTCCAACAAAATGTTTAATATTCTTCTTAGTATAATATTCTATTACAACTCATGAATTAACTTTTATATCATTCATGTGAAGGTATTCTAGTCTTCTCCATGGTCTTCTTGGGCAAAACCTTCACTTACGCTCTCTGTTTCGGAACTTGCTTCATAGCTTTATTCAAAAACTTTTTTCTAATAAATTCCAGCAATAAAACTTTGTGCCAGTACTGCAACACCATGACCTTTGTAAAATACGTACTTCTTGCCTGTCAACACTATCTAATGTCCCGAAGTAAATACAATCTTGGTAATAACCTAACAGACATTCTTATCTCAAACAGCTATCTCCCCCAGGATACTCCAGATCACACAGTACGAAATCAAATAGACTATATTCTTATTAACAAACGATTTAGAAACTCTATTACATCTATTAAAGCGTACCCGGGATCCGACATAAATTCGGACCACAATCCACTTATCGCCAAAATGAAACTTAGTTTAAAGAAAGTTCAAAGACCAAAAATTATGAAGTACGATATTAACCAACTGAAAAATAAAACAGTAAAGGAAAACGTACAAAAACGCCTAAAAGAAAAAACGTGGGCTCGTACAGAAAAACCATGGGCCCGTACAGAAACAGATAACACAGATGTAGAACTAGAAAATTTGCACAAAGTAAGTCAAGAAATAACAAGGAAATACTTAAAACCTGAAAGAACAAATAAAAAGGAATGGATGACGGGGGAGATTCTATGTATGATGGAAGACAGAAGAAACGCTAAAGATAATAAGAATTACTACAACAACATAAATAACGAAATAAAAAGGGCTATTAAAATAGCAAAAAAAAATTGGTTTAGCTCGAAGTGTACAGAGATAGAGTCATTACAACAAAAACATGATTCATTTAACCTCCATAAAAAGATTAAAGAAGCGGCAGGCTTATATAAACACAAGAACACTGGATTCCTGACAGATAATCAGGGAAACATAGTACTGGAAATATAGCATAAAAGAGATATTTGGATTAAATACGTAGAAAAAACTTTTGAAGATATACGAAGTAACACTGGTATTACAACAAACACCAATTGCGAATCTGGACCACCATTTACAGTCGAAGAAGTAAAATATGCCATCAAAAGCACCAAATATGGTAAAGCAGTAGGCCCTAATAATTTTCACTCAGAATTCTTAAAACTTATAGACTATGATGGCATAAAATGGTTGACAAATATATTTAACAGTATATATGATACGGGCGTGGTTCCCCAAGAGTGGTTGGTGTCAACTTTTATAAATCTTCCAAAAAAACCCAATGCGAGAAAGTGCGAAGACTATAGAATTATAAGCCTTATGAGCCATTTACTTAAAACATTTCTAAAGGTCATTTACAAAAGAATATATACAAAATGTGAGGAACAACTAACAAGAACACAATTCGGATGTCGTGATGCTCTGGGAACACGGGAGGCCCTTTTTGCTGTATATGTGCTATTTCAGAGATGCAGGGATGTGAATTGTGACATATACGTATGCTTTATAGATTACCAGAAGGCATTTGACAGAGTAAAACATGACAAATTAATGACTCTAATGCAAGAAATTGGAATTGACAACAAAGATCTTAGAATTATCAGAAACATTTACTACAATCAAACGGCCAAAATCAAAATATAAGACCAGTTAACTGATAAAATTGCAATAGAACGTGAAGTACGACAGGGCTGTATTTTGTCTCCATTGTTGTTCAACATTTATTCTGAATAGGTATTTAAGGAAGCTTTAGACGGTTGTGCGAAAGGAATACTAATTAACGGTGAATGGTTGAATAACATTAGATATGCAGATGACACTATAGTTTTTGCCGATAATCTGAATGACTTACAGATATTAACAAATCGCATAATAGAAGTCAGCAACAGATACGGACTAGCTCTTAACATAAGGAAATCCAAATTTATGACAATTAGTAAAAAACCAATACTAAACGCTCAACTTACAATCAACCAACAGAATATCGAAAGACTCGAGCAATATACATATCTAGGCACCAATTTAAATAGCCAAACTCAACAGAAATTAAACAGCGAATAATAAAAGTAAAAGCAGCATTCGTTAGAATGAGAACCATTTTCAACAGTCGAGACATATCATTAAAAACAAAATGCCGTCTATTGAACTGCTACATATTCACAGTTCTGCTCTACAGAATGGAAGCATGGACACTGACTGTTGCATCTATGAATCGGCTCGAAGCTTTCGAAATGTGGTGTTATAGGCGCATCTTACGTATATCCTGGGTTGACAGAGTTACTAATGTGGAGGTCCTGCGTAGAATGGGGAAATAATGTGAAATTCTCATGACCGTCAAAACTAAAAAGTTGGAATATCTAGGACATGTAATGAGAAATCAAGAACGTTACGGCCTTCTCCAGCTGATTCTCTAAGGGAAAATAAATGGTTAGAGAGGACCGGGAAGAAGACGCATTTCCTGGCTTCAAAATTTACGAAAGTGGTATAACACGACTACCACTGAACTGTTCCGCGCTGCAATAAATAAAGTAAAGATAGCCGTGATGATCGCCAACATCCGGAACGGATAGGCACTTTAACAAGAAGATCTCAAATTGCGGCAACAAGAAAAATGTATTAAATTTTTTAAGAAACAAAAAGCTATACAATTTAATGAAAAAAAAATGTACTCCCAAATGATACTGTAGCTAATATTCTCCCCAATTTAAAAGTATTAAAAATGTAAGTATAAATGTAAATTGTACACGTGTCAAAAAGCACTAATAGTCGAGAAACATATTTCGAAATAAAAAAAATTACTATTCGTCGGCTTCTCAAAATAGCTTATTTTACTAGACACAGTTACAGCATAATATTATGATTTCACGGGTATCGCCGCACATAACAAAGTTTCTCTTAATTCAGATAGCTTTTTCTTCTTATTCTTCTCTCGCAAGAAAATGTCACAGTTTCCTTTTCTTGTTAAGTTCTGAAAAGTTATATATTCGGCGAAACCCCTTGAATGTTTGTTATGTTTATCTTGACCGTCCTGTATAAAGTTTGACTTTTTTATCGAACTTTTCGACGCAACGATCGAAATAATTTTGGTTACGCGGACGGCCGAAACAAGTCTGAAGTGATCCGGGATATATTTATTTGTTTCATGACCTCACCTACGCTGTAATTTTTAGGGAATAAAAAGTGATTTGGCTATAAATATATTATTACATGTACGATTTATTTAATTGCATTGCATTGCATTGCACTGCATAGTCACCCTATAATTTTTTTTGCGACTTCCTCTTATTTTAAGGCTAGGACGACAAGAAAATTATATTTATGTATGTATGTTGTTTATGTATGTTATACATTGAACAACTTTCGCTACAATTAAGTCACTTTTGGAGAATCGCTTAACTTTTGCATTAAGTCGTCTTATAAAATCGATCTACGTATAGACAACAGCGTAGACCGAATTTAGCAAGTCATTGGTTGGAAAAATATTTTTAATGTATCACCACATCCGCAGCCAATATTTTAGGATTAACAAACTTTTAAAAGAATTAAAAATTACCTTTTTAAAATAATCAACTTTTTGCATGTAAACCTAGGGACTTTACACTAACATAAGGCTTTCAATTATTTTGCATAGTAAATCTTACCTTAAAATTACAACAACCAATATTTTGGTAATTTTTCGATAAAATTATTCTAATATTAATACGTAATTAGTACTATTAGTATCCTTAATTAAATGTATCGTTTTAAGAACAAAATATGATTGACTGAGTAAATTGATATGTCAGTTGGTATTTCAGATTTCTTTCCTATTTTTTTTTATAGGTGGCGCTAGAATTAAATATTACCTAACATAAATCTTTAAATTATTTTGCTGATTAACTAAAAGGAATTGATGAACTAAAAGGAATTGATTTCCGCCACGTAATAAGACAGCTTTCGGGCTAGCTTTGAATGAGTCTATAAATAAATGTCACTCTTCTGACGTTTGCTCGTGACCTAACGTGTTCATTACTGCTGAAATACTATTATAATAAACTATATTTCCTTCTTGGGAGAAGAAATCCTTTTGCTTGTTTTTAACCCTTAACCAGAAACATAGTACATTTATTGCTAATGCGAAACAGATGGTCTATAGGACCAGTGTAGGTAGAAATTGAAATAAATCAAAAACAAATGTAGCATTTGAAGAGAAAAGCAAAATATTAAAGGATTTATTAGGTATAAACGAGCAAAAAAACTTATTCATACATAATACTTACATAAGACAAAATGTGTAATATAGAAAACAATATTATTAGAAGTAATTAAGTAAGCAAACATATATTTCTAGATAAAACAAAAAATATACTACAGCTACCTAGTAATTTTGAAAATAGGTAACGCAAACCTTTCTACTACACGCCTAACAAATAGCATTTGAGCAACGCACACATTTATAATTTGTCTTCCTAATTTTTGCTGATGGACAAATACTACACAATTTTCTTTTGGAAAGCTTATAATCTGGAACATTGTCGCCGATATTATCGACAGGCACTTCGGGATTTATTCCCAAAAAAATCTCTATTTGCTTTCTAAGGTCTCGGGGAAGATTTTTTTCAAGTCTTTGCCTTAGATGAGGCTGAATTAGTTCAAAGGCCAAATCTTTTACTTACTTAAAACGTGGAAGTAATGTATTATCTTTGTAGCAAATATAAAGGATGTAACTGTTGACTTAACTTATATTTATAAGTGTATAAAATACGGCTAAGGACCAACCCCTTGTCCGGCGGTTTGCACTATAATTGGCACACTTTATGTCTAAAAATCAACTCCCGATTTTTTACTGTTATAGTATCGAATTATTTCTGGTTTTCCTAATTCATTGTCTTTGCTGTGATGCATAGAGGATAATAAAAGAACAGCTCTATTTTTTTTTTGGTACATATGATATCAAGGTTATGTCATTGGAAAAACCATAGTGTTGTACCTACTTTTATTAGCCTGGAATTCCAAAGGAACTTAACGCTTATATTTTTTTACTGTACCCACATACGTGAGGTGGCGTTTTTGCAACTCTGTGACTAACTCTATTGAAGAAAAATAGTTGTCAGAAGTAATATTTCGGTTAGAGCCCTCTATTGGTTTGGATAGTCGAATGACACATTGAGCAGGCTTGGAAAGCTTCAGTTCTTCTTCTGAAAGTCCAACACAATTCAAATATTTCCTCGAATATATATGTATATATATATATATATATATATATATATATATATATATATATATATTGTTGTGGTATTCAAAATATTAAATGTACGATGAAATCAATATTTCAGAGATTATAGAAAATAAAAAAATACTCCGAGCTGCCTGGAATTAACCGAAGGTAATGTCATAAATAATCTTTTGTATAAATATAACAAGTGAAACAGTACGGGTACAATAAATAGAAGTTAACGATGGTTTTTCCCCATAAGGTATAAAGTGTTCCGTAAGCCGGATTTGCGCCATGAAAAGAACAATAAAAATAGTTAATAAATAAATGATTGTTCGGAATATGTAAATATCCAGTAGAAATTAAGTGTCCTTGTAGAAATAATATGAATTAGGAAAGTTTGTAGGTATTTCTGATTTTATGTGGGAGGGGTATGCAAATTTCTGATTCGCCGAAAATTTGGTAATGGGTGTGTATAATGAGAGGTTGGATGAATGGATAGAGGAGATGAGAGAGTCAGTTAGTTCCAGTTTCTTAAAGTGAATGGTTGGTTTTCGAGGTGGTATCCAAGGGTAGTAAATGATAAAGAATGAGTTGGTGAAGTAATTGTGTCCGACGGTAGCTGATCTGGTACAAATTTGTAAGTAAACTTTTCCTACTTGTATTCTACATATCGCTGTATATTTCGGAACGAGAGATTAAGTTTGGCGAGAGGAAAAGGAGCTGGCATCATTGGAAAGGTACGTGCATTCGAAGAAGAGCATAGAAGACACTAAATTGCAATATCTTCTTTAATATTGCCCATTACATAGGAGACTGCTGAGAACTGATAGTTCATTTTGTATAGAACAAGGAATTGGACAACTTAAGGCAGAGGAAGCGTTTCAACGGGAGAAACATTCATAATATATTAAATTTGAGAATTGTGGGTAAAAAAATATTATATTATATTAGTAACATGTGAATAAGTTGTCGATAGTCGAAGGAGATAAAATTGGTTCTGAGAGGGAACACGGAGCTGTGGAGAGAATTGGATAATTTATACAAATTTTTCTTGGTACAATCGTTATATCATAATTGCATTAGGAAGGACTTCTTCTTCTTCTTCTTAACATGCCATACACCAAAGTGCGTAGGCGACTATCTCATTACTAGAATTCTGTTCTTGGCGGCGTGACACAGCTCGCCTGTATTGTGTATTCCTGTCCATTCTTTAATATTTCTTAACCAGGATAATTGTTTGCGGCCGGCTCCTCTCCTACCTTCGATCTTCCCTTGTAGGATTAACTGAGGTATTTCATATTTTGCTCCTCTCAATATGTGCCCAAGGTAACCAATCTTGCGTTTTTTAATTAATTTAAAGAGTTCTCTTTCCACGCCGGCTCTCTTAAGGACGTCATCGTTTCGAACTCTATCCACCCAAGGTATGCGCATCATTCTTCTTAATGACCACATTTCAAATGCTTCAAGTTTGTTGATAGATGTTTTTTTCAAAGTCCACGTTTCCATGCCATAAAGCAAGATGGACCATATGTAGCACTTGACTATTCTGTAGCGTATTTCGAAATGTAGGTTTTGATTACATAGAAGCGGTCTGAATTTCACAAAAGCTTGTCTTGCCATTTGTATTCGGGTTTTTATCTCTTGTTGTGGATCCGATTGGTCATTGATTGTGGTGCCAAGGTATTTAAAAGTTTTCACGCGTTTTATGCGATCGTCACCTATGCATATTATCGGGTTTTCTGGAGGGTTTCTGCTAATGACCATATATTTCGTTTTCAAAATGTTGATTTTGAGGCCATATTTTTTACCTATGCTATTCACCCTATCAAGTAATAACTGCTGATCTTCCAATTTATCAGTTATAATCACTGTGTCGTCTGCATAGCGTAGGTTGCTAATTGGTATGCCGTTCACCTTAATGCCTAATTCCGTGTCTTCTAATGCTTCCGCAAATATATTTTCAACATATAAATTAAAAAGCATCGGAGAGAGTATGCAGCCTTGGCGGACACCTTTCCGGATTTCAAATTCATCAGTATATTGGTCTTGATCAATCCTCACCTTTGCCATTTGGTTCCAGTATAGATTCTGAATAATTCTGATCTCCTTCTGGTCAATGTTGGCCCTATGTAGTAGTTCCATCATGATATCATGTTTAACATTGTCAAATGCCTTCTCGTAGTCGATGAAGGTGAGGTAGACATCTTTTCGTTGATCTAAACAGTTTTGTATTAAAGTGTTCAAACATAAAATTGCCTCTCTTGTTCCTAGTCCTCCCTTAAAACCGAATTGTGTTGACCCGCTAAGTTCTTCTAGTATCTTATACATTCTTGAGTGTAATATCCTAAGGAAGAGTTTCAGCAAGTGACTCATTAAACTGATTAAGCGGTGTTCATTGCATTTTGTAGCATTAGCTGTTTTTGGGATCATCACAAAGGATGACTGCAGCCATTCTCGCGGAATGTAACCAGTATCATAAATTCTATTGAACAGCTTTACCAAGATTTCGATATTCTCCTCGTCTAGTAGTTTTATTGCTTCTATATTAATTTCATCTGGACCTGTTGCTTTATGCATCTTTGTGGTTCTAACTGCATATTCTATTTCACTTCGCATTATTGATGGCCCTGATAAGTTTTCGGAAGGAAGTTTGCGCGTTGGTTGTGTTGGTCTTTCGTCATTAAAAAGTCTTTCTGCGTATTCTTTCCACGCCATTGCTATCTCCTCTTCTGACTCTATGTATTCGTTTCTGTCGTTCCGTATTCTTGTTCTGAACGGAAGTGTTCTTGTTCCGTATTAGGAAGGACACTGAATATTATCTAATTTATTTATGTAGAATAATAAGCTGTATTTTAGATTGTAATTGTATTATATTATCCATGCATTATTGAAGGTTCACGTACGTAGAACGAATTTTGTTTGATAAACATTGTATGCTTATAATTTTTGGAGGTATTTTAATCAGTTTATTTTATTACATTATTTTCATATCATATTATGTTGTTTTATTCCGTTATTCTTTGGACCTAATCCATCAGCTGTAAAGTATAGATATTGATGTACGAGTAAAACCTGAGATAACAAAATTAAAAGGTGTGATATAAATCATAAATCAAAAATTTTAATAATGTTTTATATATGTTTTTTGTAAAGTTTTAAAATTAAAATTCTTGATATCACATTAATATATATATATATATATATATATATATATATATATATATATATATATATATACATCTAGCGGTTAATCTGAGCTCCGTTCTAAAACGGTATCATACTAACTCCAGTAGAATATACACCGTGTATAGTATTATCTAAGTAGCGCTTTATTTAGACTCCGACCAACATGTAGGATTAAGTGGACTCCACAACAGAATAAATCATTTGTGGGATCCGTATTTACCATTTTGCGTACACTTCTAATCTCCTGAGATGTTGCCAATAATTGTATTAGTAGTAGATTTTCAAATTTTACAGCTGGTACATTTTGGAACTTGAAATTTATTTAAATATCCATCAATTTAGTCATGGAGGAATTTCAGGATTATTTGGCTAATGTAGTTAAATATAAATTATTAACCGACACATAACTTTATTTTACTTTTTAGTTTTAATAAACAAGGCGGTAATTTATATTACTTGTTTTATATATTTTTAAACATAAGAAAGTGTCTATTATAAACGTGGAAAAGTTAAGTTTCCATTTTTATTAATTAGTATTTTTTATTAAAAGGCATTGTCACTAAAACATTTAGTTCATAAATGTACGTACATCGGATAGAGTAATCGTGTAACAGTTTATGAAAGTAGAAGCCCCTTCGGTAGGATTATAATGCTTGTTACCCTATTAATATAATTAAAGAAAACTCAAACAACAGGGAGATCTTTGTAATTTTTGGATTACTGCAGTTTATGACATGCAATGTTTGTTTTATAGCGTAGTTGAATTTAAACTACAATAATTTATAAATCAATCTTTAATAACATACTTTTTTACTGCCTAATTTCAATAGATATGTCGATTTTTAATTAAAATATTTAATGCATTAAAGTCGCGTAGAGATTTTCACTAAACATTTAATTTTAAAGCTATTATTATAATAGTCCAAAAAAAAAGTATAAAAGTCTAGGGAATTCAATATCCCACTATGGATTTGTTTTATAGATTATCGTAAAGCGTTCGACAGAGTCAAATGGATACACTTATGACTGATACTAAAAGAATTAGGTGTACAACAACACCTAATTTTGCTTATAACTAAACTGTACGAACACACTACTGGACCATTTAAACTAACATTAAAAGAAGATTGAAAATCAAAACGAAATATAAGTATCTGGGAAAAATTTCTCAAACGATATTAATATTAAAAGGGACTTTAAAGAGCATCTGACAAAGCATGCTAAACCTTAAGGCGACTAAACCACACAAAATGGTTATTTGAGAAAAATTATAGCTCGTTCCAGAAAGAATTGTAAATATAATAACATTAATGTAGATTAAGAAGAAACGCTGAAGAAAAAAACAGTAGCAGTTAGCCTAAATAAAGAAAGGCAAAAAGAAAATGTAATTTGATGTTTTGAAAAAATCTGATCCGAAAACTGTATGAAAAACATCTCATAGTATAGACATAGAGCACGGCGGTGCCTCTACCGTCTGGCGGCCTATATCGGAAACTTTTACTACCATTTGACTATTTGTGTACAATTTTGTGTATGGTTAAGTGGCACACCACAAAAAGTGTTTTTATTTTCTCTTTTGTTCAACAATTAAAATGTATTTCTATACTTCTAGATGTTCCAATACAATAAAGGATAATAAACATAAAGCACAGGGTGAAAATTTTTATTATTTTCTCTGCACTAGTTATTATAAACACATAAGCTATACTACAATTAAAAACTATGACCACTATGAAAAAAATACGGTAGACTATGTCTACATTTGTGCTTTAGCACTATAGTAAGAACAAGATAAAATTCTTAATTCCTACATAATTATATTAACGAGAAGTTAATAAAACTTTTGTTCATTATCAGTAAGAGAAAGCGCATTTCAGAATATATTATGAAAAATGTTGTTGATATTACAATATCAGATGATAGGAATACAAAAATAAAAAACAACTTACCTTTTCAAAACAACAATCAATCACTTCATTTTATCACGAAAAATTTAAAAATTGCAATGTAATTGAACCCATTTTGCGAGCTATAGTTACATTGATACTTATGTGGCAATTAGCTGTAAAGTCATTAGTCTTTCGCGTCGTATCATATTTTCCTAATATTTTTTGTAGGCAAGCGGTTTAGTTTGTGTAATATAATATCCCCAATTCGTCTCATAATATTTAGTTTTCAAAACAGCTGTTAATAATTCGTTCACATTTTTTAAAGCTCTTTGCAGTACATTTGAAAATAAGTCGACAGTAAGATACTTTATTAATTAGTTTATTAGGTAAGCCTAGTTCTGCCATGGTATTTCATAGTTTTATTCTTATGATTATATCAGTGTTTGTTTAAAATCTATAAATAACTAGTTTAATGTTTTTTTTGTATTCCCAACATTTCTAATTAACTGCCTAATAGTCAATAATTGATTATTCACTCAATCGTTCCAGGTGTATTAGAAAAAATATTGTATATCCTAATAATTAATAGATATATAGCTTATATATAGCTCATATCGCTATAGTTTGTGTAGTACATTTTATTATCCCTTTTGTGTATGGTATGCTTTTCAGCAAGTTGGTACTTGCTCTTACTTCTAAATTGACAGATCAGCTGTTTAACTGCCTGTGCTTAACTTTCTTCTTAATTTTGCAAATATATATAAAATTTATAAAACTCAGACATACCATTAATTAAAATATTGGATACCCTATACTATTCAATCAACGGAAATACTAAGATCACACGGGGAGAATCTGTCTCTATCTAATTAGCCTTTTTCGGTCCATCTTTGGACATAGGCCTTCCCAATCCTTTTCCATTCTTCTCTGTCTGTCGGTATAGATATCCACCTAGAGCCCACGTGCTTCTTGATATCATCTGCCCATCTCATTTGGGACCTTCCTCTGCTTCGTTTATATTCCCACGGTCTCCAACTTATAAGAATTTTGTTCCATTGGTCTTCTTTTTGTCTTATATTGTGCCCGGCAAATCTCCATTTCAATTTTGCAACTTCTTGTCTAACATCCCTCACTTTTGTTTTCTCTCTTATCCACTTGTTTCTCCTTTTATCCATTAGTCTTATGTGCAACATTTGTCTTTCCATTGCTCTTTGGGTTTTTATGGTTATGTCCATGTTTGCTTTTGTAAATGTCCACATTTGAGAACCATAATTTAGAACAGGGAGTACGCATTGATTGTATACTTTAGTCTTAAGATGCTGTGGATATCTTTTGTTTTTAAGAATGTAGCTTAGTTTGCCAAATGCCGCCCATGCCAGTCTAACTCGTCTTTTTATCTCTGCTGTTTGGTTTTCTTTGTTACGTTTTATAGTTTGACCCAGATATATATATAATCCTGAACTTGTTCTACTTCATCTTGTCCGAACCTCATTGTGATGTTTTCATCTGTATTTGTTATAATTTTGGTCTTGCTGTAATTCATAATAAGGCCTATCTTTCCAGCTTCTACGTCCAGTTCTTTCATCATTTCAAATAATTCTTCTCATTTATCTGTTATCAATGCGATGTCATCAGCGTATATTAGATGATTCAAGTGTTGTCCACAAATTTTTATACCTTTTTCTTCCCATTCTAATCTTTTAAAAATATCTTCCACAGCCTGATTGAAAAGTTTCGGTGATATTGTGTCACCCTGTCTCACGATTCTATTTATTTGTATTGATTTTGTTTATTCATATACTTTAATTGTTGTTTTGGCTTCCTTATATATATTGGCTATTAGTTCCGTATATCTGTGGTAAATTCTACTGTTAATCAAAGAACTTATCACTGACCAATGTTCGACACTGTCGAAAGCCTTTTCGAAATGTATGAACGCTATATATAGAGGAATATGGTATTCATTTGCTCGTTCTATAAGTATTTTCATACTTAGTAAATGGTCACTTTTGCTGAATCCCTTTCTAAAACCAGCTTGTTGGGTTTCCATCGAATTTTGTCGTCAATCTATTGGTTAAAATTTTTGTTGGGAGTTTATACATTACATTGAGGAGTGTTATGGGACGGTAGTTTTTTATGTCTGCTTTATCCCCTTTCTTGTGTAGGATAACGGTTACGGATTCCTTCCAGTTGATTGGGATTCTTTTTTCTTTTATTATCTTGTTAAAAAGGGAATGTAGAGTGTTAATTACCACTTTTCCACCATATTTCAGCATATCTGCAGTTATTCCATCTTTTCCAGGCGATTTGTTGTTTTTCATTCCTTTCAATGCCTTCTTTATTTCTGATTTGCTTATTTCTGGCTGTAGCTCTGAGTTGACATTTTTTACTTTAGCTTTAAGTTGGTTTTTAATTGTTTCTGGTGGTTCCTTTTTTGTTTTATATAGTTCTGAGTAGAAATGGTGGATAATATTTATAATGTCATCTTTAATGTTTGTTTCTAGTCCGTTTTCATCTTTTATTTTGTTTATTTCACACTTACCTAATTTCGGTCTTAAGCATTTCATATTTTTGTTGTTTTGTATTACTTTTTCTATTTTTATTTCTTGTTCTTTTCTCTTATTTTCTCTTATCATTCTGCTTATTGTTTTATTGATTTCTACATATTCTATAGCTTCCTTCTTTTATCCATAAGCTTCTTTGTTTCTGTTGATATATAGTTGTTCTTTTTTAGATCCTTTTTTGCTATTTCTTTTCCTGATGTAATCATCGTGGCTGTAAGTATGTTGTCTATTTCATCTATATCTTTGTCATCACTGTCTAATTTTTAAGTAAGTTGTTCTTTTAATAGGTCTTTGTATATCTCTTTATATTGCCCTAGTTTGTTTCTATCTACTAGATCCCAGGTTTTAATTATTTTTGTTTTCATTTCGTAGTTACCGTCAACACTAATTTTTGCTCTGACCATCCAGTGATCGCTACCTGTTGTGAATCTGTTAAGAACTGTTACAACTTTAATGATATATCGTTCCGTGGACAGTATGTAGTCGATCTCATTTTTTGTGGATCCATTAGGGCTGATCCATGTCCACTTTCGTTGGGGCTTCTTTTTGTAAAAGGAGTTCATTGCGTATAGATGCTTTTCTTCTAGGTAGTTCATCAAAGTAGCACCTCTATCATTTCTCTGACCATACCCGAAATCTCCTGTTTTAGTTTCTTCCTTGTTTAGTTTTCTACCCAGTTTGGCATTGAAATCTTGAATTAGTAGTATAAGACGATTTTTATGTTCTTCCATAGCCTTTGATATATCTTCATAAAATAGTTCGATATCTTCGTCATCATAAGCTGTCATGGGGGCATATACCTGGATAATTTTAATTGATGTTCTTCTTATTTTAAGTATGACATAGGCTGTATTCGGGTTTCTTCTTTTCGTCGAGTTTCTGATAGGCCTATGATATCTCATTTTATGTTTGTTAATTCTTCTTCCAATTCATGTACTTTTTCATCCGTAGACATTGATCTAATATTGTATGTCCCTATTGACAGGTTGACGGATTTTTTTGATTTATGTTGTGTTCGTCTTAGTGGGTTTTTGTTTTTATCTATCAAATGCGAATTATTGCGTCTCCCAGATACCGCGAGGCAGACCTTTGAGGTGTGGGATAATATTATGGGTTATTTCTGGTTTCGTCATAATTTACACTAAAATTACTAACAAGAGAGTGCTCTTACTTATACATGTTCAAATTGATATATAGTACCAACAGATGCTAGTTATATACCATCAGTACTAATAAAATGAAAACTATCAAATTAATGTCAATTTCATTGAATAATCAAAACAATCGAAAATATATACCAAAACAACACAATAAAAGTAAAAGTAGAAGAAGAACTAACCGACCCTATTGAAGCTGGTAATGGGATAAGACAGGGAGATTTCCTGAGTCCTTTATTGTTCAACCGGATTATGGATGAAATAATAAAAAAGTAAGAAATAAAAGAGGATACCAAATGGAAAAAAAACAAATTAAAATAATCTGCTATGCAGACGACGCAATACTATTCCTTCAAAGTGAAGATGATGTACAACGTATGCTACACCAATTTCATATAACCGCCAGAAAATTTAACATGTTAATTTCTTCAAAAGAGACAAAATGCATGGTTTCAACAGCAAGTTTACTAATAATATTATGTTAATTGGAGCTGGAAGGTCAGATAATAGAACAAGTGATGGAGTTTAAATATCTAGGTATCACATTATCTAGCTACGGAAATCTCAAAACTTAAGTGGAAGATCCACTGAATAGAGCAAACAGAGCCGCAGGCTGCTTAAATGAAACAATATGAAGAAATAAAAATATCGGGAAAGAAACCAAAGGCAGAATTTAGTTATCAGACCAATAATGACATACGCAGCAGAAACAAGACCTGACACAGAGAGGACAAAAAGGATGTTAGAAACAACAGAGATAAAAACACTTAGAAAAATTGATGGTAAGACACTATGGGACAGAGCTAGAAGTACAGATATACGATGTAGATACAAGGTGAAGAACATTAAGAACTGGTTAAGAAATAGAAGAGTAGAATGGAACGATCATATAAGCCGAATGACAACAAATGGAGTAGTAGACATGGCAAGAGACGGTTACCCAATAGGAAGACGATCAGCAAGAAGACCACGAAAACCATGGAACGGCAACTTACTGGAGACACATTGAAAAACAGACAGAGTAATGTCTATATAAAAAGAAGAAGAAGAAGAAGAAGAAAAAGATACACAGGATTGACAGGATAAACAATAAAATAGCTGCAAGAAAGAGAAAATGAATCAGTCATATTAATGTAGAATAGCAGAGGACAGAGTATTTGTCATAGCCTTAGACAAGTGCCCAATTGAAAAAAGACCACAGGTCGTTCAAAGAAGACGGAACTCTAGAAAGAAAATAGAATAGATTTAAAAAATAAATAAAAGCATAAACATGTCTTTTCCTACTCTTTTAATATTGAAAATACGCAAATAGAACCTTGAATTAAAATGTAACCTTTGATATCTGTGATAAACCCATCATCACCTGAACAATGGCGCCATGTATGAAGTTGAAATTTTTTACACCTATTTTAACTGTTTATTTTTTTATTATCTATATATGAGTTACGAACGATATCACAAACTTATTTATTTTCCACAAACAGGCTCTTTAATACCTTAAATTATTACTATACAAATCTGATTCGAAATATCGTCAAAAAGTAATACACGGCATGTAAAATTTAAATTTTCAATAAAAAGTAAAATATTAGGCATTACTTATGGGGTTCAAAGAACGAGCCTTTACGAAAATTTAAGTACTAAGAAGATCAGAACAATCGGGCATACCCAGGGTAATGATTAAATAATTAATCGGCTAATTCGTCAGTCACCCCTTTAATATGATTTTGTCAAATTGGTCCTTTTTAGGACCAACTATTCTAATAACATATGTATATAACTGTTAAGGGTATATCTAGAGATCAAAAAACTTTACTTTACTTAAACTTATCAGACATATGCGCTAAATACGAATCTGACTCATTTCTAGTGCAGGAAACACATATAGGGCCTAACGTAGGGTATTTGGTATAAAGCTTATCGCTGAAAACCACATTATAGATATAGACATGCTATCTCTGTCGGAAAAAAAAGCAAAGAATAACTCAAAGTAAGAAAGGACAACACCAGTCAGCTTTCAGAGAACCTTTCAACGATGTTCAGCTTGGATCCACCATCTACATATTTAATGAAAAATAATACAACTACCTACATTAAGGATCTGAGCACTATTACGAAATCTGTAAACAAAAGTGGCTATAGATAGGGAAGATCATGTAGATTACAAATGCTAAATCTTACCCAACACATCAAAGACGGGTACGAAAAATATCGGGTATCAGGGGTGGTATTTTCAATCTAAATGCCTCTTACAACACCTTAAATTACCAAATATTTCTCGAAAAACTATATGATATCCCCTTAGATAACAAACTCACTTATATTATTTGCGTATGCCTACACAAGAGAATATTTTTTGTATCACTCAATGTTAAGAATAGCAGATGAAAAACGGTCTTGCTTGGGGTAGCATAAAAGCACCTACACTTTATAATATTTACCCAAACGATCAACTCATACCGGTAGATAATAGGACTAATATTATAAAGACGATACACCTATTATTGCACAATAAAAATAAACTATGAATCAATTTTCAGCCAAAACTCCTGAAAAACTCATGTGCGCTCCTCAATTTCCCTAACAAAGACGCTTTCACAAACTGAACATCCAATAATGTCATGAAATTGTTGAACTGTAGACTTCCTATAAATTTCTTGAAAATAGTTTGTATCCCACGGGATCAGTCACAGATCATTGTTTAAAACTAAAAGGTAAATTGAGGACCAGAAATAATATTCTTCGCAAGCTTGTCAGCTAAAAATGAGGCGTACATAGACGCTTCCACTATATGCTTCTGCTGCCGAATATACCTTGATAGACAAATTAACCATTCTTTTTTTTTGTGCACACTACTACCCATTTAAACACAAAAATATCTATTGCAGCACTTAACCATATTTATTTTGAGATAACCTTCTATCGAGATATCATATGAGTATAAAAATAAGACCAGAACTAAAATAATAAAAAAGCTTTATACAAGATATCGCAGAAGAGTAGATAAAATAAGAGTAGTTTTTATTATTCGGGTGCTTACATAAAACGTACAAAGACATACTCACGTAAACAAAATACATTACGAAATTTCTGTAATAAAAAAAAAACATCGAACTCGGCATTAAACTAATAAAATTATATTAAATAAAAAAACAACATTTCTAAAAATGCAGAAAAAATAAAATTTTCTATGCAAGCGAACATTCCATTAAATAATAAGCCGAAATCCTTTTGTATCTATATACCTGTTTTTTAAAGAACCAGTTACCTTTTAGTACGTAGTTATACCAGGTAATAAGATATCCTCTGTTACACAGTGTAATGCATATGACATTACACTGTCTACAAATAGTAGATAAAAATAAGGAGCCCATATAAACCGTTCAGGGTATATGTTGAAAATATACGGTATAATCGCACAGTTGCCAAACTCTCAGAGCTTACTTAAACCGATAAACGTATGGTTCAAATATACAATGAAGAAGATCTGAACGACCCCTATAATATATACACGTGAACTAAGCGATATACATTTATGATACAGGGGTATTTACGGGCTCCAAAAAATTTTTATAAATTATTAAACTCTACATGTTGATGAATCAACTGAACCAATATTACGGAATTGTCAAGTGAGCTCCGTATATCGGTATCCACTTGACCACGGAGCTCAATTGAACCTGAATTTTAACATGGGCGGAGTTCACTTAATGCCGTAGATATATATATATATATATATATATATATATATATATATATATATATATATATATTATATATATATATTATATATATATTATATATCCATTATAGAAATACGAGATATTAGCATCTGTCATGCACATTACTTTTATGCTGTATTTCGCAGGTTTACTGAGCATGTAAATTCGAAAATCACAGTGACCTCTAAATGAAAGTAGCATCTCCTCCACAGTTACACAATCTGACAACGTGTATAGCCTCTGGCAATTAGTCACACAATTATTAAAAATATTTGAAATTGCCGCTGTTTTATCAGTTTTCTTCCGCTCTTCGCAATCCATGCTATTGTGAAATCTAAGACACGACAAACGTATTTTAAATCTTTTCAAAGATATCGTCATTCTGAATATTGGCCGAAAAGAAAAAGCAGCAAAACCACAATATTTAAAAATTTGCACATGGAATGTGAAAACTATGGCAAGGAGTGGAAAAATAGACAATGTCATTCAGGAAATGGAAAGAATGACCATTGACATAATGGGAATAAGCGAGATGAGATGGCCCGGAACAGGAAGCATTGACAAAAAAGATCACAGAATATTCTACTCAGGGTCACTAGATGGAAAACTAGAGCATGGAGTTGGTGTGATAATAACGAGAAAAATTAGTAGATGTATTTTAAATTTTGTCCCAGTGTCCAACAGAGTAATACTACTGCAAATAAGAGCCAATCCAGTAAATGTAAACATAATACAAATATACGCTCCCACTGCAGATAAAGACGACGAGGAAGTAGAGATTCTCTACCAAAGCATAGAAGATATATTAGAACGAATACCTAAACACGAAGTCAGCATCATAATGGGGGATTTCAATGCAAAACTTGGGGCCGAACGGTAAACGTCTCTAATCGGACCTTTTGGGTTAGGACAAAGAAACAAAAGAGGTGACAGACTAGAAATATTCGCAGAAGATAACAAGCTAGTGGTTCTAAACACCTATTTTATAAACTACCACCGAGGAGATTGTATACATGGAAGGCACCAGCAGATAAACCCCATAACGTAATTAGAAACCAGATAGATTATATATTGGTAAATAGAAGATTCAGAAACAGTTTTAAATCTGTCAAAACATACCCAGGAGCGGACATTGAATCTGACCACATACCTTTAGTGGGAGTCATGGATGTGAGACTGAAGACAATAAAGAAAAAGTCTAGACCTAACTACGACATGGCAGCCCTGCAACATCCGGAAGTTAAAAAGCAAGTGGGGGAATATATTAACAACCAAGTTAAACAACTAAAAGAAGAAAATAACATCCAACGAGAAATCAATCAATTCGAAGAAATAATTAAGAAAACTAAACAAGATCTGCTAACACCAAACAAAGAAACAAAGAAGAAATCTTGGATGACTCCAGAAATCCTTCACTTAATGGAACGCAGAAGGTTAATTAAAGGAAATAAAGATGAATATAAAAAAATGCAGGCTTACATCAGAAGAAAAATAAGAGAAGCTAAAGAAAAAGAAGCTGTAGAGAAATGCAAAGAAATAGAAAGACTACAAGCCAAGCATGACAATTTTAATGTACACAAAAAGGTAAAAGAAATAACGGGGTACTTTTAAAAAGAGAACACAAATGAAACTCATAGACACCAATGGAAAATTAATCATTGACACCCAAGAGATTAAAGACAAATGGAGAATATATTTGGAGACACTTTTTCAAGATCAAAGAACGGACTATAGGCATCCATTTTCAGAGAGGATGACGGGCCCGGACATACTTAAATCCGAGGTAGAAGAAGCAAAAAAACGGATGAAAAGCAGGAAAGCTGTAGGGCCTGATAATATCGAAGCTGAATTTTTAAAACTCTTGGAGGAAGAAGGAATAAATTGGATCACGGCTGTCTTCAATAAAATATACAATACAGGAATCATCCCTGATAAATGGCTAGAATCAGAATTCATAGCGATACCTAAACAACAGGGGGCTAAAAAGTGCGAAGAATATCGAACAATCAGCCTAATGAGCCACATGTTGAAACTGTTTCTTAGAGTCATCCATGGAAGAATTTATAAGAAGTGCGAGGAACAAATATCGGACAGACAGTTCGGCTTCATTAACGCAGTGGGTACCAGAGAGGCACTTTTCGGAGTACAGGTACTGATTCAAAGATGCAGGAACGTTAACTGCGACGTATACGCATGCTTGATCGACTATGAAAAGGCATTTGACAGAGTTCAACATCAAAAGATGATAAACATTTTAAAAGAAGCAGACCTGGATGACAACGACCTCAGAATAATTTCGGAACTATACTGGAATCAGACCGCATACATGAAAATTAACGGAGAAGAAACAGATCACATAAAAATACTACGCGGAGTTAGACAGGGATGTATCCTATCGCCGTTGATATTTAATATGTACTCAGAGAAAAATTTTAACGAGGCTCTTTACGGAATAGACGAAGGCATCCTTCTAAATGGTGAAAGAGTAAACAATGTTAGATATGCCGACGACACCATGGTGATAGCAGATAGTTTAGAGTTTAGATTATTCTTTAACAAAAAAGTCACAACATATCCCTAGATACAAAAATGAGACATTTGAGATGCTATGTTTTCTCTGTGTTGTTGTACGGGGCGGAGGCATGGACGCTTACAGACATCACTATTAAAAAACTTGAAGCATTTGAGATGTGGCTTTATAGAAGAATGCTGAGAATATCATGGACAGCAAGGACCACGAACAAGGAAGTTCTAGAAAAAATGAAGAAGGAACCAGAGATTGTGTTTACGATCAAACGCATAAAATTGCAATATCTGGGACACGTTATGAGAAATCAGCACCGTTACTCCCTGCTGCAGTCTATATTGCAAGGTAAAGTCAAAGGTAAGCGGGGACCCGGTAGAAGGAGAATATCATGGCTGCGGAATTTAAGAACATGGTTTAAGAAAACCTCAACGGAGCTGTTTCGAGTCGCAGCGAGCAAGGTCATGATTGCCAATATGATTTCCAACATCCGAAACGGATAGGAACCAGAAGAAGAAGAAGAAGAATATTGGCCAACCCAGAACATCTTTAGAAACAGTTGAAGCATATCTCCATGAGAAGATTGTATAATTAAAGATAACATAAAAAGCTCCAGCAAAGCCTTCAACTCAACTATATTTGTGCTTCTGTAGTTTGATGTATTAGGCGAATCAGATAACTTTTTCCTCATTATAATAATTTTTTGGTTTGTCCATGTTACAATTTGTTCCCACATTTCATCAGTACTTAACAACTTCCAAATATCTGATTTAGAAGGGCTATTTCCCAGAGTCCTGCTTACCGCTGTTAGGCATTGTAATTCTCTGACAATATTATGCGTTCGTGCCCTTGTATTTCTCAGAGGCTGCGTTCCCTGCCACTGAAAACCATTTTTTCCTTTGAATATGTTCATATCCCCTTCTACTTGTAAAAAGTCGGTTCTGGATTGTAAATCATTCGACGGTTCATCTAATTACAAAAGTTCGTGATCTGAATTCGATTCTTCGCTGCTAGAGGGTTCACTTCTATAACATCTCTCATGTCCTCGTCACTCCCTTGCTCTGATAAATATAAATCTTGATCGTCGGCAAGTAGTAATCTTTGTATATTCTTTTCAAAATCTGGGTCAGCCAGATTTACTTTTTTATTACGGCCAGTTCCGCTAGGTCCTGCTCTATCCGTTATTACTACAAAATTAAAATTTTTTAGAGTAATTATGTGTATTATCCAAAAAACAAGTGGCCTCCTAAACCTATTATAAAAACACTGCAATTCGAAACACCGGCTTACTAGACCTACACGTTTTGAAAACTACTGTTACTTCAACGTAAACACGTAGAGATAAACGTTTAAGACAACGTTTAAGAGACAAACGTTTTTGTGGGGAGGTAAATATTGTCTTTATTTCTCTTGATATAAGAATTTTCTCGATTTTGTCAGTGAGACGCTTGATGTAAGGAAGAAAAGCGTTTGTATGATGAGTCTGAGTCTTCGGGTTGACATTGAGTGGAGATTTATGTCTGTGGATGCTTATATTGATGTGATTTTTGCGGTAACCCTTTTAGATGAGGGTTTGTTTTAAACTAGAGAGCTCATCGGGTCTACTTGCATCATAGCAAAGGCGAATTGATCTGGAGACAAGGGTATTAATGACTGAATTAATTTGTGAAGGTGGATGATGAAAGTTAGTATGCAACTCACGATTAATATGGGTAGGTTTTCGATAAACAAAGTGATGAAAACCTTAGAATTGGTTTTTCTTTATGATAACGTCGATAAACGGTAGGGATGAATCAGTTTCCATCTCCGTCGTAAACTATATACTAGGATGTATACTATGCAGATAAGTTTGAAAAGATACCAAAGGATCCCTGCCCTGGGGTGAAATGACGAATGTATCGTCAACATATCATACCCAACATGTGGATTTAAGCATTAATGTGGATAATGCTTGGCTCTCAAAGTTTTAAATTAAGATGTTGACAATTACTGGAGATAATGGCATCAGTTTAGTAGAGTCTGGAGGCTCGGGAGTCTCAGACTTCGGAAACCCTGAAGTAGACATAAAAGAGGATGTTAAAATCTCGGCGCAGTGATAATCGACGCGATTTGACCCGGAAGACTGTTATCGAAATTTTAAAAAATACTTAAAAAAAAACTGAAGTAGAATTTTTAAAGAACACCTTATATGATGGACTATTTTTAATTCCATATTTGAATTATACTTATTAAAATACACAAGAAATAGTGAATATATTACATGGGACAAAACATGTGTTTTCCAATATTATTTACATATAATAATTTTATAATTTTTTTAATAAAATAAGTGATTCATAAGTAATGATATAAGCAGATCTAAACAGTGATTACTGAAATAATTAAAACACAAACTAAACGGTTTAATAATTTTTAAAAAGCTTATAAGAAACAAAAACAATTCAAAAATAATAACTTTTAAATTAAGTCATTGATACAGTATATTTTTGAAAGAGATTACGTACGAAAGAAATAAGCAAGGAATGTATATTGCTTGGAAAATCATTACCCACTTAAGTTTCTCATTTCCGACCTTTTCAAATATTATGAAACCTTATTGCCTCTTCCGCCACACTCTATTATTTCGTAATATCAATGTCAGAGAGCAAATTCCATTCCGTATGGTCATCGATCCGGTAACTTTCCCTTTCTAATCTTTGTGTCATCATCGTCATCTCAGACGGAGACAAAATACGATTCAAACTGCCGAATGTATCACTGAGAAAACCTGAAAGACAAATTAACCCGAAATTGCGTTCGACCTCCGATGATAGGGGCGCTTCAAAAGGAATCAGTGACGTAGATAGATTACGCCAAAGGATATGATTTATGGACATTAGATAGCACGACTTGTTTCAAGGTCTCTTGAAAAGAAACTACTCATGCAAAATATTACAGTTCAACAAAAAATAATTTATATGTTATAAATTAATAGTAGTTTATCTGTATTTAAAATATCTCAAACAATTTAACTTCTACTTGATGTCTTTTACTTTCGCATTTTTTTTTTCATATCTGAAACTTTCATTATGTTTCTGAAAATCTGATACGTAAAATTTTTTTCTACTATCTTTATTTCGTGTTTATCTTACGTAAGTATATTTCCTGTTATAATATATATTTCTGCTCCATTAATATTAACGCTTTGTCTTAGGATTTTTTTTTGTTCACTATTTTCTTTGAAACATACGACGGTATTAGATTTTTGTTTCGATACAGGACAGCGGTAAGCCGCTTATAGGTATTTCGACCTCTTTAGGTCACATCAGAGCGGTATATGCCACTGCTTCGTTACTCTTTTTGGAGTACCAGAAACTAAATTCACTACGAATTTTAACCATGATGAACGGCAGGTGAAATACTAATTTTAGATTTTAGATTTCTGAAAATCTGATACGTAAAATTTTTTTCTACTATCTTTATTTCGTGTTTATCTTACGTAAGTATATTTCCTGTTATAATATATATTTCTGCTCCATTAATATTAACGCTTTGTCTTAGGATTTTTTTTTGTTCACTATTTTCTTTGAAACATACGACGGTATTAGATTTTTGTTTCGATACAGGACAGCGGTAAGCCGCTTATAGGTATTTCGACCTCTTTAGGTCACATCAGAGCGGTATATGCCACTGCTTCGTTACTCTTTTTGGAGTACCAGAAACTAAATTCACTACGAATTTTAACCATGATGAACGGCAGGTGAAATACTAATTTTAGATTTTAGATTTCTGAAAATCTGATACGTAAAATTTTTTTCTACTATCTTTATTTCGTGTTTATCTTACGTAAGTATATTTCCTGTTATAATATATATTTCTGCTCCATTAATATTAACGCTTTGTCTTAGGATTTTTTTTTGTTCACTATTTTCTTTGAAACATACGACGGTATTAGATTTTTGTTTCGATACAGGACAGCGGTAAGCCGCTTATAGGTATTTCGACCTCTTTAGGTCACATCAGAGCGGTATATGCCACTGCTTCGTTACTCTTTTTGGAGTACCAGAAACTAAATTCACTACGAATTTTAACCATGATGAACGGCAGGTGAAATACTAATTTTAGATTCCCTTGCCGAGTAATTCATCGAGCTGTTTATTTTGCAAGTTGTAGAAAGCAGAGTGGTAAAAATTTAAATTCGGTTTCGTCAAGTAGGAAATCGTATGATTTCTCTTGTTGTTATTTTCTTTGAGTTTTTCTGTCTGACCATTTTTTGTGTAGCTCGCTAGAATTATCACATTTAGATCGCTTGAACTAAATCGTCAGTTATTTACTACTACGTCATCAGCAAATCTTATGTTATTAACTCTTTGCTTCTCTATTTGTTTATCTTTACCTTTTCAATTTTACGTCATAAATGCTTAGACTAAAACAGTAAACAGGAAGCAGATTTGGTGAGAAGGTATATCACCGTATTTGTCGTCTGTACCTTCTTAGCTTAATGGTTTAAATGTGTTCTTAAAAATGATGGAAAATGGCTTGAGTGACATATGTCCCCTTGTCGTACCCAACCTTGGTTACTGGTCAATCTCAGTTGAAAATATTTAATGAGTAATGTGCCAAAGTTGTCTCGGAAAATCATTGACTCCAGCATAATATATACCAAATATGAAGAAAATATTGGCAAATCTTAGGTTTTAGAAAATAGTTTGGGTACAAGAAATGGATTACAAGAAAGCATTTGACACTGTTGTTATAGAGATAGACGTGATATTTGGACGATATGTGGTTTGAATTTAAACTAGACAGCAGACAATGTAATTAAAGGTCAGACGTCTGAAGAAATTTCTATTATAAGAGCAGTTCGGTAGGGCTTGTGCTCTCTTCGCTTTTGTTTAATTTATAATCAGAAAAGATTTTCGGATGCTATTAAAAAGAGAAGGTAAAATTGGCAACGGAGTATTCATCAACAACCTCAGATACGCTAATGAAACACAAACTTTATAGAATTTACAAGGAACCAGATATCGTAAAATATATTACGATGAGATATCTGAGGTGGGTAGGCCATGTAATGTCGATGGGAAAAAATGACCCAGCTAGAAAACGTTTCTTCATAGACCCATTGATCAGAGAAGAAAATGGTTCCCTGATAAGATCGATGAAGACATGAGAAATATGGGAATACATGCTTAGTAAAAAAAGAAGATATATAGTGACGACTGGACAGAAATTCTTGAGGAGACTAGGATTCACACAGGGTTGTAAAGCCAGAGTGTTGATGATGTTTCAATGGTATTTAGGTCAGGACTTTTAAAAGGCCAACAAAGGATGTTTACATTGTGGTTTCGAAATCAGTTCTTTGTGGCTCTGGCTGTTTGACAGACCGCTTTGTCATGCTTTTTCTTCTTCTTTTTATGTAGACATGACTCCATCCAGTTGTCGTTCCATCGTTTTCGTGGTCTTCCTACTGATCGTCTTCCTATTGGGGAACCGTTTCTTGCCGTCTTTACTACTCCATTTGTTGTTAATATTGCATATAAATAGTGGTAAAAACCTTTTTTTTTTTTTTCACCGTATCAACTAAACTTTTATCCCAAGAATTCAATGTATTGGGTAGTTTTAGTGTTGGTAAATAATTGGTCGTGATTACGTTTCTACTAGATTCTTTGTATGGATTCCGCAAATCCAAAACCATGTTTTGTCCAACATTTCCTTGACGTTCGCCACCTGGTGGCTCTTCAGTATATAATTTTCCTTTTAATTGGTAAACATTTTGGGCATTGCATGCCGATTAAATCTTTATCCTATATTTTGCAGGATTTAAGGAAATATATTGAGTGAATTTGTTTACTCTTTGCATAGCTGCTCATTTACAGTTATAAATTCTGAGGTTTTGTACCCATTTTTTAAATTACTGTTGAGCGTGGTTCAGACATCATGGATTGGAGCAGCTCTATCCGTTGCTTGTCGTTCAGAACGTGTTCGATATTCGTTATAACGAATAATCCTCAACAGTAATTGGAAATAATCTCGTGGCATATCAGCACGAATAAGCGGCAGAGTATTTAAGTTCCACAACTTAGTTACATATTCCCCAATTTGATTTTGGTACCCCACTTTCATCAAAATTCCCAGACAAGCGTTTAATTCGTCTTCGGTAATAGCCTTGAAAATTTTGTCCTGTGCATTCATTATTTTATTGTCAGCAATCTGAAATTTTGCTATTTGTTCAGTATTGTTCTGTTATTTGCTAAACTTTTCTTAAGATATTATCGCACATTTCATGTGTAATAAGGGACTTAAAATTTTTTAAATCTTAAATATTTTGCTGAAGTTCGCAACACAAAAAGTTTGGCGTAAAATATAAGGATATAAAGGAGCTTTTTATCATACTGTTCCGTCTTTGCCTTCATCTTCTTTAAGTTCCATCTTCTATCAAACGTTGGAAATAATTCCTGTCCACTACCGCTCTCATTAGTTCTAAACTATTGCTTTCAAACCATTACCTCAAGATCTTTGTCAGTCCACGTCAAAATCCCTTCATCTGTTGCTGATTTTGGTTCATCATTGATGTCTTTATATTCACTGTCTTCTTTTTATTCAGCTGTGTGCTGGAATTCTGCTGAAAATAATCTTTAAAATAATAAAACTATTTAAAGCTTATGTAGGTACATGTGTAACTTTTAGATAATATACGTATATAAAAAATGCTAGTGACCTAAGTAACCTTATGGCGCTTTGAAAATGAGCTGGAAGTTTTAGAGTTCGAAACGGTCGTCCAATATATAATAAAACCAATTCTCGCCATGTTTTTTCTTTGCTGTTCTGTTTTTACTCATTTGGACAACAGCAGACTCACATGTTGCAAACTATTCGAAATTTAAACTTGTTATGTAAAATTGTGAAATATTTATATATTTACCTGGAATCTGTGTCTCTTTGTCAGAAATTTTTTTATTATTTTATTATGAGCTTCTTGAACAACTTACTAAAATATTACAAGGGTCAGCATGACATTCAACACCAAGTAGACCGTTGAAAACTAAACAACAACACCTGCCTAATAAAATCAAAGAAAAAGTGCAGAAAGGCGAAGATTAAGGAAAATATGACAGGGAACATACGCATCTCAGGATAAAACTGAATTTGTCCAAGGTACCGCCCAATTAAACATTCTTCTAAGTAATCATAAGGATAATAGTATTCGGTATTCTCTGAAAACCTTATCATCAACTGAAACCACCGCGTACTCACTTTGGGAGACAACACGGAAATTAAATCGAATCTAATTAACCAACCGTCCTATTTAAATGTGTAACAACAAATGGGCTAGAAGCAACAAAAAAGCCGAAACGTTTGCCAATCAGCTGGTTAATATGTTCCAGCCAAACCCTCCAGACAACAACACCCTTGACCTAACAAACGAGACCCAAAAATTTTTAGAATCGCTGTCTTAACTTGAACTAACCTTGGAAAAATTTACTACCAAACAAGTTCGCCAGAAGAATTCCGTACTTGACACAGATATTCAACGCAACGCTATGAACGGGCCACTATCCCATTCTATGTGAAGTGTCACAAATTATTGCAATTCCTAAAGTAGGTAACCCTACAAAAGACATTAAATTATATAGACCTATTATTCTCCTGCCGACGATGTCAAAATTTAAAAAAAAAACAACTGTTGAATAGGTTACAACCACTTCTTGAAGAACGCTAACTAATACTTAACCATCAGTTTGGATTCAGACAACAACATGCCACCTATGCCTAAATACATAGTCTGTAATATTATTTATAAAGATCTAGAAGTAAGAAAGTACTGTTCAGAAGCCGTTTTGGATATTTCTCAAGCTTTTGGTAGAGTTTGGCTAATTGGTCTACTCTACAAACTTATAGAAGTATATAATAATAGTCTCCCGTTTTATACCGCTGTCGTGGCTTTGGGAGTATAGCAGGGTAGTCTGCTATATCTAGGGCCTACGGTATACAAGGAAGGTAACATGGCCAGTGCTACGCTTCAACCGTCTATTATTACCCCTGGTTTTACCCAAGGTATTCATTTTTATTCAGGCTGAGTCGACCAGGGGCCTATAGACATTTTTAAAATGTCTATATGTTCTTGCCGGCGGTAGGATTCTGGGCGCAGGCCCAGACTTATAGAAGTGCTTCCCTTAAATCATTTTCTTATTTTTAAGTCCTAATTCCATGACTAACATTTCCTAGTAAGACATTACGATCAGTACACAAATCTAAATCCAATACAAACAGGAAATCAATCCATAGGGTAGTGTTCTGAGACTTGTTCTCTACCTTTTATTTACAGCTGATCTACCTACAAGCAACGATATCATCTTAGCAGATGGCAGAGCAAACCTTGCTTCATGCTCAAACTCCAATGTTGCTTTACAGTTACTACAGGCCAATTTTAACAAAATACAAATTTGGCTGAGTCTGTACAGAACAAAAGTAAGCTAGAGAAAGTCAAACCATATAACATTCACTAATAGAATGACATACGTCCACCAGTTTTTTTCAGTAACCAAGAGTTACAACACAAAGATTATGGCACATATCAGATATGCATCTCGACTGACGGTTAACATGAAAGAAGCATATATTCATGTAAAGAAAACAACTGGGCCTTAAGCTTAGCATACTTTACTGGTTACTAGGTAAAAGATCACAACTATACATAACAAGGTATTAGTGTATACATCAGTCATAAAATCAGTATCGAGTTATGTGATCCAGCTGTGGGGAACAGAATGTAGATATCTTCAAGATGTTTTCAACGAAATTCCTACGCGTCATTACAAATGCACCATAGATTGTACCTAATCATTTTATTATGCATGACCTTCAAGTCAAGGCTGTTAAAGTAGAGATCACAAATTGCTACCAAAAGTATGCTCTGAGGCTTGAAAACCAATCTAAAAATCTTGCAATACACCTTATGAGGCCACTACTAAATCCAAAACTAAAGCGATAACCCTTAATGATCTTTTAACAAGATGTCTAAACTAAGTTATTTTTATATTTTTTGTGTAGATTCCAAAGTTACAAATAATTTTTGTTAAAATTAAAATATAAATAGAAAATTGTCATGAAACAACTTCTTGCATATTACTTGTAAAATAATTACACAATTTACTTATTTATTTATTTGTATGATTTAATTATTGTAATATTATTAGAGATTGTAAATAAATGGGAAGAAAAAAAAATACCCACAGGTATTTGTACAAACAAATGAAAAAAATTTGCATCACACTAATAATAACTACACTAGACAATTTCCAGTAACAATCTGAATAAACCTACTGTGGTTCTCTGCTTCGAAATATCAAAATGAATGAGCAAATACATAACAATTTCATCCACCCATCAAGAATAATTTATTGGCTTTCATAATAAGTTATAAGTAATATTTTTTTCAGACGAAATACTGTCTCCATGGGATCGAGCGCTATCTCATCTCATTCGGTCCCATTTAATCTTTTGAAAACAATAACACCAAAGCACTTCCCTCGCTCGTTCTACGATCATCTTCGCGTTCCCCACCGAATATTGTTATGTAATCAATCTACAATTTTCCTTAATTGAATCAGTTACCTAGTTCAGTTCATTAATTCGGAAAATTGGATAAACACTTGTTCGAACCAATAGCGATCCTATACTGTATCGGGTTTACAACACAGAAATAAAGATAAAAGACTAGTTTCAAAAATAGTCTTAACAGATAGGCTCTGCGCTTAGTAATAGGTCTTACTGATAATCAATTTTCTCTAAAGTCTGTAAATTTAATTTTAATTTTAGAATCTTTTACCTGTTTTAAATATTAAAAAAAAATTATAATAAATATAATTAGGAATACATAACTCATAAAGAGTCGCAAAGAAATATTTAAATCCACAGTATTCTAATACTTTCTTACAAATTTTGCCTAATTCCGACAAAAAATTTGTTAAGAGCATTCTATTTATTATTACTTCTTTATCACAAAGTTAAACAAAGTATAAAAATAGGATAAACAATTTTACAGCTGACGTAGGTAACTCAGCTTCTTCCTTCTGTTCCTCTGCTATCGGAAATTGGATATTATCCAGGTTATTTGAACTTAGTTTACAGCTGTTCTGAACAGTTCGTTTGTTGTATAATTAAACCACACTTTTAAACTTCTCATTGACGACATTCTTCTGCAGCCCGGATTTATTTGTTATTCAATCTTTCCGTGCATTATATTTTGTAGGAATCTATATTTTTTTCGCTTATGTAAGATAATGAGTAAGAGAGAGACATAAGATATATTTTCTCTCTCTTCCTCTCTCGAGAATAAAAATGTTCCTTTTGTATATATATTTAATATTATATATATATATATATATATATATATATATATATATATATATTATATATATATATATATATATATATATATATATATATATATATATATATTATATATATATATATATATATATTTATTAATATTATTATTTATGTGATATGTTTTGTATTATTTACTAAATGTTCATAATTATTTTAGACTCTTGTATTTCAAAATAATAATCTCAATAGATCACTGTATGACCGAGAACTGTCAATTTTGAAATACGTTTGTGTCATGTCTAATTGGCAAATATTTTACGTGTTTGGTTCATACGCTGGTGTATGTGAGTTCGAATCTCAATATAAATTTCCTTTTTTATTTTTGAAATATTTAAAAACCCCACGTTAATTTTATTAAATATATGTAATATACGCAAAAATGCTAAATTTTAAAATAAAATAAAAATTTACAACATAATCCGAGTTATTGGTTTTTGAAGTTATACTCCTAGACGCGCGTTCGACTTTGGAAATTTGCACGGGAGTGAATCGGCAATTTGCACAGGAGTAACAAGCCTCGGTAGGCACGTTAAATTATAAATTTAAACTTGTAAATATCTCAAAAAAGTTCAAATGTATACTTATATACACAACAAACAACAATTAAATATTGTATTTGTCAATGTCAGATAAAGTGACAGTTGTATCACCAAACAATATTTTTTTTTATTAATATTGTTATCATGGTAAATTAAACATATGCGTAAGTAAGTTACGTATATTGTCATTTTTAAATACTTATGAATATTTCATTTTAATTAAATTTGTATTAATATTATTATCATGATAAATTAAACATATGATTAAGTAAGTTATGTATACCTTTTGTCATTTTTAAATACTGATGAATATTATTCATTTAATATTTTTAGAATCGGAAACATTTATTTGTTATTATTTCCACTTATTGATTACTTTATTTTTAATTATTAGCGTACTTATTTATATAAAATGGTATATTAAATTAATATTAAGTACATTGTTTCTTTTTGTAAACAACTGACCTAAATTTGTTTTAGTGGAATCTTAGGTTAGAGTTTTAAAATATTCGAATTATAATCGTAATACACATCGCCTAATTAGGCGTGATCGTCTAGTGGACTAGTTGTTCGGATCCCACGTTGTGGCCGTGGTAACCCAGGTTCGAAGTCTAGTCACGGCAATGTACTAACATGTCACGGTGAGGCAATTTTTTGTTAAAAAAATACTGTTTAAAACAATAAAATGTATTTTGAACAAATTTTTACAAACAGGTGTATAGAAAAAATACTCTAACCCGCTCCAAAAAAAAGTTGTTTTGAAAAAATTATTGTTGGAAACGAAAAATTCGATAATAGGGTATCACCATATGGGATGTAAGGGCTTGTCAAAATATGGTGCCACAGTTATACACTTCCACGGTGCCTTGCAGAGGACCGTCAACCAGTCTATTCGAAGTACCTTCTGCGTATCTTCTATCTTAGGTATTTCTTACACAGGAAATAAATGAAACTCGGTTTAGGAGGTGGGCAAGGCCCAGCCACAGAGTCTAAAAATGTTCGTAGAACTGGAGCAGCGCCCCGACATCGGACTCCCAGGGTGCAAAGACCCTATTTGGGAACCGAGACTAGACTGATCCGAGAGCTGAAAAAATGTCCCATATTCATTAGCATATTAATATTTATATGGCATTTTTAATGGAGTTTAGAATAACAATTTTACAACAGCGATTCATTGCTCAGTTTTTAAAGTTATATGCGTATATTAAACATATGCGTAAGTAAGTTACGTATATTGTCATTTTTAAATACTTATGACTATTGCATTTTAATTTGTATTGTCTTATTATATTGAATTATGTTGCAGTGTATTGTATTGTATTTTTATAATACTAATAATAAAACAAACAATGAATTTTACTGCAGAGTATGTGTAAAGACATTTTTTTGCATTCACTTTTTTTCATACATATATGAAAATAAAAATATACATGTTCATCAAAATATTATTATATTTTGATGAACTTCTCTTATTACAAGTCAAATGTTCTTTATATACAGCAAACAATGCACCACATACCTATATACCTAATTCTGTTTCTCTTTCTGCTCTCTTTTACCTATAGCATTACATATGTAATGATTGTGCAGATTGACTCCCATAAAAATTTGTAACTGCGAACGCGTGTATAAAAGTATAACTTCTACCGGCAGTCCCACTGGACTGCCACACCCGTTTTTTATGGTAAGTATTTCTTCGTGCCTTTTGTCCTTTCTACATTATACTTCTCCATTTGGGACTCGGTCAATTAACTTATTCTTAATATTCGTTGATACATCTAGAAACTCTCATTGCTTCTTATATATTTTTGTTTCAGAATCCACGCTTTCACGCCATATAACAAGGTACTGAACACCTATCATCTTACTATTCTTATTTGTAGACGAAGACTGCTATCACGATTACACGGGCCAACAAAAAAAAATTATAAAACTGTTCTTACAAATTTATGTGAATCCTATGTACTTTTTGGCGCAAGAAAAAAGAATCTAAAATTAGATTTTACGTATCACTCAAAGTTTTTGCACAATATGACACTAGTTTATTTTACATTATAATAATTTGAAAAGGACAAAATACCGAATTATATTAAAATGATAAATTATTATAATAATACCTCTTATCTAATTCTTATCTTGTAATAGTATAGGTCTGTACAATCATTTCAGGAGTTAGTGTTTTTGTATTTTCTTTCTCTTTTTTCTGCAAACCTTTTATAGGGGAAAAAGTAGCTCTTTCCTCTATGAGAGGCACTCTGTGACCAACAGTAATCCTCCATCATGTTGGTGTTTCAACGTCCTTGGTATCGTTTCTCCATCATCTTGATATCCTGGCGAAATCGTTCGCCTTGTTCTTCACTGACATCGCCCACATTTTCAGGATAAAAGTCAAGATAGTTATGCTAAAAGTGGATTTTGGGGCTAATTAGACATCATAAATATTAAAATTGATCTAATAAATTAGCTACTATAATCTCGTAGTTAGGGTCTTTCACATTACCTAAAAACTTGGTTACAATTTTATCCTTAGTAGTCATCTTAATTAGGTGGTGTCGAACATCATTTAACGAATATCTGGTCCAACAAAAACACCTTCTTTTAATTTGGCTCCTGATAGATCGGGAAACTGTCCACTTAATTACTTGAAATATGCTTGAGACAAACTGTTTCATTAAGCCTAACTGGATGCATAGAGGTGAAAGGAGGATCTTTTTTTGAATTTACCAAAGTTTTGTACAAAATGTTCTTCTCGCCAGGTGTTCATTTCTTAAGGGCTATTGTTTTGTGGACCAATGTATATCTCTTGCTCTACTGTCCCATTCACAAATAAAATATGGAAACTTTGTAAATCTCTTTTGTTGACCAAGTAGTTGCAATCAACTTTTAAATCTCCACAGATCATCTGATTGTGAGCTGAATAGCTGATTTTTTTTTAGAATTTTGTTAAAATTTATATGTCCCTTTCTTATCGACTGAATGAATAATAGGAAGAAAATCATAAGTGTTCCTATTGTGTATGAGTACAGCTTTTAAACTTGTTGTTGAAGAGTCTAAAAAAGCCTTTAATCATCCTTATTACACTCAATAACAAACTCATTTATTAGACCACCGTTATTCTGACAGTAAAAAACTCTTTCTGCCTAAAAAACTAAGCAAACTGTTTATTTCTATGCCTTTCTATGTACATGTGTACCCAAATATCTTACAAAGTCATCTAACTCAGCTTGTATAACAAATATGGCTGTAAATTTTCCGGAAGACACTAAAATTTACTTCTGGAATCACTTCCTGAACCACTTGCATATGATTCTGATTCACTAGTATTTAAAATGTCACCAATACGTAGAGAAAGCTCAGGGACTGGCAGTTCAGGTTCATGCTCTACCGGACGGATAGCAGACGTGAGGTTAGGATAAACAATCACTTTCTTATTTTTGGAGTTGTATCCAAAAACATCGACAGTACAAAAATAACAATCATTTGAATGATTTTTTTGCCCTCTCCATATATCATAGGCACTGCAAATCTGAAAGCTTTTTTCTTTCTTCGATTACTGTCTTAAATCCTCAGCACAATCATGACATACATTTTAAGAAGCCCAACCTTTGTCTTGGTCACCAATTTTCACATATGTACCTTCAAAACTGGAAGGTACATATTCGGACACATCAGCAGAAAAAGCTCTCTATGACCACCAGACTCTACATCACTACCATTCAAGTCTAGATATTTGCTACACCCAGGCCGTAAGTTTGTTTTAAATTTGATTAAACCATTGCCATGTTGAATAAGTATTTCATCGGATTATACATATTATGATGTATTTGCATATAAAGGGTTTCTGTGACATCAAAATCTTTTGCAACAATGTCTAAGTTTTCCATCTCGCCAGAAAATAAATTTTTTTCTATATCTATAATAATATATGAAGTACGTATTTTTTACTTACAAAAGTAAGGTTATGGTAAGTACTTACCAGGTTCAGCGTCTATTTTACTATTTTTCAAAGCTAAATGTAAAATACGCATATTTCGATTCATTTTAAAAATATATCTCGATGTGGAAACACTTTTATAGTCAAAAATATCAACTAAAACAAAATAATATACAAGTTACATTCAAGTAAATGGAATATACTGTAACTTGTTAAACACAAACAAAGCAGAAACTTATATAGCATATCGGATTCCCCGGTAAACTATTTATACAACAAGATTGACTTACGAGATACACCGCATGTTTGATCACTTTATAAATTAAACTTGCAACAAAGCTGTAACTCTTTAAAAACTTTATTAATCGTTAAATATATAGAAACTAAATATTTTACATAGAGAGTACCAGTGTTACTGCCCTTTTCGCGCTAAAATGACACACGTAAGTTAAAGTAGAACTTTTTCAATTGAGTATTAGCCAAACTATTGAGAATTAAACTATGGTGTGTATATTGACGTGTGCGCAATTTTTTACCGAAGCACATCTCTCGTAAAACATCTACGTTTGGTTTGTCTTTTTTCATATTATCATATAACAGATTTATTTTTTGCTTTTATTCAGATGTACTGTTTTCCATTTCCGTTTGTTATATTTAAAATCCGCTTATTTTTTTTTTTATTTGGAAAAAAACATATAATCCACATCAACCACGCAGGGTTATAAATGGAGTAACGTACACAAAAGTTCATTTTATTTACATTAAATAGATGTATATAAACGTAAATATTTTAAATAATTTATTACATGGTCAGTGTTTATGTTTAAAGTGGTTTTGATATCATCTGAGATTCAATATTTTCTTCTTGTTTCTTCGTGGTACTGGCAGTCAATCAGAATATGCTTCACCGTCAATAATGGGAGAAAACAGTTTCTGTAGGTTGGAGAAGATTCTTTGTTGATTAAGAATTTATGGGTCAGTGCAGTGTGTCCAATTCTTAGTCGGTTAGTTATTACTTGGTCCCTTCTATTGGATGGATTATTCAAGATGGTCTTCACAAGGGGATAAATCTCATATAGGTTGGTTCCTGAATCTTTCCAGCAGTCTTACCATATGTTCCCAGATAAATGCTACTTGTTTTCAAGTTGATTGAATTATATTTATCTCATTTTTTATAGCCCAAAATATTGGATTTGTGGCAAATTTGGGAGAATACTGGATGTTGTTTCTATGCTGATATTTTCCCTATATAGTTTAGGGAGAATTAGTCATCCCTTGATTATCCTTCAACTAGTGATAATTCGTCAGTTTCGTCAGCTGAAGACGGGTTAGGGTTTATTTTTTTCTTTAGTCGGGTGATATTATTTCTTAACATAGAATTTTGTGTGTAACAATAAACAAAATTAAGAATCTGAATTAGTTCCTTTGGTTCATTGGAGTAATCTTTAGAAGTTAATTCAGGTTTATGAGAATTTAAAACATTTTCCATAAAATCACATATTTCATTGAAACTTGAGTATAAATGGAGGTGATCTATTTTCGAGTTTAACTTTGATGGATTCTAGGGAGTAAATGACATCTTCGCGGTGGGTTTTGGAAGAAGTTTTGGGTTTCTTTTTTGGTTTATATTGTTTAGGGGTATTAAAAACGGATGAGTCGGTGGAGTCGGTTTTTGGGTTGTCTTCGTTAATTTCAGGAGATGATATGTTATGTCTTTTTAGCTTTTTAGAATTGACTGCATTATTTAAGGTTATTGGTGTTTCTGGTGTCGTACTATTTTCAGTGTTATTTACAGCTGGTGCTGTTGTTTTGGAAGAAGAAGACGAAATGTTTGGATTATCTTTAGACATGCTTTGGATAAGGTCGATTTCCGTAGTATTTTCAGTGTTATTTACAGCTTGTGATGTTGTTTTGGAAGAAGTAGACGAAGTGTTTGGATTACCTTTAGATATGTTTTGGATAAGGTCGGTTTCCATAGATTGATATATTTTATCATTAGGTTCATTAGGTTTAGATAATAACGATGTGGTTTCAGTTGAATCTGAGAGGAGAGTTGAAGGGGTATCATTAGGTTCATGAGGTTTAGATAATGATAATGTGGTTTGAGTTGAATCTAAGAGGGTAGTTGAATTAGTTTGGTTTGAATTGTGGGCGCATTCTGATTATTGATGACCAATGGTTTTACATTTGGAGCAACTGAATCCGTCTATGAAGAGAAATACCCGGTACGAAGTATTATCATGAGTTATGGTAAAAGAGTCAGGAATAGACATATTTTCCAGGGGTGTAATGAATGATTGCCTTCTAAAGCTCATAACATGACTGTACTCACTTTCAGACATACCTACTCGAAGAAAATTCATTTTGGATACAGTGTAAATACCAAGTTTTTGTAATTCTTCTTTAATTATTTCGTTCGGAATTGTAGGATATGCATTAGATATTAGAAGTCTCTGGGCTGGAGAAATTAATCTTCTTACTTCGACTTGACATCTATTTATTTCGATATATTTATAAGAATAAAGAAGATCATCAACAGTGTTTTTTGAAGAGAGGTATATGCATATCCTATTGTTAGCAATTCTGGAGGCAAAAAGTACATTAACTAGACCCACTATGGTCTGTTTTTTAACCAGGAGGAGTAATTCAAATTTTCCGCGCTGTAATGCTTGTTTCTAATTGGTCCAACCGCAGGCAAGTTTACTCCACTAAATTATGACTTTTGACACTAATGACATTTGTGAAATTTTAAAATTCAAAATTTATATCGACGATTTTTTGTGTTTTCTGCGTTATTCCTTACATTTTTAGATATTTCGTTTGTATTTATATAAAAAACAGTTCTTTTCAGAACTATTTAGCGATATATTAGTGTTATTAAGATAACAATATGGATTCGATGCCAAGTACTAGTGGTAATTATTCCTCTCCACTTAAAAAACGCCGTGTAGATTTGAGTCATTTATCTTCAAATGAGAAACAATGCATTATAACCATGTATAAACAAGTCAAAATTGATAATTCTGGAATGAAAATAACAGCCACGGTAGCAAAAATAAAACAGGCAACAGGTTAGTTTTGCAGAATAGTTATTGTTAAAATCAAGACTTACTAAAGTAATGTGCTAATTTTATTAGCACATTACTTTAGCTTGTATTAGAATATAAGCAGACTGGAACAGTAATATTGCAAAATTCCATTGGATTTTAGATATCATTTTATTACGAATATATCGCTTTCGTATACGTTCCGGACGACTTTCTTCTACAATGTGATAAATAAACTCTAAAAATTCTTCAACTTCTTCATAACAGTCCAACATTTTTTTATTGTAATTAGAAATACTAATAAAAATATATACTAAATATATATTGGAAGTTAATTCGAAAAATTATTATTCAAATATAAACAATCAAAGTTATGTTAGAATCAACGTGTGAAGGTGTCCGATAATGATTACTGGATTACCGCAAGCCCGAGATAATCAACAAAAAAAGAAGATGTATTTGGTGAATTTTTTAGTAACTTTCTTGGGTGTGAATCTGTCTTTTTAGTTTACTCCTCCTGGTTAAAAAACAGAGTATAGTGATCCAACAGCTACGACGTAATCATGGATTTATGTACCTTCAATACTGGAAATGACTATTGCTTGTTGTTTTTTTGGATGTTTAAAATAATTTACATCTGAGTAAATGTATTTACTGAAGTTGTGTGTAGTATTATCGTTGTATGAAGTCATTTGATTAATTTTCTTGATTAGAAGTTGAGCTGGTCCTGTGGTCGGTCCAAATAACTGGTCTAGACCCAACTGGAATTTTTGTTATCTCTTTACGTAGGTAATATTTAAACGTTATTTTGTTGTCGTTATAAAAATAATACGAAAAGAAGTACTACTCACTTGAGATAATATTCTCAGTACTAACTAATGCACTTATATTTGTAATAGAGGTATAAAATATTAAATTATGATTTGTTTTTACTATCTAAAATGACTATATTTTGGGACAGCTGATAACGTGGTAGATTTGATCGCTATCAGGGACGAACTCTAAATCAGGCTTATTTTTAATTACAGATAAAGTCTTTGTTCTGGTAACATTCTAAATTACAATGTATGCCCGTTAATGTAGTAAAGGTAAATTTCTTGGGTTCTATATTCTTTGTTTGTAAAATTTGGAATACGCGTTTTGAAAGTCGAGCTCTAATGTTTAGTTCCAATTTTAATGTCATTTTCGATTAAAAAGGTATAACCGGAAGTCATTATTCTACTAATCTACATTGTTTCCGTTCTGTTCTTGCTTATATTAGTTATACCGCATCCGTAATAAAACCGATAAATATCGATACTACCCCGTATATCGGCACTATCGTGTTGTAATCATCCACGAGAATATATGATTCAAAATAAAGTTAGTGCTTCTGAAAATAAATAGATTCCGTTGACTTTTATAACGTTTGATACAAAAATTACAATTCAGCTTTACAAATTAAAGCTAAAAAAACATTAGTAGTAGTAAAAGGGTTTCGATTTTTTTGTAAAGCAGTGTATTTAAATTATCTTTAAGTCAATATATTTTTAGATACACTGAATAAACAGATTGTTTTTAATAAATATATAAAACCAATACTTCATGATATCTAATGTGTACTATTAGAATAATCCATAATACTTGACCTACCACTAGTTTTATTTTTAGGTAACATTATCTATTTTGCTTTATTCATTACTGCTAAAACCCGTCAATAAAAAGTTGAATAAGAGACTTGCATGTTTTTTCTCCTAAAAGAAACCTTATGCATAAATGCAAAAGGATATTATCATATGTACAGTATACATGAATAAGTAATTTTTGTTTATTTATCCTGATATGTGGTAAATTTAGATAAGAAAAGAAAAATCTGTAAAAAGTAAAGTTCAGTTTAGAATGTGGACGTCCTATAAAATAGGAATAGAAAAAAATTAATACTTGGAAAGATCGATAATGTCATATACAGTATGGTGCTAAATGAAAGGAATGAATGCGTTATTTCAAAAATTGACCATAATGCAGTCAAATTCTTAAGCACGTCAATTTATATTTTTAAATGGCTTTTGCTTGAAATTGAATAATTATTTTTGATATGTTGGGCTTCACAACGTTGTAGCTCGTTTTTTTTATTTGAAATGTGCATATTTCAATATATCATTTAAAAGATCTTTTAAATATATCTTTAGCCATATTAATATATCTTAAATATTATTGTTTTTTTTTGTATTAACAAAATAACACATTTTATTATTATTATCTAAGTTTTTATTATTTATTGATACCTTTATTAGGGGTTTTTACTGGCCATAAATCGTTAGTTTTTGTTATTTTTTTGAATCTAGTTTTTTTATCAACATTTTTATAAACTAAAATTAAACGACCAACACCAGGGCCCTGATTCTAATTGAGATTTCGACTCAAAACATGTCGAAATTAATATGGCGACGTCGAAATGCGACTTTGCGAACCTTGTGGATTTCAGCTGAACTAACCAAACGACGTAACTAATTTTCGATTTATCAAAATTAATTTCAACTTCAAGAAAGTGGTAGAAATTTAATTTCGAGTCGAAATTAATCTGACATCTGACATGACATGGCTGCTGGGCTGGACTGGGAGAAGTGAACTTAGGTTCAGTTTAGGTTTTGATCCTTGCAAGGAAAACTGAGGCAAAAAGTATTAATATGGCTGTGTTTTACGGATATTTGCTAGTTTTGGAGGAATTAGAGAGGATATATATCCGACGCTCACAACGGAGGATAAGAAGAATGTTACGGGATACTCAAAATTCTTTCACTAAGTGATGCTCAATTTAGGCAGCAATTCCGGCATAATAAACAAGCTGCAAATTATTTAATAAGGGTATTAGAACCATATTTGGAAGAAGGTGTTTATGCCTATAGAATACCCAAAATGTTTAGGGCTGGTGTTACTAAGCTGCAGTAAATTTAAAAATATATTAGAACATAACCACTTAGTCAAATCTTAGTGGTTATAACTTAAGGATCTCCCACATCGCCTTTTTTTTCTTGCCATCTTTTCTTTCAATTCAAAATATAATTGAGAATAGCCACTATTTATGATTTAACAACTCAAACAAGAAAAAACAGACGTTCACGTAACATATAAACGTAAACAAATCAAACATTCAACTAGCGTATGCAGCATAGATAAAATTACACCTGGCGGTAGTGTGCTATGCGTATGCAGCGTGCAGCCAATAAACAACAGGGCCAACCCAAGTTTTCAGCAGTGTCAAAATGATAAAGTAAATATCCCCACTAGAATCGAAATGAATGAGAATCGCTAGCGATTGTGACTGTCATGGCGTAGTCGCTTTTAAATTTCGACATCGAAATGAAATAGAATCAGGACCCAGAAGTAACCACAAACGAAGAAATAAAAATTAAGAAGGATGAGGTAAAGAAAACATTAAATAAATTAAAAACTAGAAAATTACCTGTAGAGGAAAGAACACCTAACAAACTAAGTAGAGAACCAGATCTGACCAAACAACTTTTAAAACTGATCCAAAATATATAAGAACAAAACAAATAAATCAAAAAGAATGAAGATCAAGCATCCTAATACTTTTATTTAAAAAGATGCGCAAATCAGACCCGGAACACTACAGAGGAATCAATTTATTCGACAAAAAACTAAAATTTACAGCAAAGTGATAAAAATATGCTAAGCCCTTAAATACCGACGTTTAATTTTGTTACATAAGGTACTACTTGAGGTCCTTTATGGACCCCATTATTTTTTTATAGAAACGTGGAATTTTTACTAAATAAATGTATGCCATAAAGAAATAAATAAATAAAAAAACTTAGTTACATATTCCTGGAAACCTTATTCTTCTTTTTTAAGTTTCATATTCTATCGAAGGTCGGAAATCATCATGGCCATGCAGACCCTGTTAACTACCGCTCTAAATAGTTTTGCCCACTCTTTCCACATTTCGCTGTTCTCGAATTTTGCCTTGCATAATAAGCTGCAATGATAAGTATCTCTTCCCTTTCATAACATAACTTAAGTACTTAAAGTTTTGTTCTTTTGATAGTCAATATTATTTTAGTTAAATTTTCCTTTTCTTCTATTAACTTCTGCGTTTGTTATTCTTTGAATCCATGATATTTGTCGGATTCTTCGGTAACACCAAAATTCAAAGGCGGCCAACTTATTCAGATGCACTTGTTTTAATGTCCATGCTTTCAAGCCATAAAGGAGAGTAGTGAATACGTAACACCGAAGCATTCTTAGGCGTAGTCCTAACCTTATATACTGACAACAAAGGAACTTTTTAAATTTAACGAATGATGTACGTGCTATTTCAATACGTGTTTTAATTTCTTTGGTTTGGTCTATATTTGATGTTATCCATGTTCCTAAGTATTTGTAGATATCCACACTCTAAGTTACAGTATCCTCAAAAATCAATTGGATGTTTTCATGTGCTGATTTAGTCATGATCATACATTTAGTTTTTTTAAATACACTCTTAGTGCGTATTCATGACGTCGTCGCATGTCGCGTGTCATTAAGTCGTTGCATTATGTGCTGTAAATCATTGTTGGTATTCGTTATTATCTGCAAAACGCAAGTTATTCAAAAGATCTCCATTGATAAATATACCTTCTATTGAATCTGAGAGTGCTTCTTTAAATACCGCTTTACTGCAGACTTCAAAGAGTAGTGGTGGCAGCATGCAACCTTGGCGGACTCCTCTCTGTAATTTGGTATCTCGGGTGTACTAATTGTCAACTATTACCTTTGATATAATTTTCATTTCACGAGTGTCAATATTTTTGCTTTTTAATATATCTACAAGTTTTTTATATTAAAACTTATCAAATACCTACCTTTTCAAAATCTACAAAACATAAGTAAATATCCTGATTCAATTCTATGCATTTCTGGGCCAGCACAATCTGCTGGCCGCCTACTGTTAATATTTCGTTTGTATTGTTGTTTTTGCTAATTTTCATGAATTTGGTTTTTTTGATGTTAAGAGAGAGTCCGTATTCTCCACTATATCTTAATATTTTATTGGCGTTATCAACTGCCCCTTTGGTGGAATTGTATGATAATATCCTTTCTGGTTTTCTATTTTCCTTATCAGAAATAAACTTATCATGATGTTGCGAACACAGGACATGAACTAGTGTCTAGAGAAAACAGCTTGGTTTCTAAAACTGTTTAGTTTCATTTAAGTATCGGGCTATTTTTTGCGAACATTTCCAAGCAGGGTTAGGTTTTTGGTCTAAGGCTAGTAACATAAAATAGTAAAAAATAGTCTGTAGTAAGTTTGCCATACAAAGGAGACACTAAATCTGTTGATTTTTCTCAGGTTGAGCGCCTCGCCGCTTTGGTGTGTAAATTTGCAAAATATGCAGGTATGATATGTCCACGTCTGCTAGTGCCCAAATCTTAACACCATACTTTGCAGGCTTCGAGCTTATATTCTATTTGAATATGCACTTATCTCCAAAAGCCATTAGCTGTTTATCAACAGTTACTTGCCATTGAAAGCAAACGCGTGTGCAATTCGCAATAAAAAGTTCCCAAGTAATGCAGCCAACTTGTCTGTTTCACGCCTTTCTTGTCTTGGATACAATTGCTTACCAGAATAAATCTATCATACACATTGATGCTGTGAGTATGTTTAAATACGATCCTACTTTAACGATAACGATAACACCTACGTTATTATGGTCTTTAACTTCTGATAAACTGTCCTCTTCTAGTAAAAATCGGAATCTCGATCGTCATCATGACTTTGATTTCCCTTATCGCTTGGATCTTGACTGTCAAAGTCACTAAAATTACTTATTCCTCAAACTTATCTTGGGTTAAGGGTTTTCGATAACGTTTAGACATTTTTGTACAGTTAACGCATAACGTTAACGACTTCACTCAGACCTAGGTCTGGAGGGGTCTGGTAGATCCAACTATCTGAAATGCCGTAGCTTCAAAATTATATTGAAAATTTTAGGTTTGTTTTCTTTAATAAAACAATACTCAATGAGAAATGTTATATGTCTAAATAAACAAATAAATAACAAGATGAAATTAATCGGTAGCATTATCTGCGGCTTGTCCGTCTTCGCAAACTTTACATGTCATAACGGAATGCGGAATAGATATGTTTTTTTTTACATTCAATATAAAAATATTGCGATGTTTTATTCCATCTTCGTGGGTACATTTCGCATCGTCTCTTAGGATCCTCTTTACTGTCGACAGGTGCACTCCTACTGGTGGTAAGCTTACGTAGTGAACGAGCTAGTCTTTCGTTTTGTAGTCTTATTTCTTGGTGCTTGTCTATTAACTACTTCCCAAGTAATTTAATAAAACACGCCTTGTAATTTTATGACACCTCCCTTTGTTAGATTATAAAAAGTAACTACATGAGTAACTATATGTGGCTTTTTGTTCTCCTGTATTCATATCAATGAAATCATCATGGTGGAAAGTGAAAAAAAAATTCCAACTCCCTCTTGTTTTTTCAAACAGTTTCCACTAATGTCAATCGGTGTTCAGATAGAAGGCGTATCATAAGGTTGTAGCTGGTAAACCAATTATCAAAGCTTATATTACGACTAGTTTTACTTACTGGAAACGTTCTGCTCGTCTGGGAAAGCCCCTGGGGCTGCTTACTGACATAAACCTCGATGTTTAACATTTTGAATCCATACTTGCCGGGTTATTCGGAACACATTCGCAAGAAAAAAACATTTTCCCCGAAAAGATTCAAGTTTTTCTTTGATAATCTAATACTCATTTGGTGAAAAAGCAGCTTTTGAATTTGATACAAACTGACCAAAAATCTCTCTAACTCTGGGCGAGCTTATCTTGTTTTTTCGCTTGGCACAAGTTTCGATGCCATCAAACGATCGGCTATAAGGACCATGTCATCTGCAAATCTCAAATGACTGAGCTTCTCTCCATTTAAATTGATACCATCCCCATTCAGATGTGCCTTTTTACAAGTATGTTCTAAAAGCATCGTGAATAGCTTTGGAGGGACGGTGATTCCTTGTCGTACTTCTCGCTGTATAAAGAATTCTGTTAGTGTAGCGATGGTCTATTCGGCATTCTGTCAATGCTTTTAACATTTTCTGATGGCTTCTGGTATCAAATGCTTTCTTGTAGTCGACAAATTAATATCAGTGCCAATGGTTTATTCTAGACGTCTGTTGCAGACTTCTCTATCAGGTTCTTTATCACTAGTAAGTGGTCGTTAGTGCTGTATCCCGACCTAAATCCAGCTTGTTCTCTAGGCTGATAGAAGTCTAATTTAGCGTCTAGTCTTTTTTTTGATAATTTGTTTAAAAAAGTTTATATATGAATAAAAGCAAACTGATGGGACGGTAGTTTTTTAAATCTTTTATGTCTCCTTGCGTGTGTAATAAAATAATGACTGCATTGTTCCATTAAAAAGGAGTTTTTCTTTGGTAAATACATTCGTTGAGAAGCTTGGCCAAAGCCTGGATAATTTTATTTCCACCTAGTTTGATCGATTTGATCACTATTCCATCATCGCCAGGGTATTTGGTATTTTTGATTTCTAAAAGTGCTGTCTTGATTTCTTATGGAGTTATTTTTGTCATTAATTTTTATCCCTGGATTCTGATTTCGGTTCTATCAGTAGTAATGTTTTCATCTGTATTTTTTATTGTGTACATATTTTTGTTACCTATGTTGCCTATGTTATTATATTCTTTTCTCTCGGGTCTTTTCGGATTGACCGGTAAATATCTTTATTTAATTTTTTCATTGTTGTCTAGTTGGAGCGTGTTTTTTCGTCAGCTGTCTTTGTTTACCTATTAGATTTTTGGTATTTTGGCTTAGTTTCTCTTTATAAATCAGAACGTTCGGGCAGCACTTTCTTTTTTACGCTGAGGTTTTTATCAAAAAAAGAGTTCATCATGGAGAAATTTTCCTGGTGTAAAAAGTTCAGCAATCTTTGCCCTCGTCCATTTCTTTCGTCATATCCATACTTACCCCTTGCTACTTCTGCAATGGGTTCTCATCTTATTTAAACCCCATTTTCGAATTAAAGTGGCCCATAATTATTCTGTAATATGTGTGGCATGTAATGCTATTTCTGGGTGCTCATAAAATTCTTCAATTTGTTCATCCGAGTGGGTAGTCGTTGAAGTATATGTCTGGATTACCTTAAGGTAATCTTATACATGGAATAGAATTATATTATAGTTAATAATAATTAATTTAATTATAGTTTTGTTATATCAGTAATAATTATTAGATATAAACTAAAAAAATACGAGCCATATTCACCAACCACAAATAAATCTACAGATAGATATTCGAAGAATAAAAAAAGAATAAAGCTATGTTGTAGTTGGTGAAACGAATTTGATAGAATTTATTCTACGCATAAAGTAAATCTTCGAATAGCAGTTTATTCGTTGATGGTGAATACGGGCCTAAGTAAGAATAATTTTTATCAATTACTCGTACATATTTGATCATATACGTTAATAAGTGACTCAAAAATCCAAAAAAATAAACTTACCAGTCAAAAAAATATATCTCTTTTTGGTCTGATGGGGTATGAGAAACCAGTCGTTACTCGATGGTTAAAATTGCACTGACTACGGATGTTTGGACTAATCGCAGGCATATACTTCCGCGATAGCATCGTTGGAGTACGTACATATAAATAGCGCTTAGATATTTGAACCAATGAGTATATTAGACCCCACCACACTAACACAGGGTTACTATGATTTTTTCCTACGTAGCACCTGATCTAGATTTTACTCTTAAATTTGTGTTTGATTAGCTTTATTTCTACTCCTAGCTTGTAGCACTTATAGACACTGTCTATGAGATAACATTTTAAAATCAATTAAATACAATTCTTAAACAATATTACAAAATATAATATAATAAATTTGGTATGCTTTAAAACTAAACAAAATCTATGAACATGGGAGTAATTTTTATATTTTATAAACCCGAGTATCTGCTGCTGCAGTTATTCCCAATCTACAGTGTGTATATAACAAAAACATTACTCAGAGGGGATCTTTGCAATAATAAGACCCTAATTTCTTTACAACTCAGATTTATTGCATAATAAAAGTCAGATTTAATCACTTCCAGACACGTTAGTGAAATTTACCGTTACCTTTTGACAAATAAAGTCGATTTTAGCTTATCGCAGCCGCGCATTGAGACAAATATTAAGACAAATGGAGCAGAAAGAAAGAAAATCACAAAAAGCGGGAATGCAGGTAAAATCAAGATAAACTCTTTACTGGTGGGGTGCCGAGCTTGTTGAAGTAGATAAGTGGCATTTTGATTTGAGAAGATTGCTGTCGACCTTATTTTCGGACGATTTTATATGAAAAAAGTCTCTTCAGTTTATTGTCTCGCTAAAAACGTTTATTGTAAAGCAGAGAGCAAAATCGTATTTATTTTAAATCTCTCGGTTAAATAAACCCAAAAATAAAGCAACAGAGAACCAATCTTGTGCAAAAAGTGAGTTTTGATCATTTAAAAGATTTTATTATAATATTTCTTAATATTGCTTTAACAACAAGAATGGTGTTTGCAAAAGTTATTAAATAAAATTTAATTGTAAAAAAACATTCGTATAAAGCAGCATATTACAAAATCGGCTTAGATTAAGAATCAACGTAAGTTAATAGGGAATTACAGCTTTAGAACAACTTTACCAAGTCTGTCAGGTTATCTATAAAACAAAATACTTTAAAATTAGTGCTAGAGTCTCGATCCAACCGTAATTGGAAACGGTTGCATAAATAAATTTTTAAACAAAAATTTTTAGTAACCAGTTTTTGTTCGAAAGTATATCGTTAGTTAGTAATTAGTAATATTAAATGTCAGTGTTCTATAAAAACGACAATGAAATAACACAAGTAATCTTTCCTTAAAACACCGGTAAATAAATTCATAGGCGTCCTACAAACAATTTTCGAAATGTATAAAACATGTACTTTAAAGTAACCAAATTTTACATAATAATTATTTAAAATTAAATGTTCGAAATGCCATCCATTGGTTTCTTAATAATATGCGAATCTACGGACACAGTCATCAAGTACATTGTGGATAACTTCTGGAGTAATTAGACTCATTTCATGCCTAATTCTATCTTTCAAGTCCTGTAAGTTTTGGGGTCTATTGGCATAAACTTATGATTTTATGTAACCTTACAGGGAAAAGTCTAGAGGTGTTAGATCTGGCGACCTTGCTGGCCACTCTATAAAACCTCGTCGTCCGATCCACCTCCTGGAAAAGCAATGATTTAAAAATTGACGTACTTCACGTTGGACTTCATTTGGATACATGTTGGCAAAAACAGGTATAGGTTGATTTCTCAAAAAAGTTAAATAACGTTCTCCTGTTGATTTTCTTAAAAGAAAAATGGGCCAATGATTCTGTCATTATGATTCCTGCCCATACATTTACTTTCTGAGGATATTGGGTTTTCTTGACTCAAATATCTGCAATTTTGACGATTCACGGTACCATGTATAAAAAATGTGTCTTCATCGGAAAAAACGATTTGATTGATGAAATGTGAACTGCGGATACATAAATCCTGCATAATTTCAGAAAATTGAGGCCGACGATCGGGATCGTCGTCGTTTAATTTCTGATGTAGTTGAATTTTGTAGGGATGGTATTTTTTTTTAAATACGTAATACCTATCGTTGAGAAACTTCAGCATATTCACCCATTTGTGTTGAACTACTGTAAAGATTGTCACGTACATTTAATAAAATATCAAGTTTCACATTGTCTTCAATTTTAGGACGCCCAGCGTTTGGAATATGTTTAACGTGCCCAGTTTCTCCAAATTTTCGGACTATTTTACTTACTGTTGATGAAAATACATTGTTGACTACACAAAACATCCACATAACAAAGCATCAGGTGGCACAGCTACCATTATCAAATCAAATATAAATCATTATGAGTTAAGTTCAGTGAAAGGTACCTACAATCAAGTAGCATTGTCATTGATGATTGGCTAGGCAACCTTACTTTATCTGCAGTCTACTGTCCTCCTGGTCAGTGCATTAACGAAAACAACTTTAATACCTGCTTAAGTTCTCCTGGACACAAATTCATAGCAGGAGAAGACCTAACTGTAAACATCACCACTGGGGCTCTAGGGTAATAACAACAAGGGGTAGATAACTCCTAAAATCAATAACGGGAAACAGCCTACAATGTATATCTACAGGAGAACCAACTTATTGGCCTACAGATCCAAATGAAATACCAGATCTTTTAAATTTCTGTGTGATTAAAGGTTTATCTCTTAACTACTGCGCAATAGAATCATGTTGGGACCTTTTGTCAGACCATTCTTCCATTCTAACTGACCTAGACTCCAAATTCATACTTAGAAGTAAGCCTCCAGTCCTAACCAATAACCAAACAAATTGGAACGTATTTCGAAGTGCACTTACAGAACAAATGTCAATGAACTTGCCACTTAAAATGTAAATACAAATTGAAAACGCTAGACAATATCTTGCTACATCCATACAAAAGGCGGAATGGAGTGCTACTCCTAAAGTAAACCTAAACAGAATTATCAGAAAACTTAAAAATCTGTTAAAAGGAGAAAAAAATAAGGGGATCCAAACTTATCTAGAAAATCTGAAGACGCGCGCCGTTCAAAGATACAAACTATTCTTTATTAAAAGCGACGAGAAAATTAAAAGGGCCACAAGATGCCATACCCCTTTTAAAAAATGCCAAAGATACGTGGGCAAGAACAGATACATAGAAATCCGAGACATTCTCAAAACATTTCCGGTAAGTATTTAGTCCATTTACCAAAGAAGCGCCTGTAGAGCAAAAAGATCTACTTTATTCTTTTCTTGATGCTCCGTATCAAATGGAACTATCAATCTCCCAATTTAACATTAAAGAAGTAAAACAGATAATAAAAAATGAGATAAGCCCCAACAAGGTGGCGGGATACGATCTCATTACAGGCAAAGTCGTTCAAGAACTAACCCATGGTTGCTATAGAATAATTACTTTGATCTTCAATGCTATGTTAAGTCTGCACTACTTCCCTTTGCAACAGAAAGTAACACAGATTATTTTCATTAAAGAACCTGGTAAAGATCTAAAACATATCAACTCATACTGACCGATTAGTATACTCCCAGTAATTTCTAAAGTTTTTAAAGAACTTCTATTAAGAAAAAATAAACCAATATTGGACAATAAGGGACTTATACTGACTATCAATTCTTACACTACTTCAAACTGCTTAAATCATACCTTACAGAAAGAAGATATCTAGTAAGGTATAGTGACGCGTATAAAAAACTCTATCTCATTATATCTGATGTACCTAAGAGTAGTGTATCGATCTTGTATCTGATATACAGGGATGAGTGCCTTAAGAACCGGCAAAATAACGCAAAATATAGAAAACATAATACGTTGTGAAATAAAAAGAGATGAAAGTAGTAGAGGTGAGAAATTATCGACATAAACCTATAATTTACTTTACACTACATTAGATCTATCGAAAGTTTCCCACCTTCAGACGTTAGCTTATGAGCTGGTTGACTTCAGTCATAGTAATATGTATCACGTAATGTAAGTAAAGACAGTTTAAATGTATTTTTTTATCCAAAATTAAAGTATTGATCAATAATAAACTGTGATTTAAGACGTCGCATACACTCTTCTCAATACAGAATTATTATAGCTTGTTATTCTGTATTCGTCAACACAGAATTAATTATCAAATTACTACTAATTAAACTGTTTACTTACATTTGCTTTCTTGGCTTCAATCAGTTTTTACTTTATGCGAAATTTAAAAAATGTTAATGTTCGACGTCATACTTGTAATATTATGACTGAAGTCAACTAGCTCATAAGCTAACGTCTAAAGGTGGGAAATTATCGATAGTCTTATTGTAATGTAATGTAAATTAAAGGTTTCTATCGATAATTTCCCACCTCTACTACTTTCATCTCTTTTTATTTCACAACGTATTATGTTTTCTATCTTTTGCGTTATTTTGCCGGTTCTTAAGGCACTCATCACTGTATACGGCTGACTTACCAACAAGCAATAACGTTACGCTTGCAACATTTGAGCATATTGCAACATTTTGCAATAGCATCAGAGATGCTGCAACTACATCTAAACAAAACTAACGAATGGTTTAAACTCTGGAAAATTAAAATAAATCCTTCAAAATCTACACATATTACATTTACTCTAAAAAGAGGTATATGTCCACAAGTTAACCTCGATGGGCATCCTTTACTCCAAAAGAATGACGTAAAATATGTAGGCATTCATCTGAACAAACGATTAACATGGACCAAACATATGTGAACGGAAGGTCTACAACTAGGAATTTTATACAGAAAACTTTACTGGATGCTGGGAAAAAACTCACACCTATCGATTGGCAACAAGCTGCTGATATACAAAGTTATAATAAAACTTGTTTGGTCATATGGTTCCCTAGTGTGGTCTTATGTGTTATTGTCTGTGATACCATGTTTAAGGTTCAACACTGTTAAACATTTGTAATTTTTTTCAGCAAAATTGCGGTCTTATTCGCACGCGATTTTAAAAAAAAGAGTTAATAGTTTCATTCTACATTTAATTAGCAACAATTTATTTAGCGTGTTTTTTTCTACATTAAGTAACAACCAGATGTAAATTAACAACTATTATTGTACTAGTCATCCATCAGCAGACCTGATCAGCTGGAGTATTGTAATTTACGTCGTAGATTTAAACTACTACGTCAAAGTTTTGTTTTTCTGGCCCGCGATGTGGTTAAAACCATTAAACCTCTAAACTACACAGTACACACCTCCAACTAGGTCTTATGCACGCGCTTATATAATCGATGATAATACTTCATAGTATTCTTGTAGGAGGACGATTATATTTAGAATCCTTAATAAATATCAGCCATTTTGCTATTTGAACATTTTGTCAATTTTGAATTTGATCTCTTGAATTGCCACTAGAGCTAATAATGTATGTACATTGTTTATAGTTTCTTTTTACTTTACCAAAATATCTCAATTAATTTATCATAATGTATATGTCCAAAGATTTTATATTCTGTCGAATCAGGATAAGTATCAAAATCTCAACAACGCTGGTCTAAAACTTGTTTCTGAAAATATAACTAAAATGGTGGTACAGGCATTCACCAAAAATTTGAATAAGAATACAACCTAAAATAAAAATAAATTATAGAAACAAGAAAATTAATAATTTTCCCAATATGCAATTGAAAAAAATAAGATATTTGTCTCAGTTCTATGTAAAAATATATTAAATCTAATGCAAATTCCAAAAAAATGCACGGCCATTGAAGACATTTGACATAATGGACCGTATTGAATTTAATCAACATCGCTTTATTGAAACTAACTTGATTATAATACTGGTAAAAATTAAAAATTCTTCTTAAATACCGTTTAAGTGTCACATATTGGCACTTCAATTATCGAATTTTCTCTCTTTTAACGATAGTCGGTGATGTTCGCTGTGTCATAGGTCGCTAGTCAAACACACAAGAAATAGCGGAATTGCCGTATTTTGTTTTTCATAATATTAAATCATAATTTGTCCAACTATATAAAAAATTTCTGAGGACGTACGCTTGTGGTATAGTAAATAAATATTGTATGTAACAAATAATACAAATAAATTATTGATATTATTTTTTATGCTTTATAAGAAGGTTTTGCTATAATTATCAAAAGAAGTATAAAACATTACAAATTACAATTATATTAAGTACCACAACTATATGCTACAATTTGAAGAATGTAATGGATCAATCACGTTCTTCTTAAGGTTCTAGATTTATGAATCCATGTTGGAGAAAACTACTTCAGGCAATTATATTAATAAGCTCAAAAGTAACTTTACAGGTATGCCTACATATTGACCAAAAGACAGAAGAAAACTTTCTGATCTTCTTGATTTATTTATCTATTATATATGGATAATTTGAAGCGATTGACTTCCACTCCAAGCCACCTGGATCAGATGCTAAAAACTGTGGAAATTTTTGACGTGACAACGTCTTAAATTAGGTTGTGGCTCGGAGTCACTCATGAAAAAGTGTAACGCCCGCTCACGTCTGTTACGATGAGTCACCGAACGAAAGAGAGGCCCGCCGGACCGGCGAATGCCTTGCGTCTCTCTCCCACTCAAACATGATCGGTCCGCTGGTGCGATGCTATTTCTCCTATCATCGTCCTATCCTCAACAAAATCACTCAAATAGAAATTAGTTAAGTTTAAGTTTACATGTACAATGTTTTAGTAAACAAAATATATTTCTATAGTTAAAATTTGTGCAATTCTTATTTTCATTCAATTCCTTGTTCCTATTGTGCAATTTAATAATATTCATATCAATAAATATTCTACCGAGAAAAAGACGTTGTCACGTAAAATCTTCGCCCGTAAAACCGACTTTACAGGCAACCGATTTTTTTTTCTAATGATATTAGTATGCACTTCGGTCTTGACTAGTGTCGTGTCTTAAATATAATCAAAGAAAAGATTCAGCCCGGCAGATTAAAAATGCAAGATAGCCAAAACATTCAGGCCATATATGAAAATGATATGTATAAATACCTCAAAATAAAACAAACGTGGAAGTTGACCATAAGCAAAAGAAAACTTAGATAACTACGGAGTTTTTATAAAGAATAAAGCAGCTGCTTCGTTCACACCCTAACAGTAAAAATTTGTTTAAGAAACTAAATACTTATGCATGTTTCGCACTTACCTACTCATTTAGTATTATAAAGTGATCTAAACGCTAAATAATATAAAGAAATATATAAAGTGATCTAAACGGATAAAGAAAATCTTCAGCGAAAAGTACAAACACGTCTCACAAAGGAACAAAAATACCATCCCCAAAGTACAGTAGAAAGCACGACATTACCGCGGTATTTAGGAGGACGAAGAGTTCTGGATATAAGTGAGCAATTAGAAAAACAGTTCACGCATTTAAGAATTTATTTTCAGGTGCATCTACTTAAAACATCTATTCTACACCGCGACGACACAACAACACCGATTAAACTGAGGGAACCAAAAATGCGCATAAACCATCTTACTAGGAACAAAAAAATACGCACCTTGATGGGCAAACCCGTGCACAGACAACACCCCAATAAAGTCAGTCAAGACTATGTCGACAATATAGCTTTGAACTATTGGCTAATGTCAGGAAGGAAGTTCCCTGAAACAGAAGGTCCATTACTTGCCATTCAGGATCAGATCAGGATCATTTGCTGCAAATAAATATGAGGAATGGCATGACTTAGTAAAAAAGATCCGTCATCAAAAGATATCTTTCAGACTGGGACTTCTCCAAACAAACCATCTTCCATATTATCAATACGTTCCTGAGTTGTATGCTTGAAAATGATAACTACAAGCTATACTGGCATCACTTTACTACAAACTCACATCACTACGTACTCATAGACAAACAGTAGCACATAATAGACAAGATATCGTACTAGTTAATAAACTAATGAGACAAACAACACTAATCGATGTGGCGATACCTAATAACAATAATATGCGTGTTATAATATACAACGAAAAAATCGCCAAGTATAGAGATTTGAAAATAAAAATAAGGAGACAATGGAGAATAAAAAGTACCCACACAATACTTATTAGTCTCTCTACTACTAGAGTCATTCCGAAGAACCCCATAGAAAACATAAAATTACTGGGTTTAAATGAACATGACACGGTAAAAGTCCCATCAGAAATCAATCCTTTTGAATCTGTGGGTATCTGGGATTCAATTTTCCCCTTAGAGGTAGTATGAGCCGTAAGGCTAAATCTAGATATCTTTGTTAGGTAAACCTCTTTCTTCCTATTTTTACTGTATGGATTTTAACTAATTTTAGATGAACTAATGATGTTTAGTGTATGAACTAATGCACAAAACATCTTCAAATAAAGGATGAAGTACCAATCTTTTTTTAATTCTCCACCTTTTAACTGATAACCGTTTACTATCACAGTGCACTACATTATATATATATATATAACGTTTGTAAAAGAAAGTGACTCTTCTAGTTTTAAAGAGACTATTTGTATAAATTAATAATTCCTTATATATATATATATATATATATATATATATATATAAGGAATTATTAATTTATACAATTAATCTCTTTAAAACTAGAAGAGTCACTTTCTTTTACAAACGTTTTAACGTAATTTGGGTCTAATAAATTTGAAGGTCTTAAGTCTCTATCTAAAAGCCATTCAACTTTCCGTTTCTATCAAGTGCACTTCATTCTTGTGCAATTCCTGTGACTTACCACGAACTATTTGCTTAAACACCGTCTATCCAGATATCAAAGCCGGAAGGATTTCAATAACATTCCGCATCGTAGAGTTTTCTTTTATATTTTTTCAGATTGCACAAATTTTTACCAACCAGTGAGAAAGAACGTGCAGATGTCGGCGTTGAGATGAATTTTTCCACTTAATTTCCTGGGCAAATAACACTCGACTGATTGATATAATTCTGCTGAGGCTTCAAACGGTTATTTCTCTAAATTGGAAAGTCTGCAACTTAACTTGGGAAAAATGTGACTAATAAAATTGTTATTTATTGGTGTATTTAAAAATAAGTTAAAATGTTTTATTAATCGTATAAAAGTAGTGCAATTAAAAAAGTTAATGATTAAATTTATAGTATATAGTAAGTAATATATTCAATGTGTTTATTCAGTCACAAATAAACTATCAAACATATTTTTTCTACGTTTTGGCAAAAACAGAACTTAATAAATTATTTTTATTGAAAGTACTAGTTTTTTATTGCAATAGTGTAACAAAAAAATGTTTTCTCTCATTTATCAGTCAGCTCCAATGTTGCTCCGCAAAATTAACCAGATACTAAATTTATTTTAAGATAAATTAAAAATTATTCGAAAAACTTAAATTCGAACAAATTTTTGTGGGTTTTATACCAAACCATGTAATAAAACACAAGTTTAATAGTCCAGTCGTCAGAGATTTGATCTCTAAACATCGTATCAGCAAGATGAATTTTGCTTAACCCTCCATCACACGCACCTCAAAAAATTACGCCATCTCTCGAGTGTTAGATTTTACCTAACATATGGAATAGGTCAAATAAATGAGTCATTAGTACTTATTGGCTAAGTTTATTGGCAATTAACTATAAACTTATATTTTTTTAAAACAAAACTGCAAAAAAAACTACTAGGGAAACCAAAAAAATATACACATTACCCTAAAAAAACAAATAAGAAGATTTATTTCATAAAAAAAAGTACGCATTACGCATAAAATTAGATTTCTTCCTCTTCATTGGCGGTGGTGGCAAGTAAAATATGTTAAACCAGTGTGCTCTTTACATATCGGCAGCTTACAGTTAGTACAATAATGTTGGGTGAACCTGTTCTTCCTTACAGGGCAAAAAGTACATCTTAGTTTTATGATTGGAGTTGCTTCTTGAGAAACTGATGGCTTTTCCCCGGTTATATTTCGGATCCTGACTCTCAACTGAAAAGGTAGATTTGGAATATTGGAACGTCGTTAAAGATGGGACATTAAAAGTTGCTTGCCAAGCTCCGCAATGAAGCCTCTTCGACATGTTACAATAGTAGTGTTATTGTTGTAAATTATTTGGTTGTATATAGTTGAAATATTTAGTAGGCTGCAAAAAACTGTAAACGGTCAGTGATTGCTAAATCGAGTCACTGAGTATTCTGCCTTCGTTTTATCAATAACATCCACTCCGCCTTTTGTGAGGTTGTAATCAGTAATAATCTCTGGCTTCATGGTATGCTCTTTGGTGGTTTCATCAATGAAACCATCGGTGTGTAGTGTTGAAAGTAGTAGTATATTCTTATTTTTTTGGCACATATGATACAAGTACACACTTGTTTCCATCGTCAACATATACAAACATGCTACTTCATAAAGGTCTTCCTTTTACGTTTGTCAAATCAGGGGGAATTTTTTGTTTGTTTTTACGCAAAGTACCTAACGTTGTCAAACAATGATCGTTTAATAAAGACTTGGCTAAGGGTGCAGAGGAAAAGTATTTATCCGTAGTTACATTTCAACCGGTTCCACTTATGGGTCGTATAAGTCTTTTTAATACACTAGATGCATCGTTGGGTTGTTGATATGGTCTTTCATTGTTTGCCGGGGTAAATTTCGAGATTTTGTGTCAAAAATGTTCTAGCGTCCACAAAGGCATAAATTTTGATTCCGTATTTCGCTGGCTTATTGGCTATATACTGCCTTAATATGCTTCAACCAAGAAACGCTTTTAACATTTCATCTATGGTCACATAGAGTCCAGGAGTGTATGCAGATAAACAGTTAGTGACAAACATTTTATATATTTCTCGAATGGGTGCAAGATTATCAAGTGCCGAATTTTCTTTTACCTCTTAGTGGCGTCGTCAAATCTTACAGCTTAAATTATTTGGTGAAATATTTTCTTGGACATAGTAGCTGCAAAAATATCTGAAGCTGTGCCATCAAATTTCCAGAGTTCATCAGTATTTAAATGTTGCGCTCTCTTTAACTCAGCAAGGAACAAATGTCCGATAAATGTATTTCCTCGTAGTCAACAGCAGGACAATCCCTAGGGCGAGTATAAAATACTCTCATCATATCCAGTTTTTGATTTGTATATTTTATAATATTTTTTTAGCATTCTAATATGGTTTTGGCACCTCTTACTTTTGCTTTTACCCCAGGTAAGTTCGTACTAATATTACAAGCTTTGGTCTTACCTTTGGTAGTGTGTTTCTTATGTTTCAACGATGGTATTTTATCTTTGCCATAAAATCTTGGATAACCATCATCTTGGCCGCTTTCTTCCATTGCATCTTCATAATCTCTGGATAGATCTTGTGTGGACTGCTCAGAATCTGTATTGTGGAGACTGTGTTCAGAACGAACATCACTTAAGTCCTTACCAGAATCTAGTGGTTCCACATCGGTGTCGATCTCTTTATATTGTTTTAGTAACTGGTTTTCCATTATCTTGTCCATATTTTCCTGCAATAAACCAAAATAGCACTTGTAATAACGGATGTTCAACAATCTATAGGTATTTCACTAAAAATCTTACCTTTTATGATAATATTATAACTTTTCTTAAGTGATCTCTCTAAAAATCAACACACGCCAACACTCGCGTATTTAGATTTTTTCTAACGCTCCGACGAACACGATCGCTCGCGTGTTAGATATGAACTAAGAACAACTGCTGTTGGCTATAAGATAATAAGTACTTCCACCATTATTTAACATAGTCTTATACAACAAAATTTTCATTTCAAAATTTTTAGTAAGAGGTATAAATAAAACACCCAAACGGCCTATAACACAAATACAGAACGTTTTCGGAATGTAAATTCCATCATCAGTGTAACCTGAAAGTAATTACACTGATGATGGAATTTACATTCCGAAAACGTTCTGTATTTGTGTTATAGACGTTTGGGTATTTTATTTATACCTCTTACTAAAAATTTTGAAATAAAAATTTTTTTGTGATACATGGTATACAGCCAGCTACAGGAACTTAGTTTTCTAGTCGATTTTATAGTCTTATACGAGTCTTCATAGGAACATTCATGCTTGCAGAACCCAAAAGAAGCAATATTTCGAAAATTATAGTGAAACATCTTAAAATGTTAGATTTTTTCTAACGGTGCGAGTGATGGAGGGTTAAGATATCAGTTTTGTGACCCCAAAAAATATTCAAAAACAATCACGGCTGTCATAGGGCGCAATCTAGTTGTTACGCCCCGTACGTAGGGACAGTAACATGGCATTAATTTAAGGTATCGGTAGTCTATATGGGAGCTGCTAGAAGCGAGTCCATAAGTCACACTCGTCAACGAGTTGCGTTCCTAGTATCCGAAACGAGCTCATTTGAAACTCTGCTTTCGATCCACATAACCTCTGTAGTAGATTTTAAAGGTTCTATACGATCATTCCCAATTGTATGCGCTTTTGAGATGTGCCTGTAGCAGAAGATGAGTGGTAGAGGAGTATGCTCCTCGGCAACCTATCAAACATGCTTGGTGGTCCATTATCTCACCAGCTTGCAACTGTTTGCCGTTTCAGGGATCACAGGCAGCGGTACGTACGATAACACAGGTACTGCGGGAAGAATGGTGCCCCACGATATGACTATCTTGCCACTCTCACTGGAGACAAATTTGTAGGGTCATTGGTTCTGCCAGAATAGGATAGACTTCCTCTCGGAATTTCGCAATACCCGTTATGCACCTACTCTACCCAAACGGTAGCGTATTGGGTCCTCAACGTCTGGGGGTCCTCGGTGTTCACTACCCGGGGAGAGAATCTTCGTTATCCATTTGTGTTGATACGGATTTCTTGATAGGTAAGGGGTCCAGGTTTTATTGGGTTCACTAGGCTTCGAATTGCGCTCGCTGCGCAAATGTGTTCTGTCATCACGGGACGCGTGCGGCTAGTCTGCGCCTAAGCCAGAGAATCGCGTAGTTTTTAAGATCATAGTGCTCCGCAAACTGCAATACAAATAGTGATGCTACCTTCCCATGCCCAATTCAAGGGGCAGAACGGCGGGTTTACTAACAAGTAAAAAGTACTGGAGTTACTACGTAACTATGACTCTCCTAAGGCGGCCAAAAGAGTGTTTTTTGCCTCAAATAAAGTCAGTTTCTATAAATTTGTTCAATAAATAAACGTTTGTCATTTCACCGATCACAGTGGAATTTACATTGCTGATTCCTAATCTTCAAAACCTATAACATAAAACTTCGATTTTGAAATATGCCTAAAAAAACGCAGAAATTAAACTTTTACATTACAAACGACAGCAGGTCACCAGAAATGCCTTCACGAAGGCGGTATTGAGTGGGATTTGTAGCTGAAATTGTGTTGTTTCGAAAAACGAAGCTTTGTAAGTAAAAGTTGTTTGTAATGTGAATGTTAAAATGTGAACTAATGGGAAGTTTAAATTAATAAGTAAATGGTTTTTAAGACATATCTCAAATGCTCACATTTGTTGCCAAAATTCAAAACAACAATTTTATGCAATAGAAAGTTTCATATTGCCCGTAAAGTTTATTTATCCAACACCTTTTTAAAAACTGACGTCATTTCCGCAAAACTCAACGATTGCACGTCACCATAAATGCCTCCATGAAGATGGTATTGAATGGAATTTGTAGCTGAAGACGCGTAGTTTTGAAAAACCTACTTTTGTAATTGAAAAATAGCAACTTTAAATATTTTAGATCGATTGTAATTTGAAAGTTTAAATTTTGCGTTTGTTAGGCATATTTTAAAACTCAAATCGTAATTTCATGCTATGTGTTTTAAATATTAGGCTTTAACACTGAAAGAAGTTTCATAGTGCCCGATTAACGAATGTGATACATTTTATTGACCTTTTGCTAATTTTGCAACGTTTTTTTGCACCTTTATAAAAACTGACGTCTTTTCGGAAAAATATCAAAAATTTTATGCGAAAGCTGCACTCTTTACATTTTTAAAATGTAGTTTGATTTTTGTCGATAGAGTAATTTGATCAAATGATATCACATTTTAACCGTTGAGACAAATTTGATTTAAAATTGATTCCGCGCGTAACTGTCATTTAAAATTAACGGTTGCTCTATTCGTTGTTCAAAAAGAATTACTAAGAATAATCAAAGAGAGGAAAATGCAATACTTGGGTCATGTGCTGAGAGGCGAAAGATATGAATTACTTCAAGTTATACTGGAAGGAAAAGTACAGGGCAAAAGATCAGTAGGAAGACGCCAGAACTCGTGGCTGAAAGACCTCAGGAGATGGTTCGACCGCTCATCCGCAGAGATCTTTCGCGCAGCAGTTTCCAAAACTAAAATTGCCCTTTGGATCGCCAACCTTCGAAAGGAGACGGCGCAATAAGAAGAAGAAGAATCGTTGTTCCTAAGATAAAGCTTCATACTACAGAAAAGGTGATAATATACTAATAACTATTTATTTGCAGTAATTCGTAGTAAAGCATTTGTTCTCACTTGATTACCAGCACCTGTTCTAACGCTACCACCGTTTCGAACTCGTCATGATTTTACCTAACTATATTTTTCAAGTTCTGCTGCAAATATTCTATCGGGTTAGTCTGAACTTCTAGGAGGTCAACGTGTATTAATATTCGTAAACAATAACCATTATACCAAATCTGTAAATTATTGCATTGTTCCACTGACTATGTGCGGCCTGGATTGGGAGAAAATTTTTACCTACAAAATGTACCTAAACATATTTGAATGACTGTAAGATTTCTATAGCAAGTATAATAAGAGTTTGGATCCCAATTTTATCATAAAAAAATAATTTACGCTCTAAATGTACCATTTGACTGATGTGTAAAGAGTGAACAAACGAAAGGTTGACATGATTTATAATTTCATTTTAAAATTGTTTGCAAACCATTTTTGTATTGTAAATCAAGACATGTTATGTTAAATGTATATTTTATTTGTAAGTAAATGTAGTTGACCAATCTGTACTGATATACGTAGTATAAATCTTTAACTAGACTACAAACTAATAAACAGTAAATAAACTCTTAGTTGTATTTGATTTGCTACTTTACTAGAAAACAACCAACTAAGTAAACGTTTGAAGAATAGACATAATTACTGTCTTGACTATACTTTAATTTGGTCTACTAGACTGACTCTCGTTTCAGTTGGCTATATTGAAGTTTAATACCGATGAAAGAAATGCACTGAAAAGTTCTTGATTAAACTCCGAAGCAAATATTTGTCCTTGTTAAAAAAGTTTATTTGTAGTAGAAGATCGTTATCGATACGGGGTTTTAAAAAAAATCTTCGTATAAAGGGATGTCAATATAAAAATACATACTATTTTTTTTTTCTTAAAATGTTAAATTTTTATTTTATGCTAGGATAAGGATAAAATGGGATTAAACAACAATTGATTGTAATCTTGATTAAGTGTTCTAGCCAATGTTCAAATCTATTTTTAATTATTCTTTCGAATGTTTTTAAAAGACATGAAGACAAGGAGATAGGTCGGTAAGATGAGAAATGTTTCATTTTTTTTATTTAAAAATATAGAAAACATATTATGAAACTTTGCGATAGTCTACCGTATTGCCTACTGTATACTAAAGTAACTTAATTTGTACGCGTGTCCATTTTTTTGGTTGCAGGAGGCGTTGATTTATTTTTGAAAATGTTGAAAGATAAAGAAAAATGTTTTTAATACTTTTGTAAATCCAAATTATTTATTCTTAGTGAATAATCTCGAAATTAATGAATTATAGTAAGTTTTTGCCTAGACAAATACAGTTTTTCCTGAGCCAATCAAAAAATTAAAAATATTGGAGCTTTTCATTTAATTTCCAATATTAATATCGCTTCTGTAAAATTCAATTATTATTTATATAAGAGAAATGTTTTCTTAGACGTTTAATCAAAAATTACTCACAAAGTTTTTTTAGTGAGTATGAAGCTCCAATATAGCCAACTGAAAGGAGAAACAGTGCATATAGTGGTTAAGATTAAAACTAATTATGTCTGATCTTCTAATGGTTAGTTAGGTAGACGCTTTTGTGTAAAACAGCAAATAAAACCAATTGTTTCTACATATAATGTTTACCTATGAGTAGTTTATTTATTTTAAATTTCAGTATAGAGTTGTCAAATGCGTTTACTCAAAATTAAAATAAACATATATGTTACCATCAATATACAAACGTGAACCATTTTAGAAAACAAATATATACAATTATTAATTTAATTAATTAATTAACAAACAAATAGTAAATAACTACGTGTTAAAATTACTATCCTGTAAAAAAATATAATGTAGGTATCTAATAAGTGCACATAGTGTTCATACGTACACATTAGAACAACTGATAGAGAAGAAAATGGCAAAAGGTAGACCGGTCCATCTGGCCTTTGTTGATCTAAAGAAAGCATATGACTCAATACCTAGAGTCAAATTATGGGAAGCAATGAATGATCTCGGAATCCGACAAACACTAATAAAAGCAGTTAAAGCACTATACAAAGAAAACAAAGTAGCTATTAAATGTGGAAATAAAGCCCACAATCCAGTTAAGATGACAAAAGGACTTCTACAAGGCTGTGCTACGTCCCCTACTCTGTTTAAAATATTCTTGGAAAAGACACTCAAACCATGAAGGAGAAAGTGCGAAGGAATGGGCATACCAGTAAGAGACGAATACCTATACACCTTAAGTTTTGCCGACGATCAAGTAGTCATCGCACAAGATGAAGAAGATCTCAGCTTTATGCTCAGAAAACTAGAAGAAGAATATAAAAACAACGGAATGGAAATAAACTTAGAGAAAACCGAATACCTAACAACAGAAAACAAGGATATGAGAAACCTAGAGATAGACGAGGGAAGACAAATAAATGGAACAGATAAATTCAAGTATTTAGGAACCATAATATCCAACCAGGGAACAACAGAAGAAGATGTAAACAACAGACTGAGACAAACAAGAAACTGTATAAGACAACTAAACTCAGTGTTGTGGGATAAGAACATTACGATAAAGACAAAAAAGAGAATATATAATACCCTGACAAGAAGTATCCTGACATATGGGTCCGAAAACTGGACAATAAACAAGAGAAATAGAGGTAGAATAAGAGCAGTAGAAATGGAGTTCCTGAGGAGAAGCTGCAGACTTACAAAAGAGACAGAATTGAAAACGCAGAGATTAAGCTGAGAATGGGAGTGCAATCAGACATAATCGACTATATAGAGGAGAAGAGACTATCCTGGTACGGCCACGTCAGAAGAGCGGACAGAGGACGCTGGATAAACAAAATCACAGAATGGAGCCCGATTGGAAGAAGAAAGAGAGGAAGACCCCGAAGATCATTCAGAGATGAAATCGACGAGGCTATGGAGAAAAGAACCCTGCGAGATGGAGACTGAAATGACAGGGAAAATTGGAGAAAACGGTTGAGTGAAGGAAAACAGTGAAAACTGTGGAAATCCTTAGTAGTAGTAGATCTAATAAGTGGAGTTTAAGACAATAAGTTTAAAACATAAGGCCCCATTCAACTTTGTGTTAAGTTTATTATGTTTTTATATTTATATGCAATATTTATAATTATATGATAAAAATTTAAATGTTCGTAAGCCTACATATTTACGCTATTTGAGCTTAGTCGAAGCGGTCGATTGCGTAAACTGGGGAAGGATATGGTTGATCTTGTAAAATATGAGTGATTCAAAACATTTAATTTTACTATCTAAAAACTTTCCCTAGCGGGAAGCTACTTCTCTGCGATTCCGGCAATGGGTAGATCTACTGTAGAAATAGTAAACTTGCCTACGCGAGCTCATTGATTTCTCTAGCCACGCATCTAAAGGGATACTATGCCAAAAACCTAAATACTCCCATCTTCTTCCTTTCTTCGCTCCACATCAAAAACAATTCAACACGCAATATCCAAACGTGGCGTTTAGTTGGCTAAAAACCTAAAAAGTTATTTTAAGAAAGAAAGACGATACCACTGAATGGCTCTGTTTCTGGTGGATCCAGCACCTTCTACCAAGGTAGCGGTTAAAAAAACAGAATTTGACCAGAGGGTACGAAAAATCTCTAAAACAGATCAGGCCATCATGAAGAGCGATAAATATTTATATATTATTTTAAACATGGTTTTTCTACATGGTTAATTTCATTTTGTTGATCATCATCTTCATACGTTTCCGCGTCAGTTGATACTTTCTCAAATAATTTTAATAATCTCTTTTTCTTCTTCTGGTAATCCATATTCATATACCTTTAAATATACAAATGGGTCAGTGACCCCTTAAAATGTCCTTTGGTATTGTAGTCTATCATTGTATTATTAGAATGCCTAATATTAGTCGAGATACTCAATAAGTATTATTTGTGTTACATTCTAAGGGTGTGACTTTTATTAGAACATATTTATTTAAAATCCACAAGGAAACTAAGTTGAAAAGTATGAAAGCAACTCCTAAAGTCCCCGTAGACATACCGTCTCAGGACTTGCAACTCAATGTAGAGCCATATGTCGCCATGTTACCAATCCAACGGTAACTTTACCATCTTAATTTTATAAAAGAAATAATGTAAACTAAATTTCAATTAGTAATTTTTAAAAGGTTTTTGCCCCCATATTTAGGCTACATTCATGTATTAATCTGACACTGATGATGGAATATTTATTCCGAAAACGTTTTGTCTATTTAACATAGCCCGACTGGGTTTTTATATACCTTTTTATAAAGGATTTTATTAAAAATTAAAAAAATATATATTTATTTAATTTATATTGACCACACAATTAGATTAATATAAACTATTGTCGTTACAGGTGGCTGCTGTTATCAATCTTTAACGAGAATCTCAGTTAATTAAGGTAAGATTTTTACATACAAAACCTAATATATACATTATTAAGACATTACCAAATAAGTTCCAAGTCTGACATGTAGATGGCGTGACGCCTCTACTGGCATATCCATATGACTTATTCCATAAATTCGGGCTAATCTGATTATTAGTTTACAAGTTACTTTAGTTTAAATGACAACACTTTAAAAATTTTCTAAACAATAAAAAAATTTGATTCTTTGTTAATAAAGCGTTTCTTCCCAAAATATAAGTTATACTCTATGTTTGGGAAAGTATGTAGTGTTTGTTTTCATATTTTTACATTTTTTTGCTTTCTTTTACTGTACTGTAATATGATCTGATTTATAGTATATTCTAATGACTTTGATTTAAAATATATTGTTTCCTGTTATTTCGTAAAATCGCGTTGTTATACTGGCTAGCTCATGTATTATGTTTTAAGTTCGGAGAATTTTACTTTCTCTTTCTCTAAAGTATCGTATTACTGTGACCATTGAATTGGATCTTCGCTACTCAGAAGCGCCCTACAATAGAGTTGATTTATGGGATGCACTTGCTCCACGAATCGTTGACCACTATAAGAACAGCCAGAGGGTTTTTTTTTCTGACCATCTCAAGACACTTCATCACGAGACAGCATACTTAAAACATCGAGTGTATCGTTTAAGTCCTATTTTGAGCCTCGGCGCCGGGCGTCCCTTAACGTCGTGACGCGCTTCGACCAATTCTTCTGCCTGCTACGAATACATAAATATTTTAAAAGGTGAATCAATATTTTTTGTACAGATAACAGTATGAGTTTAAGTACGTTAATTCTCGTAATTTACTCACAATTATAGTTGCTATTTTTTTTCGCTGATTTATATACAGTCAAAATATTGCATTTTTTCTTCATTATTATTCTAATATCATTTAACCAACGACCTCTTAAGTTTTACACAAAACATTTGGTCCTTCGAGTCGGATGTTACATACTTTCCCAAACACACTACTTCATCTAACCAAACGTAAGACGTGGTACGCTGACTTTAAATTTAAAAAACATTAAGTCCATTGAATCGTTTTGGCAGTTCATAAGTTGAAGTTGTGTGAAATTACATAGTAGTTAAAGATACCATAATATAGAATATTTATAATTTTTTTTTAACTTTTGTTATTTAGAAAGCTGTTAGAAGTGTGCCGCGTGTTTTAATAGTCCACTAGGTTATTCAGAGAGTTTTATAGACTGTTTAAGTAAAATAAACGGAGGTATTAGCATCAATATGTAATATTAGATAAAATAGATATTTAGTACTTTCGTACGCTAATCCTTCGTAGAGGTGACAAGGTGCAAGTGACAACTGTAAGATTTTGGCTTTCGTATTTTGGGATGCGCGAGTTGTTTTGTTTATCTATTACACTGATAAAAGAAAAACCACAGATAGCAAATATTGTGAGATGTAGTCACAAATGAAGAAGAAAAAGGCATTAAATTGAGAATTACTTATTCAAAAATATCCGATTTACCAAAAGTTTATCTTTAGTATTTGACACCGCCTCTAGCGATCACTATACGCTCAAATGAGTTAATGTGAAAAAAGTGAAATAAAATTTTCAGTTCTTGAGTTTAGCTATTCACTGGGTATCTTAGTAGCCAATACCGTAAGATATTTTAACATTGCTTTAGTTTACATTACAAGGATCGCTTAAATTTATAACTTTTTTTCTCATGAAGCGGTCCTGAAAATAATTTTTCGATGTTTTTATGCAGCCCTGTAGTAGGTGTAGGTATAATACACATCTTGTTTTTTTTATTTGAATTAACGAGTCTCGTTGACGAGGTCATTGACACGATGACAGTATAATACAATATAAGAGTATTATAAATACAGTTTTACATTTGACAATACACTATACATAATATACAATACACAATACTTATTTTTTACAAATTTAGCTATTATAAATAATTACAATTCAGAGTTTATAAAGCACTTAAATGTCTTTTAAATATTTAAACAGACTTGCATATTTCTCAGTTTCATTCAACATTTCTTATATATTATCTCCCAACTAGTGTTGTTTCTTTTAGTAGAAAGTTGTGGACATTCTTTAAGAAAATGCTTTATGGTTAAGGGACTACCGCAAACATCACCTGCATGTGGATCGGTAGATGCCATGAGAAAGCCATGTATAAGCCGAGTGTGTCCAATTCTTAATCTTCTTAAAATAACCTTCTGTCTTCTGAGCATAGGTGCTAGCTCTAAGGAAGGTATAACTGGTTGTATATCGTGTAAGTACCTCGAAGTTGTGTTTCAATTAGCTTGCCATTTGTCATTTATACGCTTTTTAAACATTTTTTAAATATCATTATGCAGCTGAATATTTAATATAGGTATATCCAAAGTAGAAGCTTCTTTTGCGGCTACATCTGTAGCCTCACTTCCTGCAAGGCCTACATGTGAATGAACCCAGACAATAGTGACAATTACTCCATGGTCCGTAAGTTTATTATATGTATCATGTATTAAATTTACCAGAGTATGATCTAAGAACATGTTTTTAATTACTTGTATTGATGATAAGGAGACATTTCGGTCAGTTGTTTCTAATATACAAAAAGCCTCGACGATACCATACAGTTCTCCAGTGTATACACTACAAACGGCAGGAAGTCTGATTAGTTTTGTAGTACTGAAAGAGGAAACAGCAGCCCTACCCACGCCTTCATCATTTTTAGAGGCATCTGTATAAAGAACATTGCTTTAGGAGTATCATGTTCATTGAAAGAGCAAAGGGAGGTATTGACATTCGGAAGTTTCTTATGCCACGGAGGATGTGTAGAGATATGAAAGGGTGAAGTTGCAGTAAGATCGAAATCGTCGAGAATTGAATTTAGTATAGAAGAGAGAGGTTAAGCAGCTCTAATGGTCTAAGAATAATAAATGAGATTATTTAGATTATAAGCTACTTGCATATGGCAAGACAAAATGAGATGCTGTCTCCTTAACCAGAGTGGCGGTTCGTTAGCTTCACAGTACATGCTTTAAGCTGGGCTAGAGCTGAAGGCACCTAAGCAGATCCTAAGACCTGTATTTTCTACGGAGTCAAGAGCTTTCAGATGTGACTTGGAGGCAGACATATAGACAAAACTACCATAGTCCATGTTGGAGCGAATAATGGATCTGTAAACTGTAAGGAATACTTCTTCGTCAGCTCCCCATCGGAAATGTGCTAGACTTTTTAGGATATTAATATTTTTTAAGCAGTTGCCTTTCGTTTCCTGTATGTGTGTATTCCAAGTAAGTCTGGAGTCGAAGGTCAGTCTTAAGACTTTATGATGATCAATAACATCTAGTAATACTCCGTTGTATGTCAAAGTTGGATTATCTTTTGTCATTTTTCTACTAAATTTTATGATTTTAGTTTTTTAAGATGAGAAAGAAAGCCCAATATGCCTCGACTTCCTTTCTATATTATCAATCGCTGTTTGCATTACTCGACAGGTTATTTCGATTTTTTTTCCTCTGCAAAAGAGTACAAGATCATCAGCTTCTTCTTGTAGTTCCTTCTCCTATCGGAGGTTGGCTATTATCACAGCTATCCTTACCTTATTGGCGGCTGCTCTTAAAAGATCTACTGAGCTGCAACTATACCACTCTCTTAGGTTTCTCAGCCAAGAAATCCTTCGTCTTCCTATGGAACTTTTACCCTTGATTTTACCTGGCATTATGAGCCTTAATATCTCATATTTCGCACCTCTGGTAATGTGGCCTAAATATTCCAGCTTTCTTGTTTTGATTTGCTTTTGACCTGGCAATCCTTTTGTAGCCTTCTTAATACTTTTGCATTTGTAACTTGTTGGCTCCATGGTATTTTCAAAATCCTAGATCATCAGCATATAATGCGTATTTAACTGGGAGATGAATATTTTTGGTTACATTATTCAATGCCAAACTAAACAAATACGAGTAGATGACAGCTTTCTGTTTAAAATAACTTTAAAGGTCCTATCCTCTAAAAAATTCTGCACAAAGTAGTATTTGTTTCCACCAAGTCTATATTGTTGAAGATTTTGGAGTATTACAGATTTTTGAACAGTGTCAAAGGCTCCTTCGACATCAAAAAAGGCTGGTAATAAATCTTGTTTACAGGGAAATATGTATTTGTAAAATTACCAAATTATCTGATGTAGAACGAAGAGATCTAAAACCGGATTGTACAGGTGAAATAACTCTATTTTTTTCCAAAAACCAGATGAATCTTTTGTTTACCATTTTCTCCATTAATTTGCACATGGTGCACGTCAGCGATATTGGCGTATATGAATTGGATAAACATTGTGTTTGGTTATGAACTTTTTTAATTGGTATAATATATGATTCTCGCCAGCGCTTAGGAAAATTATAACTGTTCCAAATACCGTTGTAAAATTTGAATGAAACAATTATGCAAGGAGTCGACAATTTTTTTAATAATATGAAAGGAATGTCATCTGGATCAGTGGCTGTGTTTTTACACAAATCGAGTGCCGTCAATAGTTGCTCTAAGGTAAATGGTGTGTTAATAAGGGCGATTTCTTGTGCAGATTTTATTGAGGAGAACTTTCCAGTTAATGTGCTTAATGATATATTAGGTGAGTATTGTCTTTTGGATTTTTGTTCAAACGTATCAGCTAGCAAATTGGCATTTCGTTGTATGTCATTGATAACGTTGTTTTGATAACTTATATTTTGAATACCGAAACTTGTCTTACGACCCTGCATTTGTCGTATTTTCGTTCATACTTGGGCAGAAGGAGTGTTAGATTTTAGTGACGAAGTATATTCTCTCCATAAGATTTTCTTGCCTTCTTTTAACATTGTCTTGGAAAGTGATTGCTATTAAAGAGACTGTCGAGGACATGCCAGTTTAATATAGATGATGACTTTGGGTCAGAAAAGCTCACATTAATTGCGGAAAATGTGCCAGAAGATATATTAAGGTATGTACTTGATCCGGTATTTAATAGACAAATGCTAGAACAATTTAATTACATTTTCAATGACTTGTCCCCTTACAAATGTTTTATCAGAACCGCACATAATATTATGTGCATTTAAGTCAGCTACAAGAAGATTGAGAGTGGTGAGTTGATGGATTAGATCATACAGCTCCTGATAAATGCTGCATACCTGATTACTTCAATGCCAGTAGTAAGTATGTGATGTGTAGAAAACAGATCTCTGAAAACAAAAATTAAGGTACCGCCACTGGCTCTTAAGTAGTCCTTTCTTAAACAATGATAAACTTCGTAATTTTTAAGTTGTAAAATTTTGGTATCTTTAAAGTTTGTCTCTTGTTAACATATAAAATCTGCCTCTGTTTCTGCGATCAATTGTTGGATTCTTTTATATCTTGGAGAGAATCCGTCACAATTCCACAAATATTTACAATATTTTTTCATTTTAACATTTGTGTAAATACTGGTCGTAATAACTAAACAGTTTTATTTAAATGTAGAATTATAAATTTAAAAGTCAAAATTAAACTAACGATAAATTCAAATGGTGAAATGAACATAAAATTGCAGTTTTATGAATAGACAATAAAGTTTCTCCAATAAAGGGATACAGTAATGCTGATCCGTAAATTCTGATCATTAAATAATGTTTTATGTGTATTTTTATAGACATTTTCGGAGAATTATTGGGCGTGTTCTCTCTATCTATTGATCCAATTAATGTAATAGATTTATGGTGACATTCATTCTAGAAGGCGATAATAAAAATTATAGCAAACTGAATTACATAGGGGTGAGAAATTTTAAAATAATGTTAATTTTCTTTATTTTTATTATATTTTGCTATAAGAGATAATTTTGCTATCAGCAACCAATTTTACTAGAATTGTGCAATAGAAACACGTTTGTTTAAATTATGAGTAAGATCGTGGCTATTTTTATGTGTCTAAGTATTGTGAATAAAGTAACAAATAATGTCCATGATCAAAAGTCTGTTCAAATATATTATCTTTGGTCGGATTAAATTTTTAGTTGCTAAGCATTGTACATAATATGTACGTTTGTAAATTCTGTAGATAGATAAATACATTCCTCAGCTATTGAGATCTGTAATAAAAGTTAACCTAAACATAATTTTAAAACACATGTATTAAAACATAGATGTTTGAAATATCTTACGTTGTTAGTTAACCTTAAATTCGCGTTGTCTCAAATTTCTCTGGCCAGGATTCTCCAGCTCCTATAAAAGTATTTCGACTGACAGGTATTTTCTTCTCTCATTTTTAGCTTTTGCTCAAGTTTACGCTAGATATAATAAACTCGTCTTGATAAGCATTTCGTAACTTTGTAGTACACTGGCAGACTATTGTTCTTCGGGTTTGTACTATTATGGTTCTTATTTCTTGACATATTTGTTTGTTTGTAAAAAACCAGTCCCCTGTGGTGTACTGGTCAAAAGATAAAACAAGATTATTATTTTCTAATGCGATATTTGGTAGTCTATTTCCTATTAGCAAATATTGGGTTTTGCGATATTAATTTTCAGGCTATATTTTCTGAATTTGTCTTTATCTGTTGTTTATATATATCATTATAATCATGATTTGATCTACCGTATTATAAGTTTTTACCTTAACTTTCACTTGTCTGTAGAGATTTGCTTAAGCCTCTATGTACGGTTTTTCAGTGCCTTAGTTGGTCAAAACTTTTATTACTGCCTTGGGATATATAGAATTGAAAGCCTTCTTGAAATCTATGAACGTTAATGCGTTATTTCGTGTTTCTTAGCTCCACTCATTAGTTCTCCAAGCATATGGATATGATCTAGGGTACTGAATCCATTTCTAAATCAAGCTTGCTCTCTTGTCTGTGCAGCATCTAACGCATTTGTTAATCTGTTGTTGATGGTTGTTGTAAATATCTTTTATATGATTGGTAGCAGACTTATAGTCTGTAGTTTTTGATATCCCTTTTGCTGCCTTTTTTTATAAATGATAGCTATATTTGCTTTGTATGCTCTGTATGCATCTTGATCTTAGGCAGTTTTTAAATATACCTGCTAAGATTTCCTATGTTTTTTTTAGCATAATAAGGTATTTCAGCTACTTTTCCGCTTGTCGTTTTTGTAATTATCGATTCTACTTCTTACGGAAGGACTCCTGGTACATCTTCTTGGTTACTGATTGCTTCTTCAAGTGGTTCAAGGGCTTTGTGTAGTTCGCTGTAGTAATTAGTTACAAAATGTATTATTTTATTTATTTTTATTTTATTTTATTTTACAATAAATTTGAGCAGGGGTCGCAAAACCCATATGCCCATGTGAATACAATGTTATAAAGTGTGCAATTAAATGGTTACATTACAATAGTTACATATTAAGCACTAACTAACTAAATAAATATACAAAAACATAAGTAATAGCAAGTGTTTAGTACAAATTAAATGTTCAACTATGGAACAAATGGTCATCCAGTCTATTTTTGTAAATATTAACAGATGAAGCATCTATGATCTCAGCCGGAAGGCTATTCCATATCGAGAACACTCGAAAATCGCCTCGAAGTTGACGTTGCTCAAATGTAGTGAGATTGGCCATATTTAGTCTTTCTGTATACGTACGTAGGTCTTGGGCGACCAAAAGACATCCTAGTGCACTGCCGCTGTACGTTTTCGAGAATATTACGATCGCGCAATAATACCGGACACCAAACAGTTCCTCAATATTCCAGAACTGGACGAATGTACAGTTTATACAGATGAACTGAGCTCATAAATGACACTTTCGCAAACGTTTTATTTAATAGATATAATTTACTGTTAGCTTTTTTAGAAATATGCAAAATATGTTCCGACAAACTTATTTGGTTATTAATTATAACACCTAGATCATTATGTGATTTCACTGTTTTTAACATGCGTTCATTAATAGAGTAAGGAAGACACGGATTATTTTTACCCATATGAAGAACTACACATTTTTCCATATTAAGAGGCAGCATCCAAGTAGAGCACCATTCCAATATGCAATCAAGGTCATCTTGTAGTAACTGGAAATTTACGGATTGATCGTAAAATAGCTTCGTGTCATCTGTATAGAAAGCTTTGCTGCATGTAATGTGAAATTGTAGATCAATTGAGTATGCTATGAATAAATGTGAACCCAAAACTGATCTTTGCGGTACCCCACTTAAAACCGTTCTCTCAACTGAGAAAGAGTCCCCAAATCTAACACAAATATTTCTATCTGGTAAATACGCGTCGACCCATTTCAATAATTGACCACGGATACCAAGGTGTACCAATTTATGTAATAGTCTTCGCTTTGGAACTCGATCAAAAGCTTTATGCTAAGCTTTTAAGCTAAATCGAGGAAAATATTGTCTACCGGGACTTTTCTGTCTAATGCTCTTTACTGTTCATTGACACACCAAAGAAGATTTGTCATTGTAGAATGTCCTTTGACAAAACCATGCTGCTGTTCTGGTATAAACAGTTCATTTTGCAGAAAATCAGAAATGGTCTCGGCAATAATAGATTCCATTATCTTAGATAGTATAGATGTTAAGCTGATAGGATAATAGATGATGATGATTACAGATGCGGTTTTTTATATAAAAGGCAAAATATGTGTGGTGAATGATAAGGACATAATCACATATAATGTGTAGTATTTCTGTCTGTTTTTCTGGTATTTTATTCGTTAGAGGAACGATTTGCTTATTTTCAATGATTAATGGGATTTTCTTATTTTCTTATATTTTTTTTTGTTTTCGATTGCATTTTGCTACGAATCTTTTACTGTATTTTCCTATGTCTTTTTTAATAGTTTTTCATAATGTCTTACAAAGTTCAGTTTCTTGTATTATTTGTATGGTGCTACTTACTTTCATTTCCTTTTTTTGTTTTAGCATTATTTTAAATTTATTAGACAGTTTTTTATGTTTATTTTGTTGTTGTGGACATTTTTCCTTGATAGTGTCTTTTGGCACTATCAAGGATGATTTTTATTAGTTAAGAGCTGTCGATTTTGTAATGTAATACTTCATCATCATCATCATCATCATCATCATCATCATCATCATCATCCAGTCTTCATTTCTCATGTCCACTGATAAAAATAGGCTTCCCTTAAACGCCTTCATTTAACCCAGGTGAGTAGGATGCGTCCAAAATCTCACACTGATTTATCAGTCTGTCCCAAGGATTCTGGGAGGGGGACAAAAAACTGACTATACGGAAACTCAAATATTTTATAAGTTGTCCTTTAATAATGAATAGTTTTATTTTAGATTGGTAATATTTATACGGGTTACTGTTAATTTTGTGATTAAATTTATTCTTTCTAGTTTTAGATCTAGAAAAATTTTTGCTCTACTTAGTCTATGGTCATTGGCACTTACTGTATTCTATTATCGGACAAGCAAGCGGAAGTAAGATTTAGAATCTCAAATTCTAGATAGAATACTAGATAGAACGAAAACTAAAAAAGAGACAGAATGTTAAAACAAAAATAAGAAGAAGATAATTAAATAAAGCATGGGAATTGGTATCAAAAATGCTTATGATTAACTAATGTCAGAAAATGGAGCGGAATATGCATAGTCTAAAAACTGTACAGCATGGCTCAATAGAGAGATAGTCTTGACGTGTAAATCGCCAACATTAAGTAAACTTGATAACGCTCTGTAGAACGAAGACCACCTATTCTGGTAATATATAAATGTTATTCTGAACATCATGAGAATTATCAATTAATGTCACTAGAATTGGCATAATTTACACTTGAATTTTACATTTTGAATAGTTTTCTTTTTTCAGTCAATGTCTTAAATTCGTATCAATTTACCATTTTTTTTTTAAATTGATAACCAGATAAACTTCCTTATATTGTTATTATAACGTTCGTTAAGGTTAAAAGAAATAAAATTATCAAACTGAGTATACATTCATTGTTGATTTAACTTGAATTTGATACAATTTTGTTTCGAATCCGCCGAACTTGTTTAAGGCTCAACAATAACTGCAAAAACAAAAGCGATTCTGAATTAAAAAAAATACACCTGTTTGTATTTCATTTGGGTAACCAAATTAAAAATAACACGTCTAAATAATCAACAAAAAGATACATAAAAAGAGACAATGTTTTGGGTTTTTGAAGAATTGAATCCTTGCTGAGACAAAAGAATAACAATTTTTTGCCAATATTTGCAACGATTCTCTTTTATAAATATGTTTAAGAATTGTATATATATATATATATATATATATATATATATATATAATATATATATATATATATATATATATATATATATATATAAGAATTACTGGATAATATAAATATATAGATATATATAGATATACTTGTCAATGTAACAATAAAACACTGAAAACTTTGTTTTCAAAACTTCCACAAATTTTTATTTTAACTTCTTATCACTACAGCTGTTTCGGCTGATTGCCTTTCTCAAGTGATCTGTTTTTGGCATGGGTTAACACTTTATAGTCTCTAATGAAATAAGTTGAGGAGGGGAGAACTGTTTGTCTCAAGCTGGTCATTCAGAATTATATCTGTGTTTTTTAATTTGTTAATTTCCATAGATTCTAACAAAGATAGCTTAAGGCCTTTATTTTGAATGTGTAGAATTTTAAATTCGTCATCAAAAGAATGATTATGATCTAGAAGGTGAAGTGCATATGTAGAATCTGTTTTTCTATTATTGAAAGCCCTTTTATGTTCTGCTATTCGTTTATTAAAATTTCTACCTGTTTGACCAATGTAAGTTTTTGGGCAGTCGCCACATTTAAGTTTGTACACACCACTGTGTAAGTGTTTTTTATGTTGGCTCTTATTGTTTTTAATATATTTGCCTAGGTTGTTATTTGTTCTGAAAGCTGGTGTTATTCCTTTCTTTTTTATGTGTTTGGCTATTTTTGTGGATATTTTGCCTGTATATGTAATCGAGCAGAAGGTACTGGGTTTTTTCTCTGGTGGTGGAAATACTAAGTTCAGGGCTTTCTTGTGTAGTTTTTGATTTAGCATTTTATTAATTTTCCACCACCAGAGAAAAAACCCAGTACCTTCTGCTCGATTACATATACAGGCAAAATATCCACAAAAATAGCCAAACACATAAAAAAGAAAGGAATAACACCAGCTTTCAGAACAAATAACAACCTAGGCAAATATATTAAAAACAATAAGAGCCAACATAAAAAACACTTACACAGTGGTGTGTACAAACTTAAATGTGGCGACTGCCCAAAAACTTACATTGGTCAAACAGGTAGAAATTTTAATAAACGAATAGCAGAACATAAAAGGGCTTTCAATAATAGAAAAACAGATTCTACATATGCACTTCACCTTCTAGATCATAATCATTCTTTTGATGACGAATTTAAAATTCTACACATTCAAAATAAAGGCCTTAAGCTATCTTTGTTAGAATCTATGGAAATTAACAAATTAAAAAACACAGATATAATTCTGAATGACCAGCTTGAGACAAACAGTTCTCCCCTCCTCAACTTATTTCATTAGAGACTATAAAGTGTTAACCCATGCCAAAAACAGATCACTTGAGAAAGGCAATCAGCCGAAACAGCTGTAGTGATAAGAAGTTAAAATAAAAATTTGTGGAAGTTTTGAAAACAAAGTTTTCAGTGTTTTATTGTTACATAAAATGAATTTCCATCAAGTAACGGTCGAATCCATCAATTATATACTTGTCAATATAAACAAACAACACAGTTTATTAGGGTTGCAGTCAGAAAATTGGCCGGGATGTTAATGAAACACTCTTATGACTTTTCGTCTAGCTTTCGGAATCGTTTTGTTCCTTTTTCAAGACACTATAATAAGAAAAAAGTGTAAATATTTATAAAATATCACAAATCTGCAGTGCAACTTACTAGTCGTTGAGATTGTTTACAAAAGCATAGACACTCAACATTGTTGTATTTTGTCCATTATTTTATATTTTATGTGTGTTGTTATCAATGTTGAGTGTCTATGCTTTTGTAAATAATCTCAACGACTAGTAAGTTGCACTGAAGATTTGTGATATTTTATAAATATTTACACTTTTTTCTTATTATAGTGTCTTGAAAAAGGAACAAAACGATTTCGAAAGCTAGACGAAAAGTCATAGGAGTGTTTCATTAACATCCCGGCCAATTTTCTGACTGCAACCCTAATAAACTGTGTTGTTTGTATATATATATATATATATATATATATATATATATATATATATATATATTGTTATGATATGTAAAATCGAGAAAAATATTGGTTTGTTTAAAAATATTTCAAAGTTCAAAAACATTAAAATAATTCAGATAAGTAGGATAATATCCAACAAACATTTCGGAGAAGGAAAGTTATTAAATTCTTGGATTACCTGTACTAAACAAAATGTAAGCTTTGCATAAATTATTTCTTTGTTATACTTGAGTGACCCGCATAATTTTAAGTGAAATCCAAAGACAATTGAAATACATTAATGCAGTGATTAAAGACAATAGAAGGGATTATAGAAAGAGGTTTTGTTAGTTTTTAAGAATTATAGAAAAATATTATTTGTAAATAAGTTTTAGGAAATTTATAATTATAGGTAAAAATTTGTTTGTTATCGAAATGAAAAAATGGGGGAATTGTGACGAGTTTTGATTGGCGGAGATTGAAAAAGGTGGGATAAGTATGTAGGAAAAAGTTTAGCGAGATTGAGGAGAAGGAAGAGAGAATGAGTTGATTTTCCAAGTCGGTAAGAGGAACAGTGATTGTTCTCTGGCTGTTCCCGAGATGTAGCAAGCAGTAGTGTTGAATGTTAGTGAGTTTTTGTGGAGTTAGTGTATCTGACAGAAGCTGAAGCAGCAAAATATTGTAAGTCATATTTTCCTACTTATATTCCAAGAGTCACTGTTCAGGCCAACGAGAGATTCAGTTTATCGTAAAGAGAAGATATTCCAAGAGTCAATTTTTTCACTCGGGCCAACGAGAGATTCAGTTTATCGAGAGGAGAAAGGCTATCATAATTTGAATGATTGTTGCTTTTGAAGGAGATCATTAAGGACGATATACTTGCAACAATCTGTTGTAAGATTGCTGATTACATAGGGAGTGGTTGAGAGGAGATAATACAGTCTACAAGGAACAAGGATTTGGACCACTCATCATCAGAGAGAGATATTTTTGTTTTCTGCAGTTTTTTTTTCTTTTATTGATAACACAATTTTTTACACGTAATTTAGAAAGGATATAAATATTTTGATTAGGAGAGTTAGAATAGTTTGGGATTTTGAGTTTTCAATGAATATTGTTTGTACCATTAATTTTGATTGTTCACGTACGGAGAACAAAATTTTGAGAATCTTTATATGAGATTTGTTTATTGAAAACTTTTGAGTGTGAATTATTTCATTATTTTTATTTCAATATATAGTGTTAGATCATATGTGTTTTTCATTATTCCGGTATTCTCTGGACCTTACCTTTCACATGTAATAGCATAGATATTGAAGCACGAATTTAACCCTGAGATAAAAGAATTAAAAATTGTGATAGAGTCATAATCATATCATTTAAATAATTTAATTAATAAAAAAATTAATTAGCTAATTATTGCTTGGCGCACCAAGACTTTAAATATCTCAATAATATATATATATATATATATATATATATATATATATATATATATATATATATATATATATATATATATATATATATATATATATATATATATGTAGGAATTATTAGGTAAAGTGGTCATCAAGGATAGCTTCATCAGGAGTACAAGAAATTAAAAGATTTCACAAAGAAAAACAAAACACATTCATTGAAGTATCTAAAATATTGAATGTCAAGATTAATCAATTTGATTTTAAAAAACAGAATTGTATAAAAAAATTTGATGTAAGTAACAGAACAAAAACTATCCAAATGGAAGACAAACATAGTTAAAAATTATCACTGATATTATTAAAAATAATACACATTATTAAAGTTTATATTAAACTTGAGGTAACACTATTTAACTGGCTTCTTATAAGCATTTAATGACAAAGTAATATTACCGAGGATGCACCATGCGAAGACTTCAAAGGTCTTAAGGGTTTAACATCGGGAATAAAGGCATGGACAGTAGAAGGCTACGAAGAAAAACGAGACATGTTTAAAGGGCATATAAAATGCAATTCTCACTAGAAGCTAAACCTAAGAGAGAAAAATCTTAATTAGCTTTTATCGTAGAAAAATGTAGTCCAAAGTAAAATTTACATGAGTTCTTTTTTGGTGATAAAGCTTTTCATTTTCTTTCCGATTTTTTTTCCTATAAAACCGAATGACCGTTTCGTTTATATAATAACGGCAGTAAGAGGTCATTTTAAGAGGTCATTTTAAGAGTGTCTTTAAGTAGAACATATTAGATTTTTTTTTGAAAAATCGATTTATCTAACATTTTCAATTGCAATTAACTCAAAAAGTATTTGAGTTTTTAAAAACACTTTATTATTAAATTATCTTTCAAGAAACTAGAACTTGGTTTAGAATAAATTCTTCTCTAAACTATTGGGGTCTATTTAAGATTAAAATATTTTATTTACTCAAAATAAGATCTTCTTCTTCTTCTTCAAGTGCCCTGTCCGTTGCGAACGTTGGCTATTAACATGGCAATTCTGATCTTATTTGCGGCGCTCTTCAAAATAAGATAAGGTTCTGAAACTATTTTCTTGTGGCATGAATTTTAAATAAAATATTGTGTTTATATGGAATTAAGAACCAATTGATTGTAATTCGAATTACATACTAGCTGAAAATTTGACGTTTTGATTTCTACTCCGCAAATCGTTTTTAAAAAAAGATTATTTTAAAAATTTTAAAATAATTTTAATATGTTTGATCGCCAAAAGTGTTGACGAGGTCTAAAAACTTTTTTTTTTGAAAACGATTTTCGGAGTGAAAATTGAAACGTCAAATTTTTAGATAATATATAATTATCAGTACATTTTTAACATACTTTTTACGTGTTTACCAAATTTCTGGTCAATGGATCTAGTACTTTAGAATTCTGTACAAAACTCTTGAAGAGACAGTCGTCTCTATCCATCGCCTTTCTCCGCCAAGCACGTATTTCCATATTTTTCATGCCCTTATCGATAATATCAAGGAACCTTGTTCTGGGTCTTTCTCTTCTTTTTTAACCAATGAGTCTATCAAGGAATCTTTTTCTAGCTGGGTCATTTTGTTCCATCCGCATTACATGCCCTATCCGCCTCAGACATTCTATCTTAATGTTTTTCTGTTTTATCTTCTATAAAGTTTGAAGTTGTATCGTCTTTTCCACACTCCATTGCCATTCACTGTTCTTTAGATTCGCCTTAGTACGTTTCTTTTAACGTTATAAACGTCACATCTTTATTAATTTATATTTAAATAGTTATTTTATTTTCATTTATTTATGAATTTATTAATTCCTTTATCTCCAATTTAGTCTTAACTATTTTTTATTCAAAAAGTAGTTGGCGCCCTCTGTCTTTCTTTTCTTTCTCTTTTTTTCCGGTAGAATAAATATTTGCCTTCTCTCCCTCTGTCCGGTAGACTAAATATTCTGTTCTATGTTGACAGAAAAGCTAATTCCATCACAGGCTTACGTCCTATATCGTCTGTGCAAACTTCATATTAGTCTCCTCACTACTTTCTGTCAATTCACTTTTCTAACGTAATGTGAATATAATTTTATTCCTGTTTTTGAAATTTATAAAAGAAGGTAACATTTATGATAAGCTTTATTTTATGGTCTGCAGAATTCTCTTGGGTTTATTGGCTGTTTTATTTGCTGTATTATAGACTTATTAGCTGTATAGAAGACTTTATTGGAGCATACTGTATAGAATATATGGAATAACATGCTCTGGAGGATGAAAATCTACTAAAGAGAATTAAAATACTATTATAAAAATAATACCTCAGTCAACCATGGGAGTTTATCGTCTATGCTTCGCCTAGCTCAGTATCTCAAGTGTGAGTTCGTCTTGTCTTAAACTAGAAATCAAACCATGAACCCTTAGCTGATAGCAAATAAAACAATTATTTAACTAACATATTTAAAAAAATAAAAGTAGGGTAATATCAATAGTATAAATAGTAGGGTAATATATAATAATTGTGGATTTTAGGAGGAGATTCATTAAGCCCAAAATAGTATCTGTTGGCCGTGCAAATTTTGCTGCGTTAGTATTATTTTCAGTGTTAAGGAGCGCTCCCAAGCATACAAATTCGTTCACTTCGATTACGTCGTTTTCTATAACAAGTGGTCGTAGTATTTGTGATTGCGTGCTTATTTTTATATACTTAGTTTTGTTGGTGTTTATTATCAAACCTATTTTTGTAGCTGATTCTTTTAATGCTACATTAGCCTCTCGTACAGCGTTTTTCGTTCTCCCAACAATATTGATATTATCAGCATAGGCAAAGATTTTGCACTGATTTATTATAATATTGAACCAATGGTTGTAACTTGTCACATATATATTACAGACTAATATCACACATGATTTAAAATATAGACAAATACAAAAAAAATTGATGAACTATCAAATGTTACTAAGTGTCTTGTGAAATATTGCTTGATTTTTAAAAAGTTGTAATACAAAACCGATTAAGAAAAAATATTTTTTATAACACTAAAAATGTCTAAAAATGTTCCACGAGCCATCACTGACGGAATCCATATAATCCATCCAATAGTAGAAAGTTCTACTGTCACGCTTTCGATAATACATCGAGCTTGAACAAATAGTACAAAAATGAAACACGAAATTGAAGTCCGAAACAAAATCGCTTGCAGTTTGTGAAGTAAAAAATGTAAACATTTGAAACATATATTACAGTTTGCTGTTTTGTTTTTAGTTTGTTGCATAGTTTTGATGTGTACGTTGTATCTATATATAATATAAATCATTTTAAAATTTAAAATATGTACACAGTATTTTGCTTTATATTTTTACAAAAAGTTGTACTATTTTATTTAAAATCTGTAATAGAGTAGCCTATATAAAACTGTTATAAATTTATACTAAATAAATAAAAACCATTTTAGCTAATAGTACATATTTTAATATTTTCATTTTGTTTCCATATTTTAAAAAGCGAAGTTTCTGTACTGCGTTTTATTACTTTTTTTTCTCTACAGTAAAAAGCTGAGGCGAGTGTCACGAAACTAGTGCCACGAAATAGCGTCACGGGTATCGTCATAGAATAGAAGTTCCTACATTGAATCCCTACTTTCGATAAATTTGGTATTTTCGATAAATTTTCGATATTTCGATAAAACTAACTAAAAGTATAGTTATTAAACGAGAAGTAAAAGATTAAAAGATTGTCTGTCACTAAAAGATTCGATTTGTAACGATTGCCTAAATTTAATAAAAGTCATAAATGTCATCCGATTAATAACAACATTGAATCATCTATTTAAATTTTTCTAATATTTCTTGCTTTAAAATAGTCTCTAAAACTAAACATATTATTTAGTTTAGATAATAATTAAATTTACTATCAAATGATATTTATTTATATTTTCATAATTTCAGATAAATATAAATAAAATGTTGGATTTTGACAATTATCAGTTTGACAATTGTATTAAAGTGCTATAAAAATGGTTATTAATAAAACATTTTCATACTTTATACAGTCACAGCGAAAGAGCCCATTTATGTACCTAACGAGTGGGTGACCGTTAAGTATACAAAATGAAAAAACTGACCATAGTTTATTATTTTGATTTTTGAAATGTTTTCTATTTTTTTTGTACAAGAAACGTACAAAAGATCTTACTAACGAATGCGATAGCGCATCTAAAAAGGTTACAAAAGATACACCTACAAAAACTGTTGCTAAATAGAAATTTGAATTAAATAGAATTAAAAATATTATGAAATTGAAAAGAAAATAGTACACAGCAATTTTGTTCATTAATATAAAACTTCGCGCTAGTCTACAGTTAAGTACTACCGCCTACTGAAACCTTTTTTTATTTGGTCAGTGTGGTTGCAGTTTGAAATCATATTTTAAATGATACGGCTAGACAAGATGCTATAACAAAAGTTATCTGCACACCTGGCTCATTTTACGTGAGACAGCAAATAATGATCTTGGAAGCGGCACTTGGCAAATGTAAACAGACACTTGAAGTTTGTTTTCTCGTTTGATATTCTAAAACGTAAAACAATAACTACTTATAGGAACTATATAGATTCCACGTTATACAAGATAAAAGAAAATGCTCCAATGTTAGCCAAAAAAGCAGTTGGGTTATTAAAATCCATATCCCAAAAAAGAATAGACATTAATATATTCATTAAGCCACGATTTTGAACAATTTTTTTTTTTTTTTATTTACAAAGAAAATAGTCGCTTCAACCACTTGGGTCATTAGCGACATTAGTTTTTACATTAGATTAAATTATATAAAGATGTATCTTTAAGAAAATTAATTAAGTCTTTGATGTTTAAATGTTCACCTAATACTGTTTTTAAATTGTTGGAAATATTGTTATTTTGTCTGTTGACTGTATATTTTCCACATTCTGTTAGGAGGTGTTTAACAGTAATGTTGATTTGACAGTATTCACACACTGGAATGTCTTCCTTATTCATTAGGTACTTATGTGTAATGTTGGTATGACCTAATCGAAGTCGAGAGATTTTGACTTGATCAGCTCTTTTTAAGTTCACTAGGCGCCACGGACTCACTGTCGATTTAATTTCTTTTAGTTTAGATTCCGATAAATTCCACTCATTTTGCCACGCACTGATCACTTTTTCTTTGACGAACTGTTTTATATCACTGGAAATAGTCTTTGACACTATTGTAGCATGATCGTTTTTGTAAGCTTCCCTTGCTTGGAGGTCTGCTTTTTCATTACCCTGTATTCCCATGTGAGATGGAACCCATATAAATTTGACTTCGGAACCAGTTTCTTGTAAGGCTGCAAGTTCTTTCTTGATAAGTAAGGCTATAGGGTTCTTAGTGAATAGTTGATCAATTGTTGTTAACGAGTTTAGAGAATCTGAGATAATGACGGAGGAAGACTGTTTTGTACTTTTGATATGAATGAGGGCTTGTAATATTGCATATAACTCTGCTGAGTATATAGAGGTGGCCGACGTTAATTTAAATTGGAAGGATGCATATGGAGTGACAAATGCTGCTCCTACGTCGTTTGCAGATTTGGAGGCATCTGTATAAATGCAAAAACTTTCCCCGCAAGTCTCGAGTTCTTTTAAAAATGACTGTCTGATTACATTTGGTGATGTCTCTGATTTGTGATATTGGAGTAGTGTCGTATTAATCTCGGGAATCATGATTAACCAGGGAGGGGGAGTTTTTAGATTTGAAGGATAGAGGTCAGGAATTTGCAGTTGCAGATCTTTTAAATTTCTTCGGACTCTTTCATAGAAAGGTGGATCGAACTTACTTTTTTTATAAGCTTCTAGATACCGGTCCGTAAATGTATTTCGAAACACTGGGTGGAATTTGTTACTGGCAACTGAAGATGCATACGAAAGGCTTAGATACTTCCTTCGTAGGGTAAGAGGTGGTTCTCCTGTAAGACATTGGAGATTCTTAACGGGTGTGGTTCTAAATGCACCTGTGGCGATCCGAAGTGCTGTGTTTTGAATGATTTCAAGTTGATTGGTAACGTGTTTTTTAGCCGAGTCATATACAATAGCCCCATAATCTATTTTTGATCTAACAAGTGACTTATAAATATTTAATAATGTGGTTTCGTCGGTTCCCCATTTTTTATTTGATAATGTTTTCATTACGTTTAATCCACTTTGGCAAGACTTTTTTATTTCTGAAATATGATGTTTTCATGTTAGTTTTTGGTCGAATACCATTCCGAGAAAATTAATTTTGTCTGAGAATGCCAGCGGCTTGCCACACAGCTTTAGTGTAGTTCTTTGCATCCGGTGCCTTCTTGAGAAAATCATGCATCTTGTTTTTAGTGTGGAGAATTGTACACCTACTGATGTAGACCATATCTCTAGTTTGTAAATGGATTCTTGTAAGTGTTTTTGAACCATTTTTATATTCTTGCCCTTTGCAAATAGAACCAGATCATCGGCATATAGTCTTCCCTTAACTAGCGGGGAGCAATGATCCAGTATATCGTTGATAGCGACAAGAAAGAGAGTTGGGCTCATAACTGATCCCTGAGGTGTTCCGTTTTCCTGAATTCTTTTTGTTGAAGTGGAATTATCGGCGCGCACAGAGAAAGCTCTTGACTGAAGAAAGTTTTCTATGAATCTTAGCATATTACCCCTGATTCCCCATTTGTGTAATTTTGATATAATGTTAAACCTCCAAACTGTATCGTACGCCTTGGTAATATCGAAAAACACTGCGATGGTTTCTTGATTAGTTGCAAAACCCTCGTGTATCTCTGATTCTAAATCTAATAGATTATCTACGCATGATCTATTTTGACGGAAGCCACTTTGCTGTGGAATTAAATGTTTTTCTTGTTCTAAGTACCACAATAGTCTTTTGTTTATAATTTTTTCTAGAACTTTGCAGGATACATTAGTGAGTGATATAGGACGGTACGAGTCTACCTTTGTTCTGTCTTTGTTGGGCTTGAGCAGAGGAATTATAATGCTGTCCGACCATACAGATGGAAAGACCTGATTTGTCCATATAAAATTGTATAATTTTAGTAGCCAAGACATTCCACTTTCTGGTAGGTTTAACAAAAAAATTAATGGTATGCCGTCTGGACCTGGAGCGGAGTTTTTAGTTGACATTAGGGCATCCCTTAGTTCTTGCATTGTAATTGGCACATTTAGTATATTATCATCTTGAGAGTAGTATTCCAACTTCGTTTTTTCTATGCTTTGTTTCTTGAGCTTAAATTCCGGTGAATAGTTATCGTTACTTGAATTTGACTCAAATTCACCGGCGAATAGCTCCGCAATTTCTTTTCGGTCGCTTATAATTTTGTTATCTTTTGCCAGGAAAGGTATTTTATTTGAACATTTTTTTCCAGATATTTTCCTTATATTTTGCCACACTTTACTTGCTGGGGTAGAACTATTTATACTTGCAACGAATTTTTGCCATGATGTTTTCCTGCATTTTTTGAGAATATATCTAGCTTCTGCTCGACGTTTTTTGTATTCTACCATATTTTCACTAGTTTTGTGATGATTATACCTATTGAAGGCTCTTTTATACGTTTTTACTGCCTTTTTGCATTCTGTGGTCCACCATGGTAAAGGTTTATGATATTTTAGTGTTTTTGTTTTTCCAATATGATTTTCTGCTGCTTTTTTAATTATTGATATGAAGGTATCTAGGTCTTTATCTATGTCATTAAGAGTAATATCTTTTATGTTGTTTATTTCATTTTGTATGTATTTTGTAAAGTTCTCCCAGTCTGCATTTTTTGTATTCCATTTCGATGGGGTTGTGGTAATATTGTTATTTTTTTGTTGTGGAAACGTAATTTTAATGGGATAGTGGTCACTTCCGTATAGGTACGGGATAACGTCCCATTCTAGTGTTGGGGATAACATTGGATCACATAAAGATATGTCGATGGCCGACTGACTACCCGTTTGAATGCTAAATCTGGTGGGTCTACCATCGTTTAACAAATTAAGATTTTGTGAGGTCATACAAAATTCCACAATTTTGCCTCTAGCGTTTGTTTTTGTTGAACCCCACATAGGATTGTGTGAATTAAAATCGCCTAAAATAATGCGGGGGCTGGGGATTTGTTGCAGTAGATTATCAAAATCTTCTTGGACTATAATTTGATCAGGAGGTAAATATATGTTGCAAATATTGATTGTTTGTTCCATGTTTACTGTAATCGCTACTGCTTCAAAGCTATGTGTGTTGATTTGTAATTGCTGGGCTTCATATTGTTTATCGACGTAAATAGCAACCCCTCCACTGGCTATATCAGCGTTTTGTCTGTGTTTGAAAAAGTTTGAGTATTTTTGAAACTTGAATGCATGGCTGGAATCCTTAAAGTTGGTTTCTTGTAAACAAAGTATCATTGGGTTGATTTCAGAGATAATATGCTTTAGCATTTCGTAACGGCTGAAGAAACCGTTTACGTTCCATTGTATTATGGACGCCATTGCTTCTATTTACTATGTACTTTACGCTGAATCGACAGAGGTGTCGGATTCTTCTTCTAGATATATCTTCATTGCTATCGGGTCCATTTTTAGTTGCTTCATAATCTTACGTCTTATTCTCGTGCTTCTGTTTTTCATTCTTCGGTCTTTGTAATAAGGATGAATTTTAGCTAATAGGTTCAAAAAATCATGAACATTCTCGGTATATGTTTTAACTAAGCTTAACGGATCTGTGTTTCCTTTCACATTTACAAAGAAATCGACGATTTCATCAAAACTGAGTTTAAGCGATTCTTCTTCGAATATTTTCCTAGTTGGTTCCAGTAACGGCAGTATTTCATTAGATTTTGGTTCATGTGTTTTGGGCAAGCATGATTCTTCTTCAGTATCAGTTTTGGATTTCTTCTTTCTCTGCGTAGTTGGTACTAAAAATGTAACTTCAGTTTGTGAGGACGGAGGAGGTGTTATTACGTCTGTAATACTGCGTTTGGAACCTGTTTGTTGTACATTTTCTGATTCCTTTATTTTTGGGGAAGGCGTAGATATGTCTGTGGTTGGTTGTTTATCTATATCGTTATTATTATTTTGTGTATTTGGTGCTATGTTATGGGTTAGAGGTTGGGAAGGTGAAGATTTTTCATTTACTTGTACAGTTGTCATGATAGGGATTTCATTTGGTGAGGTAGGGATGTTGGTATTGTTTGTAGGCTCTTGACTTACTGCAGTTAAGCAATTGTTTGAGAAATGACCTGTTTAATTACACTTTGAACACAGCTGGCTTTCATGAGACAAAAAAATACGATATGATATGTTATCATGAGATAATAAAATCGAGTCTGGGACCGTATTGTTGGGAGGTGATATATAGATGTAACGACGAAAACTAAGAATGTGTTTATACTCAGGGTTGGTTGTCCCAATTCTGAGAAAATTTAAAGGAGATACTAAGTTATAGCCTTGTTCTCGGAGTTCTTGTTCTATACAATCATGTGGGATAGATGGACACACATTAGATAATAATAAGCGTTGGCTTGGAGTAATGAATCTGCGAGTTTGAATTTGTTCTGAATTTACTGTAATTATTCCATTGTCAGTGTTCATGAATTCATCGACCTTTGCCACACTGGATAGATAAACACATATTCTATTGTTAGATATCCTAGACGAGAAAAGTATATTTTTCGGACTAATTTTCGTTCCGATGGATATAAGATATTCTTCTAGTTTTATTCCATTAAGGGAGTTGAAAACTATAGCTTGATTTTTTAAAGGGAATTTCGGTTGGGTAAGAGCTCTTGAGTAACTTTGTTGTTGATTGTTAGTATTGTTGACAGTAATAATTGCAGCATTATTTTGAAGTTCCATTATTTCCAAATAACTATTTGTACCCCCTCAGGCCGGACCTGCCTTGAAGCAAATCAGACTGATAAGAGGCACGAAAACTAATTAATAAGAAACCTGTCTTTGTTTTTATTTCTTACTTTAGTAGATTGTTTATTTACTTCAAAATAAAATAATAATTGTGCATCTTACTTTAGTTTTAAAGATGCAAAGAGACTGCACTCACTACTACTTATCACTACATACTTATTTGATTAGGAAAATTAACTATAAGTAGATAAAAATTATGAATAATTATTTTAAACTTGGTAAAATTAAAAATTCAATTATCACTAATTGCTATAACTGATAGCGTGTTTACACTTCGATTGCTCGATCGATTCTCCCTTTGAACAATTTTAAAATAATTCCTACTTCAATAAATCTTTTAAAGGTTTGGAAGAAATTAAAATATTACTAAAATTTATTTTAAATTTCATTATTTACATGGAGGTATAGCAAAAAAAAAAAAAAAAATTGTATGCTATATACTTATACCGTGATTTCTTTTTACTCATAAAATTGTTTCATTCTCTGTCAACTGTTCCATTCGTTAAAAAACCAACCACTTTATACTAAATTACTATAAATCTATTTACAGCTAGGGATTGACTAAATTCTTTTGCCATTTGGATTTGGGATACTATACCACAGTAACGTGGTAACGAATTAGCTATCGTGTTGAATAATAATTTCAATCTGAGTTTCTGATAACCGTTATAAGTATAAACAAATTATTTACGTTACAAATTGAATTTAATTATTCAATATGTGTCATCCCTTTCACTGTTCCGTAACCCTCATAAATAAGTTTCTAAAATTTTCTCGCTTCGGGTGAATCCTGAAGGCTTCGCAAGACTATTAACAGCTTTGTCTGTTACTGAAGGACACATTTTCAGAATATAATTTGCATTAGGGGGATTATTTGTTTTTTCGGTGGTTAGATATAATTATTCTGGTTTTGGTTTCAACCGAGCGCTAATAATAAGGGTTGTATTATTCTATTGTGGAGGCGTAGACTAATACCAGATATTTTCTGGTAAAATTGCTTGAAATCGGAATTACTGATTTAATTTGAATTCTGCGCTCTTTGAAACACTCGGAAGTTATAATAAAATTAAACGAAGCACGTTATTTTAAATACAAATTATGGAATTTCAAATTTAATTTAAAAAATAGTTGGGAGGGGCGCTTTATTTTCCAAAAATTACTGTTATAACTCTTTACCTACTAACATAGGGACATATATCTTCTTATAAAGATTATCTGTTTTCAACTCCGCAGCTCACTATAAATGCAAATCTTTACTAATCTGCAAACAGCAGGTAAAATGGTCAAACTGAAATCACTCAAAATAATATCCTCTCCAATTTAATGAAAATTATTATCTCTTATCTCAATGGCAATCTCAATGGCAATTGATGAAAGTCATCAATTGCCATTGGTTATTTTTCTTCATGTCTTTTTGGCTTAGTAATGCTTCCTTTCTTTACCTCAAAACCTAATGCAAAAAAATGCGAAGAGCATCGTATTATCAGTCTAATGAGCCACATTCTTAAGAACTTCTTAAATATAATACACAGACGAATTTATCAGAAATGCGAGTTACAGATCTCACGAACGCAGTTTGGATTCAGGGATGCGTTAGGTACAAGAGAAGCCTTGTTCGCGGTTCAGGTATTATTTCAAAGGTGTAGAGACGTCAACTGCAATATTTATGTATGCTTTATCGACTACCAGAAAGCTTTCGACAGAATTAAGCACGATAAGCTCATGTTTATACTAAAGGCAACTGATCTGGATAACAAAGACCTTTGAGTAATCAACATATACTACAACCAATTAGCAACCATTCGGGTGAAAGACCAACTAACAAAAAAAGTTGCAATAAAGAGAGGAGTACGACAAGGCTGCATACTCTCTTTCCTATTATTTAACGTCTATTCAGAACACGTCATAAGCCAGGCCTTAGAAAGAGGGTATTCTCATAAATGGTGAGCGCCTGAATAACATCAGATATGCAGACGACACCATTCTCTTTGCAGACAGTTTAGAAGGTTTACAGACACTAGTAACGCAATTGTGGAGAATCAGTCAAGAATACTGTCTTGATTTTAACATTAACATCAAGAAAATAAAGTACATGGTCATCAGAAAAAAGCATATTCCACCTAGTCAATTACTGGTAGATCAGCAACAAATATTCCAAGTACCCCGATACTACTATTTAGGAACCACCATAAACGACCAATGGGACCAATCAGTTGAGATAAAACAAAGAATTGAAAAAGCCAGGTCAGCATTTGTCAGAATAAGCAAGATATTTAAGAGCCACGACCTACCCTTAAAAACGAAAATCCGTTTATTGAGATGCTACGTATTTACAGTGCGGCTCTTTGAGGTTGAATCATGGACACTAACCGATTCATTCATGGGAAAACTCGAGGCGTTTGAGATGTGGTGTTATAGACGGATACTGAGGATCTCCTGGGTGGACCAAATAATAAACATTAAGGTTCTACATCGGATGGATAAAACATGTAAAATTATATCCACAGTGAAACAACGTAAGCTAGATTATCTTGGACATATAATGCGAAACGATCATAGCTATAACCTGCTGCAACTTATATTACAGGGAAAGGTTTACGGAAAGAAGGGACCAGGAAGAAAAAGAATATCTTGGCTCCAGAACTTACGAAAATGGTTTTCCTTCATCACTTCAGGACTATTTCGAGATGCGGTCAATAAATTTAGAATTGCCATGCTAGTAGCCAACATCCGTAACGGATAGGCACCACAAGAAATAGACTGCTTCCGTGTTTTGTTTCACCTAACCCTACCATGCTTGTTTTTTTGTAGTATAATAAAAAAATATTTTTAATTGCATTAAGGTATAAACTTATGCATAAAAATAGAAAAAAATCAAGCTTTCAAAAAAACATTATTTTTTGAAAAATCTTGTTGTATCATGTATAATACATAGCGGAAATTTTTACCAAACAAATTTTAATAGATTATTAATAAGTATAATATGTTATAATAACTAAATATCTAAGTTGAATGGATTTTATGAAAACAATTATTATTTTTGTTCAGGCTAAGATATAGTCCACATTTTGAACATTAAATATACGAAAAAGAAGTACACTTTGGTATGTTGCATCTCTGTCTTGTGTCTTTGTGCAATGACCAGTGTGAGTAACCATCAAGCATTCCGTCTTTTGTAGGAATATACGTTGTTGTTGCTGACCTTTTCTTTTTTTTTTGCTCTTTTTTCAAGATATGATGGCCTTCCTGTCTTCAGTAAACGATTACTTCCAACGTTGCATAAGCAATATGCCACTTTAGCCCGAAATTCGGCATGTTTCAAACAATTCTCTGCCTCTTTTTCTCCGGAACATCGACGCAAAAGAAGCCAAGAATTTACAAGTGTCATGTCAAGACGAAGATCGAGTAGCCTCATATACCACTTTTTGTATTTACTTTTGAATTTGTAGCGCCCAATGAGGCTATCCATAAGATTTACCTTTTCATAGGTTGGTTATATTCTATAGGGCTATAGAGAACCAGAGGTTGGGTAACTCCCTGAGAGACCGAACCCTAAACAAAAAAGACAAAGAACAAAAACTACAGATGCTATCAAAAAAGTTGTGTCGCGAAAATGGAAATTGCGTAGAACATGTGGCCAGATAAGCAGACAACCAATGGACAAAACGTATTGCTGAGTAAAGGCCAAGACAAGAAGCACCGATAATGATGATCCAGTAAGGGACCTCATTGGCAGATAAATAAGATCGTAGTCGCAAGCCAAATACATGTCAGCATCAGGGAAGAATGCGGTGTACAAAATGTAGTGATATGGGGAAGGCAAGGATAAAGAAAAAGGCGTAATGAAGGAACAATAAAGGAGAACAGTCTATTAAGATGTGCGTTAGAAGAAAAACCGCACGGCATGCGACCACTGGGGAGACCACCAAAGAGATGGAGAGTTAGCTGGTAGTCTACTTCTTAAGATATGCTTTAACAATGGCAGTAACAAATAATCAGGTTTTTACAGGAATTAAAAAAAGGAGAATACTATAATATTACAAAAGACAATGGAAAAATCATAAATTAGATGATAATCAACATGATGGAATGAAATGGATGCAAATAGTTTAGGGTAAAAATGATAAAGGAATAAGGCGAAGGTATATTCAAAAGTATTCTTGACTGATAAATTATTGGATAAATAGATATTAATAAACTAATAAATAATCACATACATAGATACATAGTTTACTATTAAATATAATTATTCTAGTTTTTTTTACACAATGAAACAGCGCAAGCTAGAATATCTTGGACATATAATGCGAAACGATCATAGATACACCCTACTGCAACTTATATTATAGGGAAAGTCTACGGAAAGAGGGGACCAGGAAGAAGTAGAATATAGGTCAATAAAGTTAGAATTGCCATGCTAGTAACCAACATCCGTAACGGATAGGCACCACAAGAAGAAGAAGAAGTTCTCTTTTTCCAAAACAAAAGTAAAAAACCTTTGGTTTCGTTTTTCCTCCAGATAACTTTCGAATTTAAATCCGAATGCGTTATCAATTTTTCTCTATTTGCTAAAGTGTCGACTACCCTAATTTCTTGAGGAACAAACAGACGGATAAACATCATAAGAATCGATTTTTTATTCTTTATTGCGATTTTAAAAAATATAAAAAAGTAGTATTGTTTCTTAACAGACTTCTCTTTATTTATGAAAGCAATATTTGAATTTAGATGCTGCATCCATAAATGTATATGCAAAAAATGTAAATGGAAATAATTAAAAAGATATATTTTTTCTTTAAACCTTAATATTTTTGTTAGAATCTAGTTTCAAGCTGCGGTTAATAACTTACTTATTAAAATTTAGTGCCACAAGCGTTTGGATGTTTTTATTGTATATTATGGTGCATTATGTAAAGCTGAACAAATTAATGTATATTTGCGTTACAGTTTTATTAAATCCGTTTTATTGCAAATTACTTTGGTCGTGCATGAAATTTGTGGCACATATATAAATTTACATAATCAAATACAATGGCTTTAATTTGTAACTTGAAAATAAAAATAGAATATTTTGACTTAATTATTTTGCTATTACACTATTAAATAAATGTCTAATATTTTTAACATCAAAGAAAAAACATGCAGTGTTTAATATTGGTTTGGTTCCTTTAAAGGACCCCGCAACTATCATCATCATCATCATCATTCTGGCTTTACAACCCTGCGTGGGACCTAGCCTCCTCAAGTATTTCTCTCCAGTCCTCTCTATCCATCGCCTTCCTCGGCAAAGCACGTATTCTTATATTTCTCATGTCTTCGATGTTACCGAGGAACTTTGTTCTTGGTCTTCCTCTTCTTTTCGAAGTTGTATCGTCTTCTCCATACTCCATTGTCATTCACTGGTCCATAGATTCGCCTTAGTTCTTTTCTCTTGAAACATCCTAACATGTTTTAATTACTTTTTGGTAAAGTCCAGGTCTCTGAACCATGTATTGTCATCGAATGCCATAGTCTGTGGACTAGTACGCATTTCGATGCGCATCGCCCCGCCTCGAATTTTCCCATTGGCTCTTGACCTGGAAATCCCTATTTATCGCTCGAACAGCGCATATAAATATTGGCGATTTTCAGGTCAGCCAAGTTAGTCCCTCACGGGCTCTCTGGAGCTTAGTGCTCTCGGGGCTCTGCTTCCTGCATTTATTTTCCATACTCTGTGGCTGAGAATTGTTTCAACTTAACTGGGTGTTTTATTTCGACGAAGAAATTGTCATGTAAGAAATATCTTGCCTTTTTCAAGGCAAGACACCGAAGATAAATATTTTCCAAGTCCATAACCCGAAAATGGACTTAAGTAGAGGAGCTCTCGACAGTATAGTCGAAGCGCTCTACAGAGCACCCGGAGACAACAGAAGGTGGTTAGACCCTTAATTGTTCCATCGAGGTGACAGTATTAGGACAGGGCGTATTATTGTTTGTTATAATACAGTTTTATTTTTGTATTTTATTTCTCGATATAATTGTGGATTTAAGGAGGAGATTAAGCCCAAAATAGCATCTGTTGCCTGTGCAAATTCTGCGGTTTATCTATGCGGTATTTGCGGTTATTTTAAGTCTTAAGGAGAACTTTCAGGTATACAAATTAATTATCTGCTTTGATGACACCGTTTTATATAACAAGTGGCTGTAGGATTTGTGATTGCTTGCTTATTTTTAAATGTGTCGTTTTGTTGGTGTTTATTATTATAGCCATTTTTGTAGCTGATGCTTTTAATGCTACATATGCGTGTCGTACAGCGTTTTCCGTTTTTCCAACAAAATTAATTTGATCAGCACTGATCTACTATTTATTGAACCAATAGTTGTGGTTTGTGATATACGTATTACTTTCTCACAAGCCAGATTGAACAGTATACAGAAGAGAGGATCTCCCCCCCCCTGGTGCAGCCCATTATTTGTTTAAAAGGGTCAGATAGTTCCCCCTGAATTCGTACTCTACAGTCAATTTTTCAAGAATTAGTTTTGTTAAATTTACCAACTCGTTTGGTATTCCTAGTTCTTTTATTGTTTTGAACGTTTCTCTTCTATTCACAGAGTCGTCGGCTGCTTTGTAGTCTCTAAATATGTGATAAGTATCAATGCCATATTCCTGTGTTTTTTCTAAAATTTGTTTTAATGTTGCAATGAATTGTAGATTTACTACCTCTAAAACCAGCCTGGTATTTTCCTACTATCCGTTCTGTATATGGTGCCATGCGGTGACATAGTACTGTGGAAAATATTTTAGACGCTGCATTTAAAAGCGTAATTCTTCTGTGGTTAGCGCATTCAAAGATATATTTTTTTGTATATGGTGCAAAGTATTTCCATATATCTATCATTGGAGAGGGATTACTGTGTTCATATTTCTTTTATAAGCTACTGTAATGTCACCTTCTTTATACAGTTCAGCTGGGAGATTATCTATTTCGGGTGATTTGTTTTTGGCTAGTTTGTTAACTGCATATTAAAATTCAAGAATCGTTGGTGGTTTCTCTTCCCTCTTGTCTCTTTCCCTTACCTCATCTATTTTGTTTTTCAGGTTTTCTTTTTCTTCTTCTATATTAATTGTCTGGTTAAAGTGTTTCACTCATCTATTCAATACATCTTTCCTTGTTGATAATAGGTCGCCATTCTGACTTCTGCATTGTCTTGTGGTTGCCTTGACTCTCTGTTGAAGTTTTCTATATATTAAAATTCCTAATTTAAGTAGTTTTGTTTTTTTTTTTACGTATCCTCTTTTCTTCTCTTCTCTTTGTCTGACAATTCTCTACAGTTGTTCTAGTTCGTCGGGTAAGCATCTTTCTGTTCCTTTTCTGTTTCTATTTCATAGTAACTGTTTATTTCTGTATATATTTCGCATTTCAGCTTTGGCACAATCCATTTTTTTCTATCCATTTTATTTTCTTTACTGGTGTTTGAAATTCTAGCCCTCAATGTTGAGATTAATAGGCAATGATCTGAGTCTATGTTTGCGCCTCTAAAACTTCTGCAGTTTATGACATCTATTCCATGCCTTGATTGTATTAGAATTTGATTAATCTGACTTGTTTTTTTATTAGGAGAGGTCCAGGTTACCTTGTGTATATTCTTGTGTTCAAAATAGGTGCTAGCGACTGTCATATTTACCTGCTGCTAAATTTACCAGTCGTAATCCATTATCGGTACTGATGTTGTGTAGGCTATGCTTTTCTATCGTGGACATGAAAACTCGCTCTCGTCGTATTCTTGCATTTATGTCATCTAATACAATCTTGATGTCATTTTTGGATTAATATTCTGTAGGCTTTCTCTAGGTCTTTAAAGAACTGTTCTTTTATTTCCTCTGCTCTGTTATCAGTTGGGGCTTGTGCAATGATCAAACTGTAATTAAAGAATTTCCCTTTTAAGCGCAAATAGCACATTCTTCGACTGTAGGCTTTAAAGTTAACAATAAAACCTTTCGTTGTTTAGTCTACAATAAATCCCACTCAATCCATATATTGGCTTTTATTGCAGCTATAAAATATGAAATGGGTTCTCTTTTCAAGAGTGCCACTTCCCGTCCACCGCATTTCCTGCAGTGCTAAAACATCTACTTTGTACGTGTTCACTATGTCTAGTAAAGATCCAAGTGCTGCAGTTTGATATTCTTATGGAAAACCGGCCCCGGTCAAATTAAACGAAAGTTCGGTCAATGATTGTTTTTAGTGCGTAGATTAAAAAGGTCAAAAGGATCTAGGTTTAAAAAACTATTATTCTGACGGTACAGCCTTCTGAATATATTGTATTCAGGCGGTAGGTGTACTGCAAGTAGACCCATTCACAGTCAAGTGAATGAATGAATGAATGAATGAATGAATATTTATTTTTGAAAGGACAGAGACATATTTTCTTAAAACACATTTGTCCTTTCAAATCTATTAATAACTGATCGTTCTTATAGTCCTGCATGATTCTACTTGCCTGAATCAATTTATCTGAAGCAGGTATAAATTTTCTTTTAGGATGTCGATAGAAAATGAGATTATAATGTTATGCTAATTGTTTGTTAATATGTTAATATGTAACAGTAAATGTTATCTAATTTGTCAATATTCGATTTTCTATTTATATATTTTTTATTTTTCTGTATATGTGTCATTTCTAAAAAAACCCGATTCTGTTCATTTTTCGAAGGAAATAAAAGAGCACTTGAGATAGCATACAGAGCAATAGAAGTAGCTACATTGGGTATCAGAGAAAGGTCCGATAAGTACTTAGCCTCGTCATCTAATGGTGGAGAAATTTACTATCGAGTTGTACATTTTCGTAGAAAGCTAATGTTTGCTAATGCTAATGGCGCTTGGATGCATTGTACAGTAACTTTTTTCTTTGATGGCCATCTTCAAAAATTAGTTTAAGGAGTATCAATGTGATTGTATGTCAGTTTTTGATAAACCACGTCCAGGTGCACCGAAAACGGCTACCAACGAAGAAACCCTGACAACAATTTATTTATTTATTTAGCGTATGGACTTTCACAGTACGAGAAATATACAAATACAATAATATATACATATATATATATATATATATATATATATATATATATATATATATATATATATATATATATATATATATATATATATATATATATATATATAATAAATATATTATTTAAACACTAAAGATAGAATGAATGACACTAAATACTAAATATTAATGTCCAATTTACATAGCCATTCAATTTCTTCTGGGGAACATTCCGCAAAGTCCTGGAGGTTTCCAAGGTAGGCACAATGAAACACAATGGCTTATGGTCTGTCTAGATTGTCCGCAATCGCACTGTGGACTTTCTGCACGACCCCACCTGAACAGCTAATCAGCACATTTACCATATCCGGTACGTATACGATTAAGCCTTGCCCAAGAGGACCGGGGCAGATTTGATCCAATGAAACCCTGAGTTGGGGTGGATATCTTAATATAGTCCGATTCTACTGTTGGCATCCATCTGGTTGTCCATTGCCTATGTATATCATAGGAATTACCAATTTTTCGGGCAGATCGTATTGGAGGATTTCTAGATCTCAGTCGCTAGTGCTCTTTTGAGATGTCTGGGATATCTTGATGTATTGGTAATTGTACGTTGGCTACAATTTTCTGGTACTCTCTCACTAATGCTGCTGTACGGCGTAGATCTGGTGGAGCAATATTGCTCAGAGTAGGTAGCCATCTCACTGGCGTTGATTTTATTATTCCAGTGATTATTCTCACGGTTTGGTTAAGTTGGACATCGATTTTGCTTGTATGTGCACTACTTAGCCATAGTGGTGCACAGTATTCTGCCACTGAAAAAACCAAAGCTAGAGCAGAGGTCCGAAGAGTATCTGCAGAAGCACCCCAAGTTCCAGCAAGTTTTGATATTAAGTTATTTCTTGTTCTTAGTTTACCGGCTGCGTTTGTAAGATGACTTTTTAAGGTGAGTGTTCTATCAAGTGTGACGCCTAGATATTTGGGGTTGTTGTTATATTTAATAGCTGTATCATTTAGAGTTACATTAAGAGTATCGCTTACAAGTTGATTCGACAGGTGAAAGAGACAGGTTTTAGTTTTGCTTGTGTTAGGACGTAAGCGCCAGTTCTTAAAATAGTTACTTAGTGTAGTTAAGTCCTCGTTTAGAGCTCGTTCTCCTGCTTCTTTACTATTATCTTGGAAGCCAAGGGCCAGGTCGTCAGCATAAAAAATTTTCTCGATTTTGTTTCAGGTATATCTGCTGTATAAAGGTTAAATAATAAAGGAGCCAGCACTGAGCCTTGAGATAAGCCGTTGTTAAGTTTTCTAACGTTACTCTGTGTATCATTCATATATACCTGAAACAGTCTGTTAGTCAGTAGATTGTTTATCAGCTGACAAGTTTTGAGGCAAGGTATGATTTTCATCCGCTTATAAATAAGGCCCTCTCTGCACACAGTGTCATAAGCAGCCGTGAGATCTATAAATGTTATGGCAGATTTTTCGCGTCTTTCAAAGCCAGCTTCAATAAATGTAGTTAAGGACAGCACTTGGTCACAGCAACTTCGTCCTCTTCTAAATCCAGCTTGACAACAATTTATGATTTTGTATTTGTAGATAGATGATTTAAGGTGCGCGAGATAGCTGAAATAATTCAAAGTGTAGATATCTCAAATGGATGCCACGTTTGCTTACTCCGAACATAACGCGCAACTGTGACACTACTGCAGAGTAGCGTTGGCGCTACTATTGCTGTTAAAGCAATATTCGAATAGGTTTCTACATCATTTCACAACCGTCGATGATGAAGCCACTGGTACATACCAGAGACCAACGAACTGTCCTATCGGCCGGCAGAACATGGACACTGTTTTCTGGATTCACAAGAAATGATTTACACCAACTACCTGGAGAAAGGCAAAACGGTAAGAGGACTCTATTATGCCAAATCATTGGGCCGATTTGCCGAATTTCAGAAAAAATGCCCCATTAATAGAAGAAACAGTATAACAACGCACTAGCTTACACATCTGCCGTTGCCACAATCAAATTGGTTAAATTGGGCTATAAACTGCTGCCAAATCAACCGTGTTCTCCAGATTTGGTCCCGTGCGACTTTATTTTGTTTCTAAACTTGAAAAAGTCACCTGCAGGGGAGAAACTTAAGTCAAGTAAAGGTGTTACGAAGCACTACTTTGCAGACCTCTGGAAAATGTATTTTCCATACGGGTTAAAGAAGTTGGAGAGTCGCTGGGTAAAGTGTATCGAGCTAAAAGGAGACTAGGTTGAGGAATAAGTCACCACTTCTTAAAACTTTCTGTTATTCTTTTGTAAGTTAAGTTATTATCGCATTCGTATATTTACAAGACACAAGAAGAAACGACTGAATCAAAGATAAATAAAAAGTAAGTGACACGAGTGAAGCAGGGCCAAAACTGAAGTGGAATTTTTCGAGATATATTGTAAGAAGAAAGAATTACAAATGGGATACAACATAATTATATAAAGAAAGCACTCAGATAATTACACAAATTCAAGTTTGGACATAATGCAGAACTTTGTTCCTTAAATGTGGTACCGTGCCACTTCCTTGCATATACTTGAAATAGTGTATTTAACTTTTAAAAAAACATGAAGAGGATATTCGGAGAGATTTTTTTTATAACACTCGTGCAACTTATGTATTATTCCTCTTCCAATTCCCTCTTCTACGTTAGTTAGAAAATCATTTATTAACACCGAAAAGAGAGGTAAGTACCTATTACCTACCACTTGATACAAGATCCTTAAGTAGAATATTTGTATTTCATCGAGCAGTCAAGAAGATTGTATTATCTAAGTGTTACAGTATTACGGAATTTTTTGAGGGCAGTTGCGCTATTTTATATCGTTGTTATTACTTTGTTTGGACTGTGTTATGTTGTGTTTTATAAATGTATCTCATTTTAGAAACAATAAATTTGTCTCTCTTTCTCTCTGTGTCTCTCTCTCTAAATAAGATATAATAATAAAGATTTAGACTTGCTGAAATTGAGTTTGAGAAATTTAAAAAAGCAAAGCAAGGAACGTAATATAATACATTAACTCGGTAGCTAAAACTTTAAATAAAAAAGGCTAGCTAAATGTTAAAATAGACTATATAGATAGATGCTATATAATAGACGCTATAATTAGAAAAAAACTTTCAGGACTACACCGTTGGAAAATTAAATAGATAAAAAAGCTAAATATAAATTGTACTTAATTAACTAATGAGTTACAACTACTTTAATGACATACTCAAGGACGAATCGTCCTCGTCTAACCCCATAATAAAAGTGCATAGTAATCCGTTTGCGTGTCAATTTAGTGATTTATACGGTCATTAGGGGTGTGACCACCCACACGATCTACGTCTAAAACTTCGTGGAATTATTCCCGGATCAGCGTAAACACCTAATTTGTTTGATTAGCGGCACTCGTAGTGGGAACAGTAAAAATACCCTCGTTACTTGCTCACTCAAACCCTTCTCTACCCTTTACGGACAGGTGAATGCCCTCGATGATTCGCGTTTAAAAAAAATAACCGACAAAGGCGATCAGCCTTAAATAATTTGGTGCGATCCATATCGATCCCGCGTGGTTCGGTTCATTTCCCAAAAGTACGTGAAACGGTAAAAGGGTTTTCCTGACTAGGGGAAAAGTTTTCCGAATAATCTAATTTAAATCTTGTATTTGATAACTATGCATTTATTTAAGCAGGTCTTAAATGTGTTATACTTGACAATATTAAAAAATACAAGACATTAAAACTTATAATTATAAAGAATGCTTAATAAAAATGTGGAATAAAGGAAATAATAATTAAATTAATAATATAGAGCATAAAACAAACACGACTTAAGAACTGCAAAACAAGATTGATCCAGAAATCAAATCTATTGAAATATTCCATTATCTGCAAACAATCAGTTTTGTAATTTAGAAATGATATGACAAAATTACAAACCTTAGTGTGTGTCTTAACCCACGGCTAGTTTGCCGTAAGATATAATAGCAAATAGTATTACTTTAATAACTTAAAATAATATACAACAATAGCTTGACAAAATGTTTATTTTTTGCCATAGCGATGTTTACATGCTCACGTTTGAATGAATAATGATACAAAAATTACAACTTATGAAAATGAATAGCAAAATATCGATAGGAGGGGTAGTAAACGTCCGTTTTAGCATCTAAAATTATAACTTCATAGGCGCGTACACACAATTTATAACTGTCTTTCTGTGAACACAACAAAAGCACTAACCGAAAACTATTTACAAACAATAGCCTGCTAGATTTACGGCCAGTTCCACCAACGTGATTTAAATCAAACTTTGTTCTTAAGAAATAATTTTTACTTAAGAGAGTTGAGTTTCGTTGTACCAACTAAAAATATTTACTTAACCTTTAACTACGGGCGCCCAACCATGAATCTCAAATACGGGCGCGGTCTACTCTATACACCAGTTACAAATAGCTACAGAAACAAAATTTCTTTAATAATTAGAACTATATTAAATTGCACAACTTGTGTTTAATCAATAATTAGTTATAATATAATAAAAAATAAAACTAAAAAATAATTCAAAATGGTAAACCAGTGAAAAAAAACGAAAACAGTAATTTATTACATATTGAAACACCAACCTAAAATTATATGCGAAAATTTTTAAATTTTTAACTAGGTAAAAAAATTACCACATACAAGTCTTTATTCACTTTCGTCTTCTTCCTGATTATTTGAGTTAATACACTCAGGACAAATAATGGTGGAATGTTCTTTGCAAACCAATCTCCTGCATGTCTGACACGAAATGGTTTTCACTCTATTTTTACGCCTTCCGCAGCAATAGCACCTTTCTCGTATTTTTGCTGGTGGTTCTTTTTCTTCTTGTTCCACTACAGTATCTTTATATTTCTTCAGGAATAGTTTTAAATCTAAGGGCAAACTCTGTATTTCAGCTCATTCTGAAAGGTGTGGTCTCAACAAATATAAAGATAATTCCTTTAAAATTATCCTTCTATATTTTTGAGGATTGGTTATATTTGCAGAATTATACAGGATTTAGCTGTTAATTCCTGCGATGTTTAATAGCTGAAAAAATATAACCATCGCCCACCTTTGCGTTCTTCTTGATACCGAGTATGTACCGCATATTTTACCTACTGTGCCGACATCTCCTTTGTGGGTATCATAATCTAAAATTGTATTTCGTTTTTTTTCTCTCCGGATCTACTGCAGAATCAATATGCATGGTTGATATTAAAGGCACAGCTTTATTTTTTGCAGGGACATATGACACTATAGTTGACTCTTTTTGAAATCCGAAAAGAGACGATCCAACTTCTCTTTCTTTATGTGGTAGGAACTCCAACGGCAAATCCCGTTTATTTTTCTTTAGTGTGCCAACCATTGTTACTTTATCTTTCAAAAGATCATTGGGCAATGAGTAACTTGTGTACCAATTATCACATGTCAAGTTCCGGTTTTTCCCTTTCCAGTCTTGAAGTAAACAATGTACAATATCAGTAGGTTTATTTGATTTGTTGTAAGGTCCTTGTGGCTGATTACCACAATACACCTCTAAATTTGTAACATAAAATGTCTGGGCATCACACAATACAAATACTTTTAACCCATACTTTGCAAGCTTGGACGGGATACATTGAATAAAACTGCATCTACTTCTGAAATGTATTAACATTTCGTCAATTGTTACTTCTTCTCCTAAACAGTAGTAGTTATTGTTGCAGTTCTCCACAAAACGATCCAGTGTAACTCAAATAGCAGCAATCTTATCAGTTTCCTTGCGTATCCCTTTACTATTTTTGTCATTAAATCTTAGAGCAGCAAGCAACAATCAAAATCGATCAGCACTCATGCACGCTCTAAAGATTTCTGAGCCGGTTCCGTCTTTAGTCCACAATTCAAGAAAATGTGTATGGTTTTGCTTTTTAGTTCCTGCAAGAAGTAGTAGTCCGATAAATGCCATAATTTCTATTTTTGTTGTGTCTTTAGCCCGTATCGGCACGTTATACTTTATTCGCATATTTACAATTTTCAAGTTTGTAGACTCAACTATATTTTCAATAATGTCGTCACTAAAAATTTTTTCGAAAGCACTTCCCTCATTGGTAATATCTCCAGCACTCAGCTTTGGCCCAGGAAGTATTTTTACAATATTTTTGCTAAAAGTTTTGCTACGTTTGCACACCACTAAATATTTATACCACTTTGTTTGTTTGTCTTTCGCTATAAAATACTCATCTTCATCGCTTTCTAAACTCTCACCATCGCTCTCGTTATCTAAATCAGAAGACTCTTTATCATTTAGTTCTATCTCCGACTCAGTGTTATAATCGTTGTCTTCCGTAATTTCTTCCTTTTCTTCTGACGAACTAGCATCCTCTTCTCCCCTAACTTCTTCCTCAGGTTCTTCTTCGAACAATGTTTCAGCTATAGCTCTAAGCTCATCTTGTGTGAGACTTTTAGGGTTTCAAACACGCACTCGATCCCTATAAAAAATATTTCTCCCAAGTTTCCATTTCACATTTTTGTATAAAAAGTACAATGTAACATTTACTACACAGAAAGTAACTCGTTTGCAGGTAATTTAAAGTTTAACATTCGTTAAATTTACTTATATAACTATGGGCGTGGTGTACTGAAAGCACCGTTCGGGAACTCACTTTGATATTTTTTATCACAACTCAACTATTCGATTAAAAATCACGTATCGACTGTAACAGACTGTTGATACTATACTGATAGGTTACGTCGAGCGCCGTAAACGCAGAAAATATTTTTCAGAAACGGCAACCAACTTAACACGCATGGTGTACTGTATATACCGTAGCGCGTAGTTAATTGTCATATAAATGAGGTTATATTTCTTCTGTCGATGTTACAATAGCTATATATAGATTATATTAGACCATAAACTGCTCAAGGCAGTCGTTTAAAAAAATGTACTCACAATAACCCAATATTTGTGTCTTACCTTCTTTGTCTTATTTTAATGGTTATATTTTTATTAGTGATACATGGATAAAAAATTCTCCTTTCATATACAACTACATAAAAATAATGTTAAAAAGCGATGAAAAAAGTACTTTGATGAGTTATTAAAAGAAACATTTGACAAAAATCCAGTTAAGCTAATGGAGGCAGTAAGAGCAGTGGTCACCAAAATAATAAACTTTGAAGTTGTTTAATCACTTTAAAAAATAACAAAAGGTAATGAATTTGAAAGTTGTACTCTCCCTCACTCCCTACTCCCTCAAATCTAAACTAGTGGCATTTACAAATAAAAAAAAAAATTATTCGACTGGAAGACCTGAAAGAATTTGGTGAGGAGCTAGAAAGATCCAATAAGGTCAAGTATCTAGGGGTTATACTGGATTATAAACTAAATTGGAACACTCATATTAACAACAAAAAACAGGGCTACGTGACTCTAGAACTGCAGCCGAGTTGTAGCTAAAACCTGAAGACTGAAACCAAAGGTATTAAATTTACACATCAATAATATGAACGGCAGTTTTATATGGTTCAGTACTTGGTGGAATAAGAGATCTTTGAAATTTTGTGTGACCTCTTTCACCACCATACAAAGTTACGTGCATAAGAACGGCATCTGTGGATACTATCTCGTCTTCCCCGTTGGAATTATATATGTCAGCGGTAGCCTTTAGGTCATCCTGAGACTTAAACTATTGTTGATGTTGTGGAATACATAGTGGAACTGAATGGAACTGGGCAGGCGATGTAACGAGGATGCATGGCTTACAATGATGAGCAAAATTACAAGTTGGAGGCCAAGATCAGACAAACGTAGTAGAGGAAGACCACCTATACGTGGCCTGACGTGGGCTGACAACATACATACACAAGAGCAGAAAATCGTAAAAAATGGATAAGTTTAAGGGAAGCCTATATCCAGCAGTGGACGTGATAAATGAAAGCTGAATGATGATGATTATGAGACTTAAGCAAAAAATTCTTGTCAGGCCGAATTATAAAGGGTGATTCATTTAGAGGTACTTTTTTCAACAAGAAAAAACAATGAAAAAAATAAATTTTATTTGAAAATATTAATTATCATACAAAAGAACCATTCTTTACAATTACTTTTTAGAGATAATTTCTTCTAAATGTTGGCCATGAAAAGTTCCAATTCTCCAATGGCTTGTTCCAGCATTTCGATTGGTATTTCATCAATGACTCGAGTAATATTGGCCTCCAATGCCTCAATCGTATCTGGTTTATTCATGTAGACTTTGGACTTTCGGTAGCCCCAAAAGAGAGAGTCTAGAGGTGAGATGTCACAAGATCTAGGCAGCCAATTCACTGGATCAAAGTGTGAAATAATTTGTTCACTGAATCGTTCTCGCAGTAAAGCCATGCTTTCACGGGTTGTATGGCAAGTGACGCCATCTTGTTGGAACCAAATGTCGCTGAGACCACGAGCTTCAATTTCAGGTACCAAATAGTCCGTTATCATGGCTGGCACGGTAACGGTCTCCATTCATAGTAACATTCTAGCCGGCCTCTGTTTTAAAGAAATATGGACCAACGATTCCACTAGCATATAAACCACACCAAAAAATCATTTTTTTAGGATTTAATGGCAACTCTTGAACCTCTTTGGATTGTTTATCACCCCAAATAAGGTCATTTTGTTTATTAACGAACCCATTAAGCCAAAAATGGGTCTCATCTGAAAAGAAAATTTTTCTCGAAAACAGTGGATCTTCTGAAAGCTTATCAAGAGTCCATCGACTGAAACGGTGACGACTCGGAAGGTCGGTCGGTTTCAAATCTTGCACTAATTGAATTTTGTATGCTTTTAAACCAAGATCCTTACATAAAATTCGCCAAGTTGTTGCATAAGACAAGCCAAGCTGTTGAGAACGGCAACGAATCGATTCTTCATTATTTCGAGTACACTATCCGTTACCGCCGCTATATGTTCTTCAGTACGTGCTGAATGTGGTCTATTTGGTCGCGTGTTATCCAATAATGAAAACTAGGTTTCAAAATTACTAATCGTAAAGCGAATTGTACCTTCGGTAGGCCGATTATGTGGACCATAAATTGCTCTAAGCGCACGAAACATATTCCCCACAAAACTCCCATTTTCAAAATACAACTTAATAATTTCTAGACGCTGTACCGGGCTAAGTCTTTCCATCATGAAATGTCAAACAATACTGAACAAAAGCGAAATGTCAGTTTGCTAGTATTCATGCACGATCTTCAATCAAATCCCCACCAAAAAAAGTATCTATAAATGAATCACCCTTTATATTTAATAGTCACACAAATACTACTGGGACTGTACTTAAGAATTCATCTTTGAAGTGAACTCAGAAGGGATGACAACAGAACTAATCTTCACTGAGAAGATTAACACAACTATAGAAAGAAATTCCAAATAAAGACCACAAAGCAAACAGAACCACCATTTATACAGATAGCAACGCGGCTATTCCGGTCAAAATTAAGACTATCAAGGAACTACAAAGATATCCGACCAACTGGGGATTGAACCAGACAAATTCCTTAAACTACACTAAGAAAACTGTTAGCCTTATTTAAAGCCACAAAACTTTTTGGAGTTTAATGAGAAATAATAGGGTATGGTATAAACGTCCTCTACAAGTGCCATAGATAAACGTGTCTCGCCTGAATTAGGAAGAATAAAAACAAGTCTCTAAAATAGAACTAAAAGAGTAAGCAGTCCTAACCTACCTCTTATATGTGTTTGTTTCTTTTGTGAATTGATGTCTTAATTATGAGATATAATGAGTTTTGTTTTAAATAAAACAAAAAAGGATTCCGTATACATTTTTAGTGGAAACTATATTTTTAACACATAAAAGTTCTGGTAATTCTAGTTCTTTAATACCTTTATACGTAATTTCTGAAATTAACTAGTTGTCATAGTTTTCAATGTATTTCTTAGTTTCCATCCTAAAATTCTAATAAATTAGAAAATTGTATAGCTTATACGGAAATTTACAATCGTATTAATCCTGTACATTTGGCTGGGTTATCTAATGCTATCTACGCAAATATATAGAGCTGACGTCAAACCACCAATCGGATTCCTGATGCTTTTGAAAGTGTATTTGCATACATTATGATGTTGACCTCTAATTAAAGGCCACTGCTGGCATTTTAAGTGTCAAATGACGAATTGTTTATGACATTTTCATTAGATTGGAGTAATTTCCGTTTTTATAGGCAAACCAGTGAAGCTGTGCTACACTATTAAAAAATTTCTTAAACGTCTAGCTATGTTATTTTTGATAAAATAAATAAGTTTTTTACGTTTTTTAAATAACTTGTTTTGCTTAATAGTTTATTTAATTTAAAGGAAAAGTCACAACAATCGAAGAAAATTAGCTCTCTATTGAAACTAATCCTCATAGGTTTAAAATAGTTTTTCTACAAGATCGTCTAGAAATTTCACGTTTTTGTGTAGAGCCTATCCAAATCTTTATTGGTCATATTTTTGATAGTGAATTTTAAAATTCCTAGTATTGAAGGCAGTGTGTCCTAGTTCAACACCGAGTTAAGATATTTGAAAACAGGTACGAATGTAAGAACCTATTCATCATCATCATTGGCTCCACAACCCATGGTGGGTCTTTGCCTGCTTAAGGATAAGTCTTCATTCTCTCCTATTCTTCGCCTTGGCATTCCAGTTTCGTACTCCCAACATTCTCAAGTCTGATCCTTAAATCGTGCACTGGGTCTGCCTTTCCTTCTCACTCCATCTATTCTTTGGTTATAAATATGTTTTGGCGCCTCCATCTCATCCATTCCCTCTATGTGATCTAATCACCGCAGCCGGTTTATTTTGATGGACCTAATAATATCAGGTTTGTCATACAGGCGGTAAAGCTCGAAATTATAGCGTCTACGTCATAATCCGCCCTCCTGTACTCCTCCGGAGGATTTTACGTTCAAAATATCTTAAACATTCTTCATTGCTCTTTGTCATCGTCCATGTTTCCGACGCATAGGTGAGGATGGGCTTGACAAGAGTTCTGTATATCACTAGTTTCGTTCTTTTTGTAACTAGGCTTATTAAAAAAAATTGTAATCCATAATAAGCTCTATTTGCCAGATATAGGTCAGAACCTATTAGGTCCTAGACTTTTAGTTATGACTGTTTGCATTGAGACGATTGCTGGTTTTTTGACACCAACGTACTATATCCATTGTTGTATGGTTATGTCATGAGTTTGGATTACCATTGATATCACACCTGTCTCAATAGAAATGACACCTTCGACTTAAACAACAAAATTTTATATCACATAGTATTTATTTAAACAATGTTTTACTGACCGTGCTTGTTTTATACTGTGCGCATTTTTTTTCTGCTTCTTTATTACCTTCTATGCTGACCTGTGCAAATTATTCATCTGTTTATGTTATATCTGTTTTTTATTTTTTTGTCCTGGATATATAAACACTATGGATTTTTATTGCTACATATTTTAGACATTATAATATCTTCTAGCACAGCGGACCTAACTGGTCTTGGTGGAACATGCTCAAAAAATTAGAACGGTGATCTTACTACCATTTAGAGCTTAATTAGCACTTTAACACGTTCGCGACGAAGTGTACCGTATACGGTACATGCCAGCCATCGCCAACAGACGGCATGTACCGTATATGGTACATGGCATAGTGACGATATATTGTATCATACAAACTAAACGGCTGTGTGAAGGAAATAGATAGTGGTCTACGGCTGTACCTAAAGGTTGTGTATAAACGACCCTACGTTCGTTTCGAGATTGTTACAAATTTGGGGGATGCAGCGCAAACTACATTTGTTTTGAAATTTAATCTATGCAATCAATGTATGTATCATACAAACTCAACGGTTGTGTGAAGGAAATAGATAGTGGTCTACGGCTGTACCTAAAGGTTGTGTATAAACGACCCTAAGTTCGTTTCGTGATTGTTACAAATTTGGGGATGCAACGCAAACTACATTTTTTTGAAATTTAATCTATGCAATCAATGTATGTATCATACAAACTCAACGGTTGTGTGAAGGAAATAGATAGTGGTCTACGGCTGTACCTAAAGGTTGTGTATAAACGACCCTAAGTTCGTTTCGTGATTGTTACAAATTTGGGGGATGAAACGCAAACTACATTTTTTTTGAAATTTAATCTATGCAATCAATGTATGTATCATACAGACTCAACGGTTGTGTGAAGGAAATAGATAGTGGTCTACGGCTGTACCTAAAGGTTGTGTATAAACGACCCTAAGTTCGTTTCGTGATTGTTACAAATTTGGGGGATGCAACGCAAACTACAATTTTTTTTGAAATTTAGTCTGTGCAATCAATGTATGTCGTAAAAAAACAAATAAAAATATTATTATTATTCTTAAAACTAGCTTCAAACTTTAACATAAAATCAGCTAAAACATAACTAAAATAATTTTCAAAAGTAAAGACACTGTCAGCGAATTATGCGTGTTTTTGGTTAAAACAATCCAAACACATTGGCGGTGCATCTGGACAGCTGTCACAGTAAGTAATTATTCGTTGAGTTTCAAGTCTGGCTTCTTTAGTCCCCTTTTCTCGTTGAATCTTATCATAGCAGACAGTGCATCTGTTGCGATTTTTTGTAAAGTTTCCCTCGACTCTCTTCAGTTTATGAGTTATTTTTTTCTTGCCCTTTCTTTGATCATCTACATCCTGATGATCCTCTGCTTCTGTTTCATTGTCTTCGCAGTCTAGAAGTTTATCTATTATTTCTTCTCTGAATTTTAGCATGTCTATCTTTTTTTGTTTATTTCTGTTGTAAATTACACATGAGTTTACCACACAGGTTCCAAGAATAACTTTGAACATAGCCTTCTTATACCACTTGATGGACTTCCGAAGACAAGTATAATAGGAAGACATCTGGTCAGAAATATCATCACCCTTTTTGGCTTTGTTATAATCTATTACCGATTTTGGCTTCAGTTTGTTTTCGCCCATCCTGTCCTTTGACCCAGTGGAGACTAATTCGTTCATGTGCTGAGGTACACTGCTTATCATGAGGACCGATCTTTTATCTTGCCAAATAAATATTTAAAGATGACCAACAAAAATCTACCCCAAGGATGTGGAAATAAAAGATTAAAGGAAATAACAAATGTTAAATTTAATGACTAACATTGTAACTGTTACTAAAATCAGGTCTGGTCAAAGTCTTTTTATAAATTTTTTATCTCACCTATTTAAAGCCGCAGATTTCACTGTCCAATTCACACTAGTTCGCGAAAAATAAACACAAACACAATAATTGATGGATTTGACCGTTACTTGATGGAAATTCATTTTATGTAACAATAAAACATTGAAAACTTTGTTTCCAAAACTTCTACAAAATTTATTTTAAACTCTTATCACTACAGCTGTTTCGGCTGATTGCCTCTTTTTCAAGTGATCTATTTTTGGCATCCGTTTACACTTTATATTCTCTACTGAAATAGGTTAAGGGGGGGAGAACTGTTTGTCTCAAGTTGGTCATTCAACACAAGTTGGTCAACACAATAGTACTCTTACAGTTAAAGGTAACTAAATAGGATATAAACCAACGACGTTGTCTTTAATAATAATCACTATATAATACTAAGCGGCATTTGCTATAGTCTAACATTTAAACTAAGTTTTATAACACAAATAGGTGACAGTTAGTACTCTAAACTAATTAAAAGTGGCAACCACACTCGGTAGCGTCTATACTCGTTCTTATTAAAATAGATCTTACTGTTTCTGCTTTCAAATTATAACTGTATATTCTAAGCGGATTTGGGAAATAGCTATCCTATACGATTATTACTGACATGAAAAAATATGTAACTATCAGTGATGACGCTAAACACTTGGAGAATTTTTTTACAGAAATTTATGGTGCTGACTCCATGCCATTGGTGCCGGCTCTTGAGCCAGAATATTCTTTGTCGTACAGAAACATATTTTCTTTACATTTTTCCCTGAATAACCTACCATATAGTAACTCATATTTGCAATTTCTCATCACGTATGTGAAATACTTTAATTATTTTCTGTCTATCATATTGAAAACCTCTCTCTTTTTGTTTAGACGCTGCGCTGTTACACTGTCCATCCACGATATCCACAACATGCGGCAGTACGCCCACATCTCGAAAGCCTTAATTATTTTACAATTTGTTTCAGTGAGAGTATATGCTTCAATGCTACAAAGCAGAATGCTACAGACATAACAAAGTAATAACCGCATTCTGAAAGAAATTATAAGTGCTTTATTTGTTAATATTTTTTGCATCTTCCTAAATGATGTTCTGGACTGCTCTGTTTTGTTTTTGATTTTATAAGATAAGTCCACAGTTGTCATAAATAATTGTATGATTATATTCTCTCCATTGTTTCCACATCTATCTGATATTAATTAGATCGTTAGCTAACTTTGGTTTTTGCTGACGATTATCCATTTGATTCTCTTTGTGAGCTTTTAAACCTATTTGTTTAGTATGGCCTGTTACCGCTGATATAATTATCTATAAATCATCTACGAGCCATAAAAAACTGTGCCATCAGCATATCTTAACTTATTGATGACTTTGTCAATTATACCTTTTGGTCTGTCTTAGTTAGCAGTTGTCATATGGAGTGAATAACTTATCTTTAACAAATATTTATTTTAAAATGAATATGAGTCTGTAGCAGAATATTACAAATAAGCTAGGTTGACCAAAAAAGTGGTTTTACATAACACAACCACATACATTTTTTATAATATTCGGTCATTTTTATGAACTAATGCTGTATGAAGGATCCAAGATCTATAATATTTATCTTCTGGTGTCGACTCTACTAATAAGAGTTGGCTATTCTAACAGTCGTTACTTTTATTACAATTTATATTAAAATAATAAACAATTTATATTAAAATAATTTCAGAGATGTAGTATGGGTTGCCTAACTTTAAGTGTTCATTTGCCCATTAAGTGTGTATTTTTAATAATTTAAGTTGTCACTCTGATCTAATTTGGTACCATTGCGAACCAAAGAGATGACAGGAGATTAGGGGAAGTGGAAACTGGCTCTTCTTGGTTATTTAAATGTGAATTAAAATTCACTTTTGATCGAGAGTTTGAAGTGGTACAAAGGTGGTAGTTAGCGAAAGAAAATCCAATTAATGCATAGAATTTCCTTCACTTCAAGAAGTTAAATATTCTAAGTATAACCATAACAATTTAATTGACGGTGTTTTCGGAAACTCGGGAGGTTGAAGTGAGATTTCTAGCACGGAATTAAGTAGCTATCTGGTAAATAATAATTTTTTTTATATTATAAAAACTAACTTTTTGTTCCCACATCCTTAAGGTATTCAGAATGACTTTGGGTCACGAATTCAAGCATAGTATGGCCGCTTACAATCATTCTGGAATGAATCTGATTAAAATTCTGAATTTTCCGTAAATCTTTAACATCTATTACAATTTCCACAGATATTTTAATGAATATCTATTATTCAGATTCAATATTTCATATTTTAATATAGTATTTTGTTCAAGGCCATTATATTTTTACTCTATGTGAAGCAAGGTCACGCTACATCCGATTGGATGGGTTTTTTTATCTACTATAATTATCTTTTTGTTCTGGTTTCTTATGCTGAAAGAAACTTTTCTCACTTCTTCTTTGATTTCTTTTTATCAATATTGAGACTAGAAGTAACGGGGAATTGTTTTCAGCCACCTTCCATGGAATTATAAATTTCCCTCAGAACATCCGAGGGAGAGTACCACTTCAACTCTATAAGAATCAGGGTCATTAGGACAAGCCAGGGAGTATTGTCTACTCCACCCTCATTTTTTCTCCAGCCTGCACCTAGAGGTAGGGCAGGACCGTAATCATCGGAACTGAGCCAATTAGCACCAGCTCCGTGCTAATTTCGGACCTCAAGGAGGACTTCGCTGTGACACCGAAGCCATTCGGGAGTATCCTTCCAGACAACTGTTTCACCTAGGAGGACAGTTGGTTTTTGATTCAGAACTATATATATATCTTGTTTCACCAGTTATAGTTTTTTTTATAACATATATATATATATATATATATATATATATATATATATATATATATATATATATATTAATTAATATAACTCCCCTTGGTGTAAGGTATCGATAAGTTTGAGCTCAAATTCTACCCAGAGATTATCTTCCATTGTTTTTTTGTATTAACCATTTATTTCATTATTAACTTTAATTATTTCATTATGTGTTTACTTAACTAATTTTTTTTATATTTCATCTTGCGTTATTAACTCTGGCTATTATCCCTACAGGATAATAGACCGTTTCAATTGTTTAACTTGGCTTGTTTCCATTTATATATATTACTTTGTTTATATTTGAATTTAGAGGTGTTTAACAATATTGTTGGTCATATTGTAGGTTAGTATGATATATTTACTTGGCTATACGTTCTTCCAACGTTAGCATTATTTTGTTTAAGGTTGTTTTTTAACCTAGATGTAGGTTGTACACTCTATATCAGAGTTATTCTGTGTAGTTTTCAACTTTTTGTTATAGTTGTTTTCAACATTTCCGTTATAAAATATTGTGAAATTTTCATATACTTTTTGGTAACTTAGAGATTGTCAAAATCTAAGAAGTTATATTTAATAAACTTGAATTTGTTTTGCATATAATTTTTTATTAATATTTCCTTACCTTTTTACATTTACAGCATTTTTGTTTATTACATTAACTTTAATTAATATTAGCAGTATACGATACCTGGAAGAGTGACCGTTACTCTTTTTAGAGTAGTTTCCCTCTTCTGGCGCCCTCAATTTGTTTTCTTTGTTAATTTTCATTATATCTATTCATTTTTCATATCTTCTTTTCTATCCATCATACATATTTTCCTGATTTACTGTCTTTAAAAGGCATGCAAATTGGCCGTATCCATCCTTGAGTTTCTAGTGGTCATTCTCTTGCCTACATTGCTAGCCTAGCCACATTCCGTTCAATATTTTTTACTTCTTTACTTAATTGTTATCTATTTTACTTCTATCAATATTATCCCATATATATAGACCACTCTTCTTATACCTCTCTCCTCCTACACACCCCAGTATTTTGCTACACTATAACCATTGCAGATTTGTCTCTTTCTTCTGCTCTTCTTAAAAGAGTCTGTATGTTTAACCTGGTCCAGTCGCGAATCGCTTTCCCCTTTTCTTTAAATTTTACCCTTCATATTTAGCTGCAATCCTCCTCCTCCTCAATCTGTTCTCCTTCGTAAGGATGTAGTGGCATCATGTAATTTGCTTGACTATTTCTGTCCAATTATCTTTCCTCTGTGCATGTTGTTTTGCTTCGGAGAATGAGTAACCAGTCAACTACTTTATTTGGTCCGACCATCGTACAGGAGATCTTCCTCTGGATATATTGTCCGCTACGTTACCTTCAACTATCATTCTCTCCATGCCTTCTCTTCTTTTAGTTATATGTCCAAAATATCTCAATATATTTTGGTTGATAGTTGTGATGAGTCTAGTTTTTATGTTAAGTTTTGCTAGAATTGAGTTATTTATGCGATGGACGGTCCATGGTATGCGCAACATTCTACGGTAGACCCACATTTCAAATGCTATTATATGCTTTTAATCGGCTTTTTTTATTGTCCAAATTTCTGAAGCATAGGTGGCGATGGGAAATATCAATGCTCCAACAAGGCACAATTTTGTGTTTTTTGTAATGTCAGTGTTCTTTCAAATTTTTGTGAGTTTGGCTGTTGCCGATCTGGCCATTGTGATGCGTCGATGGATCTCGTCTTCGCATCCTCCACTGTTAGTAATAATGGATCCTAAGTAATTAAATTGCCTGACCACTTCGTAACCTGCCATGATTCTTATCTCTGTCTGGTTGTTTCTGATTCTATCGATGATCGTCACTTTGGGTTTCTGCATATTTATTTTCAAACTATATTCCGTACTCACCGTGCCTAGCCTATTCATAATTTGTTCCAGTTCTTCTGGTGATGACGCCAATATAACAGTGTCATCAGCATAACGTAAGTTTTTGATTTTTCTTTCTCCTTTCGTTGCTCCACGTTGCCATTTCTCAAAAACTTGAAGCATAATATGTTTACAATAGATATAGCTGCAATAACTCGTACTTATTATTTCTGATATGTGTCCCTTATATGCTGTTTTTCTTCTTTTAACGGTGGTCAAAAGTTCTCTGCGTTTTCCATTCTGTGCAATACCAATTCGTTCATAATATGATCGGTTTTTGGTATTTTCGAAATTTCTTAGACTACCGAAAGAAGGGGATCTGGCTGAAGAAGAACATCCTGGTTATGAAATCTCTATTACCAGACAATATTGATTTATTCAGAGCTGTCACAAAAACAATTATTACTGCCATCATTTGATAGAAAGAGATGATAATATAGAGGCAAAATAGCAAAAAGAACAAAAATAGGAATACTTAGCTCAGAAGTATAAATAAATGTAGATGAGGATAGCCTTATAGTAGTAAAAAATTACTCTAAAAATTTAAAGTCTTTTTTTAATATCAATAATGGTATCACCACCTGTATGTTTTTTAAACCTATAGAGATAACTAAGGTAAAATATTTTTTATTTTTCATTATTCGTTAAATAAAAAATGATATTAGGAACCACGCCGCTATAGAACGTTAAATTAATTAGAATTGACGTAGAATTAAAAAAGTAATTAGAAGACGACACTTTTATTATAGCTATAGATTAACATGCCTATTCCGTCATGCAGATAAACATCAATCCTAATTAAAAAACGCATTCATCATGTCTCTTGTAGTGCAGATAAAAAATATCTACAGGGATGGATACATTATTAACAAAACTGTTTTTTATTTTTTTTAAGTTCAGACATCAAAACAGTAGAAATATTATGGTGAATTAGAGAGATAAATCACACTAAATAAAATTTAAAAGTTGGAATAATTATATATGTAAGATATTTATTCTGAATTTTTGTTTGCATTTACGCTTTTTGGTGGCAATACCTTTTATCGCTGGAGAAAACGAAACTTCCCAATATGTTGATAATAACTTTTTTTTCGTCTTTATAGAGGGGGGTCTGGAATCTTCAAGACATCTCAGTCCTGGACGCTGCCTGACTGACCTTAGTGCAGGATTCGTTCTTCGTACTCCCAGCAATAGTTCCTGAGGTACTTTAAAATGTCCTCTCGTCGCCAAGTCTACGCCAAACGCCTACCTGCTAAACCAGACCCTCCTCTGTCATCCAGCGATCCGGAAGCGGAATGGCCGCTGTAAGGCCGACATCACGTTGGAAGCAATACCTTCATTCATTTATTCTCCATTCATGCACATTCACACTCCATTCATCAGCAAAGATGAGCTCGTTCCAGGTAGCGCGTAAAAGACCCTCATCGCTCCTAGTACGGCATTACTCCTAAATGGGCATTTCCTCCTTCCCCACAGTCTGACTCACGCATTCTACCCCATACAGTCTGACCCACTTTTCTAGCATCAAATTCCAGCATCTTTCACTCTTACCTCTGCCGTTGGCCAAGCTGTCTTTCTTCCTCTTCTTTTTTCTTGATCACTGCACAGATATAGTTGTGTATGCTAGTCCAACCTGATTTATTTTTAATCATTATCTCAATCATTTCTCTCACTATAACAAAATCCACACCTGTCTGTCTTTCCATTCTGTTTCTTTCTACTATCCATCTGCTGCAATCCAACATCGTATGTGTCACAGTGTCCGAGTATCCACAGTTTAGGCATTTATATGTGTCAGCTTTTCCGAACCTAGAGAGGTAGAAGCTAAAATATCCGTGTCCTGTGAGCACCTGCGTCAGGAAATAATCCAGTCACCTGTGGCCACAGTCCACCCAATCTCTTATGTTCGGGATCAGCATTTTCGTCCAATGTGCCACATCCTCCATGCTGTTCCACTCTTCTTGTCATCTTTCAATTGACCTTTCCCTTTCCTGTCTGCTCTCGGCGATGGTAAGGTTTGTGCCTCTTCTCTCATAGAGCTTTTTACTTTCCACCGCCAAAACATGTAACGGAACACATCCAGTGATGATCCACAAAGCTGCCGCAGACACAGTCCTGTAGGCGCATGCCACTCGCAACAGACTTGTTCTGTCCACTTGTGTCATGAGCCTTCCATAGGCCGTTATGTCTACCGCCTCGCTCCAGACTGGTGCCGCGTAGAGGACGATCGACTGTACAACACCGTGTAAGACACTCCTCCTTTCAGGTTTGGGTGCCCCAATGTTGGGCATCACCCTCCCCATCGCAACCGCACTATTCGCAGTCTTCCGGACCACCTCCCGTACGTGTTCCCCCCATTTTCCATTCGAGTGAAATGTCACTCCTAGGTACTTTACCTGTTTCTTGGGTGTTAGACATGCTCCCGCACATTGCAATTCAACACTTTGCCTGTTCCTTTTCCCCTTCAGAATGATGGCTTCGGTTTTCTCTGCCGCAAGTTTCAGTCCGTGCTGCCTCATCCATTTCTTTACGACGTGGCCTGCGTTCCGAACCCGGTACTTGAAATCTGGCTCATCCCGGGCCACTACCAGTACAGCGAGTCCATCCGCGAATGCGAAGGAGGTTGTACCCTCCCCATATTTACAATGGGTAACTCCGTCATATGCCACAGTTCCATAGCGTCGGGCCCAAGACAGATCCCCGGGGGACCCCGGCCGTCACGTCCACGATGATAATAACCGGATCTTAATTTCTAAGTATTCCTCATAAGCTTGATTAAACGATTTAGCATTTTGCGGATGGTGTATTCTAAAATTTGGATTTAAGTTCCTTATACCCTCCAGTTTACTTTTGGACTTACACCCAGGGTTGCTTTTACTTTTATGGTGAAAGCCACCCTTTCTCGGGAATGAAAAACATGTTAAAAATAATTTCGGAAATGAATAAGTTGACTTAATCTAAGCAAGCTTTATTTTATAGATCTTTTTCACCAAGTTATTACTTTTTGAGTTATTTGTGAGTGAAAATGTTCATTTTTCAAAATAAAAACCACGTTTTCAGGCAGGTTTTCACAAATTACTTAAAAAGTATTATATCAAGCTTATAAAAAAAACAAAAAAAAATGGTGGTATTTTTGTTTTTCTTTTAGTTTCTAGCAATAAAACTAGGAGAGTTCGCTCAGAGTGAAGTTGGTCCTTTTTCTTTGTGTTAAAAAAATCGTGAAAATCATTTCCTAATTAGCACCCCAAATGAAATTAATTGTGAATGCTTTACAATTTACTTTGTTTATGTATTTTTTATATAAACTATAAGTTTGACTGGTTCAAAGTGCTTATTTTTGAAAAAAAAATATGATTTTAAAGTAAGAGAAAAATTATTGAAATTTTGAAAAAAATGCCTTTTTTTTTTCAAAATAACTTAAAAATAATTAGTGATACGAAAAATCTTAACTGGTAAAAAAATGCAGATTTTGCTTTTTTGAACATATTGGTTGATTTTGCTCTCTTTAAGACAAAAATTGGTAAAGATATTGCTGTTCAAAGTTTACATACACTCGTGATTAGTGACTCGTTCAAGCCCTTTCAACTATAACCCTTTTAAAAATAGGGGTTTAAAAATATTTGATTTAAATGATCCTATTGTTCTTAAAAACACCTACAAAATAGTTTTTTAAGTACTTCATAGCTTAAAAGCTAACCGAGTTATGAGTAAAAAACTAATCAATATATTTTAGGAGCTATCAGAACGCATATATTGGAGTATTGTTAGGATACACTTAGTGTGCTATTAACGCACAGACATATTTTCCCCATCCTTACACACTTATCAGGGTTATTTTTTACGTTGAAATAAAATAAATTCATATCATTTTGATTAAAAAAATTATTGCATTTATAGTTTCAATAAAAAAAAATACTACAAATATTCTAATTTCTTCACAAAGGGAGGTTTTTATAAGCGTAGAAATTATGTGGTTAAAAATTAAAACAACAGAAATCTAAATTAAATGTCACTGTATAATTATATAATTCCAACTTGCTTGAATTTACAACTATATAATTTTTTTCCTTCATTTATTTCATTAAAAGATGAATCGAATCAATTATCCGCTTTAATATTTATAATTATACGTTTTTTTTTCTAATAGGGGTAGTTTTCTTCCCTAAAAAATAATAAGCAACCAACGGCACCAAAAGTGAAATAGAGGGTAAGTAAAACCTAAATCCAAATTTATATGTAAGTCGGTGATGACACTGAAAATTACACAGTTTCGTCGTATTTTACGTTTATTTACTGGGGTATTTATATCTACTTTAACGATGACTTAGATTTTCTCGACCTAACCGCTTTTTAACACACTTTCAAGACACTGGCATCTATATTATTTGAAAGTACGTCCATGGGCCAACATTGTCTTCGGTTGACAGAACAGATTCTTAACGTTCGTGTAATATTTATTCACCGTGGTTTTTGTTTATTTTACTAATTTTTTTATTTCTTATTGTCACGGAATTGTTCAGGTACAGCGTGCCAGAAACACGTTATTTCCTTGATTTTTTTTTCAGTCTTTGCAGTATTGTGAAATCGTCTTGAATGCCAATGTACCCACTGGTAACAGTAATAGGTCAGGCAGTTATTTTTACAAAGGTTCTGTGCGAAGATGCAGGTGTGTTTGTCCTTACTCCTCGCCCTGATGCCTATGTTTCGCGTAACAAATTTTGTTCTTTGGGAAATAGGTTCACTTTTCTATACATTTTTGAAGAACAGGTCAGAAAACTGGGACAAATAAAAGTTTTGCAAATGTTTTAATAAGTGTATTTTAACAAATATAACTACGTATTTTGGATGCCGTTAACTTGCCTACAACAGATGATTTACGAAATTTAGTCGTCTTGAATTTATGTACAAAAAAAAACTAGATAACTTATCGTTAATACCATTGACATAAACTGAGTAAAATTATTCATATTCCGACTGTGGTCAACTTTCTGAAGTGCGTCTAGCGCGAACTAGAGCTTCGACCTCACTCAATGCTGGATTCGAACTCATCTTAACTCGCCCCCATAAATAACGCTGGGCACATAATGGTTTTTTAAAATTAAAAAACCACCTCCTTGACCCTAGACGTATATGAAAGATCTATTTACATTTCGCCACCTTTAACTCTCTTTTCGTTGGTAAAATTACCTTCCTTGGGATTTTTCGGATGACTCAAACTGATAATTTGGAAATAACTAATGATCGTTTCATTGTTATGATTATTTGACGACTTTAGAAGCTTATTTCTAGAAAGTTCTTTTGAATACAAGCTATCGCGCCAGTACAGATTATTAAATGGTACAAGAGAATTTTACAAATCTAAACCTTAAAACTAATATACAGTGTGATATGATAATATATTTTTTATACTTATGTTTAGAAGATAGAAAGACGTGGATATTGGAAAGATCAGCTAATGGCTTCATGATATCACGACACCTGCATCAGATTAACGACTAAAAAAAAAGAAATACAAATAACATACTTACTGTCTAAAATAAAAGTTACGTAAATCTACGAAATATTATCTAAGTAATTGAGACAGTCTTGTAGTAGACAATAAATAGTATTTTAACTCAAATTAATAAGGTGGAGAATTGTTCGCTGTATATATATTATTAATGATATTGTTTAGCCTCAAGTTTAAAAAGGCCACATCTGGCTACTACTCTTAATTGCATTAGCTAATAGGATTAGGTTAGGTTAGGTTAGGTTAGGTCTAAAACCCATAAGATGTGGTGCTACCGCCGTATACTAAAAATAATTTGGGTGGATAAAATTACAAATGAAGAGGTAATACGCAGAACAAATAACGATCCAGAAGTTATACTGAATATAAAAAAGAGAAAACTTGAATACTTTGGCCACCTGATGAGAGGACAAGAGTACACATTCATACAAAATATAATGCAAGGACGCAGAAATCCAGGCTATAGAAGAATATCCTGGATGAGAAATTTAAGATAGTGGTTTGGCTGTTCCACTAACGAATTATTCAAAACAGCAGTAGATAAAATTAGAATCGCTCTAATGATAGGCACTCAAAGAAGAAGAAGAATAGGATTAGCGTTGGCCAAACTACTTCTACACTATCCACAATCCGAATGAAGATTTCAGTTGAGACTAAAATTATTTTGGATGGTGAAGATATGCCAAATTAATATTGGAAATTAAAACCTAAAAAACAACGACAAAACCTAAAAAAGAGACATTCAAGATAATTTTAACATATCTTATCCAAATAATAAAAGGAACAATCAACAAAAAGAGATAGCGACACAATTGTTACCTCTTCTTCAGCGGCAGACGGAAAATGTTTCAATCGGAAATCTTAGGTATATTTATTTATATACTAGCGAAAAGTTACATTACAAAATTTTGAGATTACATTTAACAAAAGTAGAATTTAGATTAGGATGGTCGGTGCTCTTTGTGATCTCTAAAAAGTGATCATTATTTAGAATATGTATAAGGAACTACCTAGGGCTAACGGACATTTTTATTTGTGCTAAAATTTGTAAAGCGGTTATAAATTTTTTTGTCACTATGGAAAATATGTAGATGATATTGGGCTGTTGGCAAGAACATCGGAAGAGCTTTAACTTTTACTAGAGAATATGAGTAGATTATGCAATAACTACAGTATACAAATTAACACCAAAAAAACCAAGTATATGTCCTTTTTTTAATTCCAATTTATCATACAGATATCACTATAAAAAACAGCCGCATTCAGATGGTGAATCACTAAAAATAACTGAGAGCTATGATAACCGAAAAATGTGATTAAAATATCGAGATCAAAAGACGTATTGAAATTGCTAACTACATTTTCATGAAAATGATAAAACTGTTTTATAATTGTGATATCAGTCTTTTTCTACAAATAAGAATGGTAATACAAAAAAACATATGTGTTTAGTAGCTTATTGTACGGCCTAGAAGCAGGAACAATATAAAAAGCATTGAGATTTTCAAGATCTAGTGCTAGTGATGAATATTGAGAATAAGTTAGTTAGTTAGTAATGGCGAACGGACAAAAACTCTAGAATAATACTTACCATAAAAAAGAGAAAATTTTAATACTTGGGCCATCTAATGCTGAGTGGGGCGAATACAAAAATACATAGTCCTACAAAATATAATCCAGGGAAATAAAAAAGGACGAAGGAATCAGGGCAGCTGAAAGATGTCCTGAATAAGAAATCTAAGAGAGTGGTTTGGTTGCACCACAAACAAATTATGGCATGTTAAAGTAATTACTATTTAAATGGGAATAAGCGCCAATTAAAGGTTTAAGTACGTTTATTGACTTTTAAATTTCCACTTTGGAAATCGTTCTCAAAATACAAACATTAGTAAATAAAACAAATTTTGTTTTTTTGTTATTTGGTGAAAAATCCTTCTAATAATTTAATTTTATCTGACTCACTTATATTGACAATTCAGACATACATTATACAATTTAAAGTAGACGACTTTAAAATAATATTGCCAATATTGTTGAGTTGCGTTCCTGGGACGACTTTACTTGTAAGATATTTCATTCGATTACTTGAAATCAACTTTAACTTGAGAATATACGTCAGAAAAAATCATAGCATGTAATTTGTCTTTAAAAAGACCAACACATACCATTATGACAGTAAAAATCTCCTGTTAGTGATTCCATAGTAAATTATGAGGGAAAAAACAAAAATACCTTAAATTCTTAGAAAGATGTTTGGGGCCGTAAATGAAAATGGGCTATGGCGTCGAAGATACAACTTTGAACTATATCAGTTGTATCAGTATATGGGCTGGACACATTGCTAGGATGTCAGACCACGAATACACAAAGAGATTAACACTTTCAAAACCAAAGGGCACAAGAAGCAGAGGACGACCACAAATGAGATAGATTGATGATGTGGAAGAAGACCTACAGATTCTAAAGGTTAGAAGATGGAGGGAAGTTGCCAGGAATCGACAGGAGTGGCGACCTCTTTGTGAGCAGGCCAATATCCACAACGGATTGTCGAGCCACTTATGATGATGAATCTCCGATAGGAGAGAAATGTAAAAAAAGATACTTATTGACAGCATTCTTTCCCAAATTGGTCTAAAACCCATAAATTTTTTTTCTGGGTTCTCGATATTCAAAATTCCGTTATTTTTTTAAAATTACTAGTTCATACCGTTTTTCGTTACCATTAAGGAACATTTCTTATTCTTTCTAATGTATCATACCCAATTTGAGTGTAAGAAGCTCTTCTGCAAAGCAAACTAGTTTATATTAGACACTTATACAACAAAGTAAGTTTCGTAAGATAAAAAACTGAGTAGTACCAAAAAAAGTACTTAATTACGATCCAACAGCAAGAGTTATATAAGAGACACACACAAAATATGTCCAGAGTACCTTTCTGAAAACAGAACCATCGTTTGTTCCAGGTAAAAAAAATGCGTCTACTGCTGGACATAGGTCTCTCTCAGCTCTTTCCATCTGTCTCTGTTTTGTGCGGGTTGCATCCAGTTATGGCTAACACACTTCAGGTCGTCATTTTATCTAGTTGGTGGGCATCCTTTGCTTCGTATTGCTTCATGTCTAGGTCTCCACTCGACAATTCGTTTTGTCCATCAGTTGTCTGATAATCTGGCGATGTGTCCTGCCTAATTCCATTTTAGCGACGCAATTTTTTCGATGACGTCTATTTTTTTTGTTCTAAGACGTATTTCTTCGTTTGGCATTCGGTCTCTCAGAGAGACACCCAACATTTGGTGCTCCATAGCCCTCCGAGTCACGTGAATATTATTCACTACATTTTTTGTGAGTGTTAATGTTTCCGCTCCATAAGTGAGTATAGGTAACACACATTGGTCAAAGATTTTCCTTCTGGGGCATACGGGTAGATCTGATTTAAATATACAGTTTAATTTACCAAACGCTGCCAAGGCTAATGCTATGCGACATGGAAGTTCACATGTCTGGTTATCTCTGCCCAACCGAATTTCATGTCATAAGCACTAATACGATGTAGTCTGCACAATATCCCTTCCATCACAGCAATATTTTGGTTTAGCACCAGATTAGTCAATATTTGTGTCTTGTTCATATTAATCTCCGACCTCCAAGGAAGCGTGATATATTTTCAAATATTATTATTGCATCATCCATACGATCGGCTATAAGGATGATGTCATCTGCAAATCTCAAATAACTGAGCTTCTTTCTATTTATGTCGGTACCATGCTAGTTCAGATGTTCCTTGTTACGTCGTGAATGGCTTTGCAGATACTGTATTTCCTTGTTGTACTCCTCGCTGTATACAAAATTTATTTGTTTCTTGTTTAGATAATCTTACGCTAGCTGTGGCATTATGGTAGATATATTTGATTATGTTAGTGTAGCGATGGTCTGTTCGGCAGCCTGTCGATGATTTTAACATTTTCTGATGAGTTATGGTGTCGAATGCTTTCTCGCAGTCGACAAATATTAATGCTAATGCTTTGTTGTATTCTGCAGAATTCGTTTTCAAGTTCTTTATTACTAGTAGTTGGTTGTTAGTGCTGTATCCCGATCTAAATCCAGGTTGTTCTCTAGGCTGATAGAAGACTAATTTAGTGTCCAGTCTTTTTTTTTGATAATTTTTTTGAACAGTTTATATATGTGTGAAAACAAACTGATAAGACTTTGGTTTTTTTTACATCTGTTATGTCTCCTTGCTTGTGTAATAAAATAGTGACTGCACTGTTCCATTAGGAAGTAGTTTTTCCTTGGTAAAAGCATTCGGTGAAAAGCTTGGCCAAAGCCTGGATAATTTTATGTTCACCTGGTTTAACCGCTTCGTTCACTACCCCGTCATCTCCAGGGGATTTGTTATTTTTTATTTCTAAACGTGCCGTTTTGATTTGGTGTGGAGATATTTCTGGCATTAAGTCTGATCAGGGGTTTATGATTTTGTGCAGGGGCGGATCTTGCCTTTCGTCGGTGCTCTCATACATTTCGCGATAAAAGGATTCGACAACCTTAATGATTTTTGTTCTATAAGTATTAATGTTTCCAGTTTTTATTTACCACATCAACCCCTCGAGTTATTAGCGGGGTGGTATATCTTTATTTTAAAAAAGTTACACTTAGTATATTTTTAAAATTTACATAACAGTTTTGGAAAATACAAACATTTTATGTTATGTTACAGTTTGTTACACAGTTTACAATTTTTGATAAAATTTATTGTATTACTGATGTCTTCTTTTAGATTTTCTTTCAAATTTTGTTTTATTTTTGCTGTCGATCTTGCTGTTGAGTACACTGGACAGTCTATCGTTATATGTTGCACTGAAAATGGTATTTGACAGGTGTGGCAAATCGGCTGAGGGTCCTTGGAGATGATGTATCCATGTGTAAATTTTGTATGACTTAGCCGCAGTCTGTTAATAACTACTTGGTCATGTCTTTGAGATGGGAGTGGTAGTAAAGCAGAAGTAACATCTGGTTTCATAATTTTTAATTTTGCTTCTGTTTGGTTCCATTTTACTTGCAAGGTTTTGTTAATGAAGTTTTTATTAATGTTTTTTTGTCTGAAATTGGTATGTTTTGCATAATAGAAATTGTCGTGTTATTGATAGTTTCTATTGCTGCTTTATCAGCTGCTTCATTACCCTTTATCCCAACATGGGATGGTACCCATAAAAATGTTATGTTTTTACCACATGTTTGGGCATTGTATAGCATGTTTTTTATTAATGCTAAATTGGCATGAGTATGATACATCTGCTTGACACCATTTAAGGCACCCAGAGAATCTGATATAATAAGAAAATTTATATCATTGCTGGTACATTGGTTCAGTGCGTTGAAGATTGTCTGAAGTTCTCCAGTATATATGCTACACTCCTTGGCTAGACGGGTGACAGAGGTGTTGTCTTCAAAAATAGCTGCAGCAGCTACACCATTACTGCTTTTAGAGGCATCAGTAAAAATTAGTTTAAAATCAGGGTATCTGGAGATGGTAGACCGGAATTGTTGTTTTATTTCAGAAGGATTGTGTGAATGTTTGGAATAGTTAAGTAAGGTAAAATTTACTTCTGGTATTTGAACTTTCCAGGGAGGAGACTGGCATCTGTTTGTAGAAGAGGCTCTCAATTGATGTATATCGAATTCAAATCGATTTATTCGTTCATTGAAAGGTAAGTCTTTAGGGCAATAATTTGAGTACAGATTTGTAGGGTTGCTCCTTATTAGGCTTGTTATAAACGGGTTTTCCTTTGCACTGAGATATTTAGTAGCACAACACATTGAAAATTATTGTCTTCTGAGAGTTAATGGCGGTTCTCCTGCTAGAACTTGAAAGCTGCTAATTGGCGTGGTTCTGAAAGCTCCGAAAGTTTCCAGCTTTGTTTTTTGTTTTGTACATATTTTTGTTGCCTATGTTGTTCGTATTTCGCCTTAAAACTTTTAACTTTTGTTTCTTGTGTAGTTGAAGCCATATTTTTCTATCAGCTGTCTTCTTTTACCTCTTAGCTCTTTGGTATTTTGGCTTAGTTTTTCTTAATGTATCAGAAGGTTCGGGCAACACTCCTTTTTCGTTTCTTTTAAAGCTTTCGTTATGCTATCGTTATATTAAAGTTTATAAGAATATTTAATTAAAACTATTTCAATACTTCAAAGTAAGTTTAAGTTACAAAACAAAAAATTAGTATACTAATAAGCGAAATTAAAAAGTAAGTTACTAACTTGTCCAGAAATACTTGGAAAAGTATTACAAAAATTTACAATTTAAAACAGAGTGCGCCAATTCACGAAACCTTCAGATTTTAATCAAACACTTGATTGGATTCAATAATTCTGTCGGCAGTGTTATTTCAACGCTGAATATATTTTAGGTACTTGAATTAACAACTTCGGGTAAATTGTATATATTAAATCATTTAACTAGTCAATAGTATTTTGATCGATTTTAATCATGACTTATTATAGTCGTTTGGTGCTGAGAAACCAAAAATTTGTTAATATACACAGAATGTTACTAAAGTCTGTTTCACCCTTCTTGGCTAATTTGCTCTTGAAAGCCACTGAAGTAAGATTTCAGTCAAACTATCAGTGGCGAAGAAAACTATATTTTTAAATTAAAATTGCTTAATCGCAATCAAATTACAAATACGTATAAGTAATAGATATTTGCATGCTAAAAATGCAATGCAAGAAAAAAATAGCCCTTACTGACTGACTAGTTAACAAGAATACTAATAATCTTGTGTAAAAGTTGTAAGCGAAGGATTTGCCCCATAAGCAGAGCATATACCAAATCATTTTTTTTTGTATTTCTACTGCGCCAAACCTTTTTCACTCGATTTGATATATTTATCACTATAAATAAAAAAGTTTCTAGTATCCCTTAAGTAGTAGTAAGTCTTCATCTAACTACCTAATTCGCTTTTCGATTCGATTTTCCTATCGTTAGCTTTTTGCAATCATATTGTCTGGCATTCGTATTATGTGTCAAGCCCATCTAATTTGCTGTGTTTAAATGAACGTTACGACATCTGCTTTATTAAAAAGTTGATATAATTCGAAATAATATATTTTTCGTGACTGCCCTGGATCGTTTATAGGTCCAAATATGTTTTGGGAGTATCTTACGCTCGTATATTCCCAGAAGTCTTTTATCATTAAAGTCCATGTTTCCGCCCCATATGTAAGGTCTGATATCAGCAGCGTTTTGTATGTATTAATTTTAGTTTTTGATTGGATATTTCTTGATTGGAATTATTTTTGGAGTCCATAATATGTCCTATTGTTTTGTATTGCCATAATATGTGCTTGTTTTGTTGGTGGTAGTTACTAGCGAGCCAAGGTATGTCAAGTTCCTTATTTGCTATAGGATCCTTAGTTACCAACATGTACTTATTTTTATTTTCGTTGATGACTAGACCGACCTATTTCACCGTCGTTTTCAATTCTAGGAAATAATGCTCAATATCTTGATTGCTACGCTCTAATATATCAATGTCATCAGTGTACGCTTGCTAAGATTTGTATCGATCTATCATAAATATTACATATACCGTCTCTAATTCGTGCGTCTTAGATTGTCTTTTCCAAGGCAATGTTAAATAGGAGGCAAGCCAGAGTATCCCCTAATCTGAGTCCATCCTTTATCTCAAAGGAACTAGAATTTTCTCCCTGTATTGTAACGCTGGCTTTTAAGCTTGACATTGTTATTCTCGTTAATCGAATAAGTTTTTCTGGTATAACAAACTCACGCATTGATTGCCATAATACTGTTCTCTTGACACTGTCGTATGCGACCTAGAAGTCGACGAATAGATGATGGTTTCAATGTTAAATTTTTATATTTTCTCGAGAATTTGTCTCATTGAATGAATCTGGTGAATTGTTGATGTTTTTAAAGTAAATCTGACCGGATATTTTCCAACTATACTAACTGTATAAACTTTTACCTCTATTTCGTTCTTGATCTGTAGCAGTTTGGAACCCCGGTATCGTCAAAGTATCGTCGTATGAATAGCCATGTCTTGACCGTACAAAATTGTGCAAAAGGCAACATGTCTTTACTATTTTTTTTGCTAATTCTATACGTACATTCATTGGTCTATGAAATATTCTCCACTTATTGGATAATATACCAAATGTGCATTCAGTGAAACGGCGCGCCCTGGATAAACGATAGTTGAAAATTTTTTGCTTGTAACTAAGATTGTGTCCTCCATATGGTCTCATAGGATTTTCGTGTAAACCAAAGGCTTCATCTCCTACTACCGTATATGGAATGTAGTCAACATTTCCTAGTGGTTTGGCTTCAGGAATATTTAGAGAATTGCTAACAAGGTTCTGGTAAAAAAAAGTTTCTTTGAAAATTCCCGAATCACTGCTTTTTCCATACGCTCCGATATCTACATATGTGAAATTATAATTAGCATCACATATTGCAAGTAAAACAATGGAAAAGTAATGTTTATAGTTATAGTACAGCGATCCGGAATTTATCGGTTGAATTAGTCTGATATGTTTTCCGTCGATAGCACCGATGCAATGTGGAAAATTCGAGTTTTTTTCAAATCCATTTGCAATTGTTTCCCAATCGTTTTCTGTGTTTGGCATAATTATAAATTTTTCTTGATGTTGGCATATTATGTCGCACACTTCTCTAATTATAGTACAAATCGTTGTATAACCAAGTCTGTAGTTGTAATAGAGTTCTTTGAACGTACATCCTGATGCAAGATACCTAGAACAAAAAAATAATTAAATTATCTCGTCAATTTATTTTTATCTATTATGTATATTATAAATATATTATCATCTATAAATTTTCATTTGTTTCAGGTGTTGCTTTACAGAAAAAGTGGAAAAGTATACGAGGGTGTTATACAAGGGAAGTTAGTCGACAAAAAAATTTAAAGTCTGGATCCGGTGGTGGATCACGAAAAAGTCAATATGTATTCTTCCAGCAGCTGCAATTTTTAAAACCTGTGGTACCTATTAAGGAACCAGAGCACGATGCTGGTGACGAATCTGTGGAGAATATTGAAACAGACAGAGAGGTGGTACGATGTCCCAAAAGGAAAAAAACAAAAGATACCACTACAGAACCTGAGAAGGCTAAATTCCTTGAAACACTGAACAGAAGTATTGAAATAAGAGAAAAACATGAGGCCAATAGTGAGGACGAAGATAGACTATTTTTGCTATCTTTGTTAGGTACCCTAAAAAAAGTACCTCAAGAAAAAAAAATGGTTACGAGGATTCAAATGATGACCTTGCTTGACAATGCCACCCGTAATATTGAGTCTCCGGGCAGTTATGGGCACCAGGGGACTTATGGACACCCATATCAACAAAGTTCGTCGTCCCAATCACAACAAGTGCATAATTCTACTCATCACTTTGGATATTCTTCTCGTCCTGGAGGATCTGAAATGCCACATTCTTCCTACCAGTCACCCGCATCCGTATCCAATTTTTCCGAAGAATCATCAATTCTTGATATATATGACTTATAAATAATTTAAATTTTCTACTTAATTTTATTTAATGTGTAATAGTTTAAATGTAACCATACTAGAAATAAATGTTTACTTACCTTAATGTTACAAAGAGTTTTTCTTCTGGACTCACGGATTTTCTTAACACAGTATCTTGTTTAGTCAGATCATCCCGACATAAGCTCAATAATTCATTAAATGATGCCACTGACATTCTCACATAATTGAAAAATTTTTCGGGATATTTCATTAAATCTTCATATAATTTGACAAAAACGCCACTTTGGCTTCGATTTGATATAAAAGGATGTACCCATATTTTTTCCTTCTTTTTCTGCTTAATATTTTTACGACGTACATAAAAATAATATAACAGTGCGATTTCTTCCACGTCTATTTCTGTCTATATAACGAGAGCGACTGTGGTGATCGCTGGCGGCGTTGTTGGCGACGTGTTTTGGCGACCTACGGTGGCCAGGAGTAGCCGTGGCGACGTCGCTGGCTACGTCGCCATGGAGTCCCAGTGAGGTATGGCCCTTAACCTTTCGTAGATAATATTTGCTAGTATTTTGTAAGCAGTTGTTAACAGGGTATTATCTCTGTACTTATCACACTAAAGCTGATCGCTTTTTTTATGTAACAGGTCTCATTTTGCCAGACAAGCAGTAATAGTCTATACAGTGCTTGTAGCAGAACCTCTCTACCATTCTTGTAGAGCTCTCTACAAATTTGATCAGTTGCTGGTGATTTATTACTGATAAGGTTTTTAATCGACTGTTACTTATAGACAGTATATGATATCATTGAATATTAAAAGAAACATTACGTCAAAAATTGTCTGTAAACATATTAAGTAAACAAAATTTAGATTGTAATAGATAAGAGACTTAAGAGATTAGGTAGAATTAAATGTAGTAGGAAGAGAAAGTGTTTTGTTTTTGAAATTTAGAGAAAAGCTTTTTGAGATTGTTTTTTAATAAGGGGGATTATAAAATCGTATTCAGCTATTGTTTGAGGTACTAAAATAGTAAAATTTAGAAATTTAATTTGTGCAGATTATATCGTTGGGTGTGTACCGAAAACAAGTGAAATATTAATTTGATGGATTTAGAAGAAACTGGAGGTTCCGTGTGTGTTTGTTAAAAATAGGCTAAAAGATCATTGGCTGGAAATAGTAAAGGGAAGGAGAAGTTGTATGTTTGATGGGATTTTAAAAGTGAAAAAAAAAAGAGAGTTTGTTCCTGGTCGCAAAAAAATAACATCCAAAGAAAACAAGAGAATAAATGTCGGTAAATTTAAACCGGAAAATTAAATTATTTGATTTAAAATGTAATTTTGTGTTTAAAAAAGTAGTAGCAACGGCTAGTTCATATATGCTAAATGGTAGAAGTTGCATAATTTAATGTTAACAGCATTTCTATGTACCAATAAATTATCATTGCATTGGGAGAAGCTTAGGCTAGGAAAATTGAGTATACAAGAGAAGATAGGAATTTTAATTAGGACGTGAGATCGAGACTCGTTTTTTGACTAGATAAATAGAGACAAGTTATCTAGCTAGTTGACAAGAGTATCAATTGTATCAATGGTAATGACAAGTATCAAGGTAATGAAACTAAACGTTAAGCGGCTTATAAAAAATTGAGAACTATACTACGGAGATATAAAGTTTTTAAACAGAACAGTAATTAAATTTATAAATTTGTTTTTGTTTTTAAGTTTTGTAAAGAAGTATAAGTTATTTAGTAACGCGAATCAATATTGGCTGCGCAGCTTTCAATTGCCAGGATAAAATTCATATGAGGAATTAGCATTTTACTTACTAAGTGAGGATGTTTGTCAGGATGTTTAAATTGAAGCAATTATAACAATAAATAGAAATTAAAATTGATGCACAGAAATTACACAATTTGACGTCCAAAATGTAAATTAAAGTGTATAATCTTAAACTAAAAATTTTTTTGATATCTGACAGATTTATAAATTGAAGTAAGGTTAGATATTTATTTAATGTGCAAATTTGTTTTATATAAATAAATAGTAATTTTTTTATCATTAAGATATTAAGTTTAACAGTTTATCAGCAACTAGTTTTCTTGCTGTTTCAAATAAGGCAAGGCACTCATTCCGCAAGTGTAAAACCTTCTTTTGCGTGTAGTTTAATTTAATTAGTTAAAATTCTTTTAAACCAAACCTGGAAAGTTACATTACCGCTTTTAATTTAGATTTTGTCTTTATACCATAAAAATATATCTGCCTATCGTTTTTAACGGTAATTATTTATCTTGGCGTTAGTCATTTTAAAACTTCACAGCTGCTAACATACAATAATGCTTGAAACAACCGTAACCCCATAATTGGTATCAAGCATTCCCGACATTTGCTGACACAAATCCAGTTTGCTGGATAAACGACACGTCATATTCACTAAATAACAAATGAATCCCACAGAACCTGGAAACACTCAATTCACTTCATATATAACCAACGTCCCTTGTCATCTAATTCAGAAAGAAAAAGAGCCAATAACATTTGTATCGGGGCTTTTCTTTTTCCCGTCTGACAGTTGGTCACGTAAATTTCAGTTATCACTTTTTTCGAACGAAATTGAACAAGATAACACTGCAGGGATGGACTTTGTGCATTTTTTATAAGACAATGTATACGTTACTGCGATTGATAAAACAGTTTATTAAAAATATTGGTAAAATAATAATTTTAAATAAACTTGTGCAAATGTTATACAAAAATTGTTGTAGAAATATTAAAATACCGAAAATTATAAAAATAGAGAAAATACAATAACAATCAAGTGTTCTTATCACACCTTTCATCTGTTATTCCATACATCTTTAATTGCTGCTTATTAATTCCATAGCTTATAAGTTATTTTTTTGTGAGGTAATAACGACGATAGCATGTGTGTAAAGGCATATTTTAACAATAAAACACTGAAAACTTTTGTTTTTAAACTTCCACAAAATTTAATATAAATTATTTTCACTACTGCTGTTTCGGAAAAGTACCTTTCTCAAGTGATTTATTTTTGGTATATGTTTACACTTTATAGTCTTTAACTGAATAGGTTGAGGATGGGAGAACTGTTTATCTCAAGTTGGTCATTCAGAATAGTTTTTTAATTTGTTAATTTCCGTACATTTTAAGAAAGATAGCTTAAGGCCTTTATTTTGGAAGTAAAGAATTTAAAATTCGTTAATAAAAAAATGATTATGATCTAGAAGGTAAAGTGTGTATGTAGAATCTATTTTTTTATTACTGAAAACTCTTTTATCTTCTGCTATACGTTTGGTAAATGTTCCACCAGTTTGACCGATGTAAGTTTTTGAGCAGTCGTCACATTTAAGTCTGTATACACCACTGTGTAAGTGGTTTATCTTTTTGCTCTTGTTGTTTTTAATATATTTGTTTAAGTTGTTGCTTGTTTTGAAAGCTGGTGTTTTTCCTTTCTTTTTTATGTGTTTGACTATTTTTGTTGATATCTTGCCTTTATATATAATTTAGCAGAAGATATTGGGGTTGTTCTCTGATGGTAGAAATACTAAATTCAGGGATTTCTTATGTAGTTTGTGATTTAAAATTTTATTTATTGTTTGTTCGTTGTACCCGTTGTTTACTGTTATTTGTTTAATAATGTTTAATTCTATCTTTAAGTTGTTTTTTGACATCGGAATTTATAGTAATCTATGTAACATGCTATGGTAGGCTGTTAATTTATGTTATGTAGGATTGGATGATGAACATATTTAGACATATTTAGAAGAAAGGTACTGAGACGAATACTAGGCCATTAAAATGAGAACAACAGGTGGTGACTATTACGGAAAGTAAGACGATAGTACATTGGCGTTCACATTATTAAAAAAAATACAAGAATATAGAATATAGAATATAGAATAAGAGACCAAAAGCGAACAATTTATTATTTGGACGAAACAGGTATGACACGCATGATACTGCTAGCAAGGGTTCTACTGAGGGTTCGCTTAGTTGCCAGCTGAAAGGCGTATCTTCGAATAAGGGTTCTCGAATGATTTTTGTGCACTGTGGATCTTTAAATGGTTGTGTTTTAAATGGGTTAAATAAACATATTACTATTACTAAAGGAACTCTAATAAGAAACAATTATTTGAATCGTACTTAAATTTATGACAAACGATATATGTATACTGGACACGATTGAAACAAAGCATATACATGCCGTTTTGACGTTTCCACCGTATTTTTGTATTTTTAATCCCATAGAACTTATTTGGGTTAAGTAAAATACGAATTTAAAGGAAAAATATTTTTCCAAAATTTAACGTTAAAGTGGTTAATTTAATTGGATATAACGGATATATTCTATATAAAAATAAAAATCAACTCAACTAAAATATGTAGGTAATGAAAAAATTAAGATGTTCTTGTTGTTCAAATTTAATATAATGGAATAGTATTTTAATAAATTTCAATTTGAAAGTCCAGCGTTCCATTGTACCTATTAATGTCATCTTCAATTTGTTCATTTGATGATAAATTACGATAAAAGTTTTTTACAATCATTCGTAATTAAATAAAGAAATAATGCGATATCCTTAAGCTTTTCAGGCGATATTGGTTTTTCTTCTGGTCAGAAACTTTTTAACAAAGATGACATGGAAGGGCGTCTGCTAACTCCTCGTTTTTCCATATTTATTTCAACAAATTCGTTGTTGTAATTGTTACTGACATATAGACCTAAACAGATATTGGTTTATTTTTAATATTGCGGATTTGTTTAAATTTCAACCAGTGTATCTTGGTGTTTGTTGTGTCTTTTTTTCTGTTAACAGTACTTTTCTCAATACCACTTGTAGACTTAAAGTCAACAAATTATATTTTTACTACGTTTAAAATATTTCGTCTTCTAGCATTCTTTATAACACTGAAATAGTCTTCAGGTATGTAAGTCTTTGCTGGAATTTCAGGACAGACTCAATGTCACCGAATTCACTGTCGTTTGGCAGGAAACTGTGCCCAGAGACTTAAAACTTCATAATAATATTTTGAATGCTAGGGTGGACTGCCCTTTTCAGCACAAGAACTATCCTGATATTTCTATTCTGGCCACGACATAAATTACTCCATAGTATCAAATTGGTGACATTCTTGTCAACATTAGCCATAATATGTTTGCGTAAACAAGATGAAACTTCCTGAGCGCTCCTGACAACATCAGTTGTCTTGTGTAGAACATAATGTTAGTTGGAATATGCGGCATTGGTAGAGTTTTCTCTTAGCTCAAAAGTTAATGCCTTTGAACTCTTGTATTCTTTTGCAAACTTCAAATAATCTTTCATTAGAACTTGAGCTAAGTTTGCTAGTGCCACATGCTCCTCATGCTTTTCCTGAAGTTTGTAGAATAAATGTGTCACATTGATTGCAAGTATCTTTTTTGAGTGGTTTACGTCGTAAATTAAAGTCATGTAGAATTATATGTTTATACTTGCTGAAAGACTTTGTACTTTCGCAATTTATTTATATGTTCTACTACATCAATATTTCGGGAATTTTTATTGAGCCCTCTTTAATGCCTTTTTTGTCTAGAAAAAATTTAAAACGCATTTTTTTAAGTGCTGTGTCTATACGTTTAGTGAAAATTACCAAGCTTTCTTTCTACTTCCTTTTCAGCCAAATAATATTTTCTACGGAATAATCTTTTGGTATTATCATTACCACTATGACTTGTAACTTAAGATTCCTTAACAGTAGTCCCAATCACTATATTTTGAGAGTTGTAATCCCCTAGCTCCCAAAATTAATTAGATATAATTTTCCTTTCTTCAACATTTACTTGCTCATAACACTTGTTCAGACAGTTACATATATAATCTCTAAATGACTTTAAATAAACCTTTAACACCTTTAGTATTTACATATGATTTGTTAAAATTTTTCTTTTTTTTTTGTCCTCCCTGCTCATATTCCGATATTTTCTCTTCCTACCCTTTTTGGGCCTACCCGTATAAGGAACTTCTACTAAACTATCAGAAGAATATTTAGTAGTTTAAAAACAATTTGTCTTTCTGTTAATGCAACATTAGCGTCAGAAGCAGGTGGCATGATAATTTCTGCCAGGAACTGGAAGTTCTAAATTTTAATTTTCAGTATTAAAATCATTAAATTTTCATCATTATTAGGTCTGATCTAATTTTCATTAATATTACTTACAGGAATATTATTACTTTTATCATATTTAGTAGAAAATGCAGATGTATCACCTAGTAAATTTTTTCAACAGGGTGGCATATTCAAAATTTCTTGAAATTTTACTTTTAATCATTTAAAAAACAAAGAAATATAGCGTTTTCTTTTTTTTTTAAATCATATTTCTCTGCTCTTTGACTTTATACATATTCTTGTTATTTTATGGTTTAATACTTACATCAATAAATTTGTGTCGATGAAACAACCAATATCGCGATACGTCCCTGGATAGCGGCTACTCGAATTTCTTAAACTTGTATTATACATCGCTACTTTTTTAGATTGAGCAATGGAAATATGTTGGCAACTTTACCCAGAACAGTATCTGTAAACAATGTTTTCAAAACTTTTTATGTTCATATTTATAGACATATTTCGCCCAACTTCAACTCTGCACGAATAAAAAAATATTTCCAAGTCAGCCGTCTAGGTCAATATTCTTTTTATTTCTTGCGACGTTGTTCTAATTCTTATTTCGATCTCGTCCAAAACTTTCCGGTTTTATTACTAACTTTTCAGTTGTTGACACATTTCTCATATAACATTAATGAAGAAGTTAACTTTTTTATATTATTCCAACGGTATCTTTTATGACAGGTGTAAGAGATACAGAAAAGCTCATTTAAAAATCACATGGTATAACTTTGCAGACCGTCAAGTAATAATGGCTCAATATTATGACGATTTAAACTATATCGCACGAAAATTAATTAAATAGTATGATATGTCTAGAAGTAAATAAAAAGTAAACCAAATACCTGTGCATTAGAGTAGAACAAAAAGATCTCATATTAGATGATAACATCACGATACTGCTGTGACTACAAATATCTAGGTATCACTATTTCACGATAACGAAGTTATTAATAAGCGAGTGGTCAAAAAGACCCAAAGAAGAGAACACGTCAGGTGTAGAAATTAGTTTATCATTAATTGTTAAAAAAAAATGTTTAAAATGAAAGGATGTTTGTTGATTTTAAATTTTATAGGTTCTGTTATCAGTTTCAATACAAATTTCGGAAACTGATAGCATTAGTTTTGAAAATAATGTGTGAGCTAATATCTGGAAAATTAATTTTTTTGACCACCATGAGATTTTCAAGGAATGATAATTCGTCAAGTTTGTCAATAAGTATATTGTCCTGAGCACGTACTATATCCGGTATGCTATCTAGCTAGACAGGCATGCTAACCTTTGTGTATTACTTAGCAGCGTTATTGCTCCCACTTGGATATTGTAACCTCGGAAACCTTTTTTTGGATAGTGCTAGAAAGGTTACCAATGAAGACACTGCGGACGACAGCCAGATGGTTGGTGGAAAGCGAGTCGTGGGTTCGAAACTAGTTTTTGGAACCGGAAATGGGTCTAACGGACGAAATAAGTACGGATAGAACCGGATAAGATATATTAGAAAAGATACAGAAATAAACAAAAAGACAGATGAGTAAAATTACCAAAAATAAGGTAAGATAGAAAAAGGGCGCCACTTAACTTTTTGGAGTTCAAGGAGAACGTTAAGAAACCTCAGAAACGGAAAGAGTTAAGGAAAGATATTTAGGTTCTGAGACCAAATCCAAGGAATGATATCAACAGTTAATTATTAAATTAATTTTGTCAACACACTACATAAACAAAAAATAAATATATTAGGTCGAGTTCGTCCACCTACTTACCTACGAAACTTAATCAGCTTGATCTTTCTCCTGGTTGAAGGTTTAATAATAATTTAACGTAATAAGTTAATATTCAGAGATATTATTTTATTAGGAAACTTATTAGGAGTCGAGAAATAAAATGCATGGACACAAAAAAACAATATATTCATCAACCCAATTATATAGGCGGTTGAAAGTAAACAAGTAGAAAAAATGCGCCATCAATTAATAAATGGTCGTGTACATATAGAAATAAACAGTATTATGATTAGGAAATACCTTTACAGATACACTATAATAAAATCATGCACAAATTAAATTATCAGCGGAGAGAGCCTGTTAGTAGGTATTTAAAAAAATTCAACTAAAGCTGATTAAAGAAATCTCTCTTCGCTGTTTATGGGCTTATCTTGAGATAACGGGTACATTACATTTAACAATGGATAGCAATTATCGCAAATAACACAAAATTAATTAAATTTAAATTCAAAAGAATAAAAAAGATTACTAGAATTCTGTACTATGAAAATTAAACCAAGCCGCACTTGGTTGTAAGTTAAGTGTCTGTCTCACACTGTTGTTTAATTAGCTGTTTTTACTGAAGTTTCAATGTTCGTAATTATTATTTGTAAGAAGTTCTTAATAGCTGATTGAAAGTTCGTATGAAAATATTAAATGTTCTTTTATTTGAATTGCTAAATCGGTAGTTAACCTTAACTACAGGTGCAAAAATGGTGGACGCAGATTCGTCTAGGATTGGGTAATATCATTACAATATTACTTGCCCAGATAATTGAAGGTAATATGATTACGATAACTTACAATAAATCTCGATGACTGCTGCATTATTTGACTGATTTTACTATACTTTATTAGTATCGAGCTCTGAAGTTAATTAACATAAAGGTTCTTTATAATAATATTTAATTTAATATGGTATTAGATTAAAGTATTTAAAAGACTTAAGTGTATACCCACTTTAAGAAAAAATTCACAGAGAACGGTAAGATAAGCAAGCGTCTTTACTCGAAGACTGCTCTGCCAGAAGTGATTTTCTTCCTCTCAAAATTCACCAAGCTTCAAAAAAAAGCCATAGATACTATCCAAAAGATACCATTTAAAAATGCCAAATTGCCCCGAAGATAGAAAGGTTCGAGGTAAGTAACTGGACTCTAGTAGTTGGAAACGTTAGAAAAGATAAAACCTTTTGAATGTGGTTCTTTCAAAAAGATACTGTAAAGAGCTTTTACGACTTTGTTTACAAATTATCAAAAAGAACACGCCTGGAACCGAAGGAAATTCAACAAAGCTCTGCCATAAAATATTCTATTTCGGCCTCTTTTGAATGAGTACGACTGTCCGTACTTTGAGAAATCCGTGATAGTCGGTATGTTCCAATAAAATTTGCCCAAGCCTAACCGCAGATGTATTTGTGTATACGGCTTTGGGCGTATCTGCAACAGGGGTAAAGGGATTAAAAAAGCATTTACTATTTTAATTGTAAAAAAAAATGTTACATTCCAAGGCTTTTTGCTGAAATTTTTAACCTTTGATTTTTTTTCCGAGTATCGAGGAGTTGCCCCGATGCCTCAACCCCTAACTTGGAGGACCAGGGTTTTAAATCAGAGTATCCTTCTGTTAGATAAGTTGCCTTCTCTACGGCTTAGGAGTCCTATCTACCCCACCTGTTGGTCCGTGGGTGGTATTTTATTTCCCACCTACCCGCCGGCCTAGCTGCAAACAGGCCGGTGAGAGTATTCCCCTATCCGCCACCTGGGGACGCGCTCTCTAGGGTTACAGGTTCCCCCGAGAGAAAAGTTGAAAATCGGAAAAAAGGTAAACCTGAATGGTTGTCAACGGAACTAGAAGAGAAAGTTCTCAAGAAAAAACAAGCATATCACACATGGCTTCACTCCAAAGACCCTCAAGACAGAGAAATATACGCTAAATGGAATAGAGAAGTTAAAAAGGACGTGGATAAGGCGAAAAATATAAACTAGGAGGCTAAGTGTGATGAAGTGGACAGATTTATGGGTGGAACAAAAGTGGCACAAGCTTGGAAAACATTAAAGCAGTTTAGGAAAAATGAGAAAAATGAAGACAAAATTTCTCTCATAAAGTTAAATGAATGGGAAGAATATTATACGAAACTGATGAAAGAGGATAGAGTAGAGTACAGATGGGAAAAGATAAGGGAATTAATAGACAACAGAGACGAAAGACAGGAAATCCCTATAATAACATTATCTGAATTGACGGAAACCTTAAAAGAGGTTAAAGACGGAAAAGTCGCAGGGCCTGAAGACATTCTCATAGAGCTGGTTAAATATGGGCCGACTGCACTTTTAGAATTAATAGTAGACCTTTTCAATAAATGTATGTGTGGAGACCAGGAAATTCCTAAAAATTGGAATAAATCTTATATAAGCTCCATATATAAGAGAGGGAATAAAAGAGACTGTTCCAATTATAGAGGTATTAGTGTGACGAGCTCTGTGGGCCGGTTGTACGGCAGAATATTAAAGAAGAGGGTTGAAAGACAGATACAAGATATTGAAGAACAAAGCGGCTTTCGTACCGGGAGATCCTTCCTTGATAATATATTTATCATACGACAAATAATTAAAAAGCGTGTCGAAAGAAGTAGAGAGACCCATTTGGTATTTATAGACCTTGAGAAAGCATATATGATATTGTCCCGTTAAAGAAAATGTTTGAGGTCCTCGGAAGGTCCGGATTGGATTCGACGTATATCCGAGCGATATATAAATTGTACGAAAATGCAGTTAGTTGTGTAAAAATTGAAACCAGAACCTCAAATGAATTTAAAGTCACTAAAGGTCTAAAGCAAGGATGCTGTTTGTCACCGACACTCTTTAAAATATACGTCCAAGAAGCATTGAGGAATTGGAGAAATAAATGTAGATTTATGGGCATCGAAGTGGGACAAGAAACTCTGTATACATTGCAGATGATCAGGTGGTGGTTGCAACCGATGAGTAAGATATAAATTATATGAATCGAAAATTATTTGAGGAATATGCCAAATGGGGGCTTACTGTAAACATAAGCAAAACATAATATTTAAAAATTGGAGAAAATACCACAGATCTAAGGCTTGAAAACGCAGTTATAAAAGGCTGCAACCAGTATAAATATTTAGGAAGCATCATATCAGCAGATGGCAGAGTTAAGATAGATGTACAAAACCGAATAACCCAAGGGAAAAAATGCATCCGAATACTGAATTCATTACTGTGGTCTAATAAAATAAAGATGCATACCAAACTTCGCGTATACAGAGCAATTGTAGAACCAATTACCACATATTATGCTGAATGTTGGACGATGACAAAGAATGAACGAGATAAAGTAGACGTTGTGGAAATGGATTATCTTAGAAGGTCATGTCGAGTATCGAGAATGGAAAGAATCAGGAATGAGGAAATACGAAACCGTACAGGAATTAGAGATACTCTTTCAGATAGAATACAAGGAACGCAATTACAATGGTATGGTCACGTGATGAGAATGGAGGAGGAGAGGTGGCCAAAGAAAGCCTTAATGTATGTTCCGCCAGAAAGAAGGAAAAGGGGAAGACCACCAAATTCCTGGAGAAGAGAAATTACAAAAACAATGGAATCTAGAGGCTTAGAAGAGGGAGATTGGAGAGGTAGGAAAAGATGAAGGCTGAAATGCGGGAAGCGGCAATCGCCGTAGGACCCCCGTTCTATGATGATGATGAAAAAATGTTACAATATCTTATTCTCTAGGGATGCCTTTATCTATCTAATTATTCCCGTAAGTATGTCATGTCTACTCATTGATTTTATCAAAGAGTTGGTGGTATCATTATTAAATGCCACTTCAGTATCTAAAAAAGCAGCCATTGCTATCTTTTTGTCCTATATTGACTTTGAGATAAGCCTATTTAGATCATCTAAAGCTGAATCGGTAGGTTTACCAGGTTAATGTGCATATTGACGATTTCCTAGAGAATTAATTATCTTTAAGACTTTTGTCTTGTATGTACATACCGAGAACCCTTTGAATATTTTTAATAGAAATAGGATTATTGGTCTATATGGACTTATATGGCTGAAATTTATTTATTGCCCTTCTAATTCTGCTTGGTCTTCTGGTTACTGTGGCTATATCCCAATCTATAAAATTTGGCATAATTAATGTTTGGTCTATGTTGTTTCGCCTATTTGCATCATTCAGAATTATTGAGGCCGAAAAATGCGTGTTTACGAGTTTTCTAAAACTTGTCCCTTTCGTCTGCGTAAATCTGCCATTAGCTCTGGTGAACGTACTTCTTTAGTCGTTGCACCATCCTTTGCCAGGACTTTATGGATTTAAGAACACGCCGGGAATGCTGTAATCTCATCGCAAATTTCTCTCCATGAATTCCTTTTGGCTTTCCAAATTTCTTCATTGTATAGCTTTAGCTTATACCAGTATAAATCCCAGACTTAGTTTATTTTTGCTTCAGACTTTCAAACTTCACACTAATTCAAAAATACTTGAATAATAGAAAGCAAATGGTCAAAATTAAAGACAAAACTATGTGAACTCGACTTGACTAATAAGGCCTGAAAAATTTCAGCAAATGCGCTAAGATACCAAAAGAGGAGTAAAGATATAAGAAAATAAAATGTACAGAGGATAAACGGGTGGATACTAAATAGAAAAAATAATGAAATAATCACATAAGTAGAAAAGTGACAAAAGGAGAAGACCAGAATTGCCAAAATAGCAGGGGCAAATTACCAAACAGTGGACGCGACGGCACACAAATGGAGCGACATATTCATAGAGATATAATTCCTTCAATAAACAAACAAATTTGTTTATAGAGAGGAAGAAGACGAAGTAAAATAAGATTTTACATAAGACACAATTTTTAATAATACATTTAATGAATTTTTATTAAATTTAGAACAGAAATTTAACTACAAATTTTCCAGTTTCTTTACAAAAGTTATATTTTTATATCTAATTTCTTACTGATGTGTAGCAGTATTAATTTAAAAATTCCAATCTTTTCAGGACTCGGCTAAGGGTAATGGCTGCGGCTGACAGGTAATGTAATACAAACAAGATTTCGATTTTTTTCTTATTTGACTTTATGTTTTTGCTTTTTGTATTTAAGCTTTAATACTTAAACTTGCAACTAACCGTTATCTTTGTTTGAGCTAAACAAAGATTATTTTTTGCCCTACTATAATAGTTATTATCTACAGTTATGCTGTTGTTATAAAAAGTATTTATTTTAATAGAGCAATATTGTGGGTAAGAATTTATGACGTTTTTAGATTATTCTTCTATTTTTGACATCGGTAAAGTTAAACAGAAATTTAAGAAATCTTTCGAATTATGTATTGTAATAGCCACATTTTTTTAATATTGATAATATCACCATTTTCACATAGAAAAAAACAATCCGAGAAAACGCTAATTTATAAATGTAAATCGGCGAGTTTTAGCATTTTTTCTAGCATCGTGGTTTTAACTTAAACTAGCAATTTAATAAATATATTTATTTAAATAATTAACAGTTCAAATGTATTTCAAATGCAATATTATCAACCTAATTGGCTCTTTAACTCATAGTAGATCTTGGCGTGCTCCAGGATCAGCTTAAACTCTTTTGTATTCTTCGACTTGGTTTTTTAATTGCATAATCTTAACAGACTTAAGTATTTTGCCACCTTGTCCTTAAACCGTGCTTTGGGCGTGCCTCTCTTTCTTACACTTAACATGGGTAGATTACTTTCGATTCCTATTTGCTAAAGGTGACGATAGTGATCTACCAACACTAGAGGACAACAAACAAAGAAATAAATATTAAAAACGAAGAGGTAAAGGAAGGATTAAGAAAATTAAAAAATTAAAAATCTTCAGGAGAAAAGAGAAAATCGAACAAACTCAAAAGTACAGAGCACCAGATCTGACCAAACAACTATTAAAACTAATCCAAAAAATAATAGAAGAAAATAAAATATCTTAAAAATGCAGATCAAGCATCCTAATACCTCTCTTTAAAAATAGAGACAAATGGGATTTGGAAAATTACAGAGGAATTAATTTATTAAACACAACACTAAAATTAACGATTAAAGTCATCACAAATAAAGTAAATAAAATTATAACGAAGTTAAATGTGTCGATAGCAATTAAAGTAAATTGTGTACTCACGCTTAATCAAGCCATTAATAGCGGTGCTGGGAATATTTATATTCCACTATTCATCAACAATTTACCCATATAAATTACCATCTTTCTTGTACTCATTGCGTCGAGTAAGGACGATAAATATACGAAAATGGTTGCGTTTCGATTTAATTTGAGCTTCTTACCACTCCCTGACACGTGTTTCTGGGTCTTCCCGTCATCAGAGAGAGCTTGTAAGAAAACTCAAACTAAACCAAAACGCACCGACTACTCTGGCAATTATAGAAAAAAATAATTACCAGAATATGCTACTAGAGACATCTAGTGATGAAAGATGAAGTTAAATGTGTCGATAGCAATTAAAGTAAATTGTATACTCACGCTTAATCAAGCCATTAAGAGCGATGCTGGGAATATTTATATTCCACTATGCATCAACAATTTACCCATATAAATTACCATCTTTCTTATACTCATCGCGTCGAGTAAGGACGATAAATATACGAAAATGGTTGCGTTTCGATTTAATTTGAGCTTCTTACAAACACGTGTCAGGGAGTGGTAAGAAGCTCAAATTAAATCGAAACGCAACCATTTTCGTATATTTATCGTCCTTACTCGACGCAATGAGTACAAGAAAGATGGTAATTTATATAGGTAAATTGTTGATGCATAGTGGAATATAAATATTCCCAGCATCGCTCTTAATGGCTTGATTAAGCGTAAGTATACAATTTACTTTAATTGCTATCGACACATTTAACTTCATCTTTCATCACTAGATGTCTCTAGTAGCATATTCTGGTAATTATTTTTTCTATAATTGCCAGAGTAGTCGGTGCGTTTTGGTTTAGTTTGAGTTTTCTTACAAGCTCTCTCTGATGACGGGAATACCCAGAAACACGTGTCAGGGAGTGGTAAGAAGCTTAAATTAAATCGAAACGCAACCATTTTCGTATATGAAATTATAACACTAGCAAAAGAATATCAAGGTTTTAGGCGGGATAATCATACACCGACGCTATATTTATAATAAGGCAAGTGCAAGAGAAATCATTAAAATATAACAAAACGGCAGATCCATGTTTCTTGAAACTTAAGAAGGCATTTAAGCAGGTCAAATTAAAGAACGTTATTAACTTATTTCACACAAGAGAGGTACTTCTAGGAATAATCAAAACGATCCGAAATATCTACCAAAACAACACAATAACAGTAAAAGTAGAAGAGAATCTAAGTTACCCTAAAATAACTAGTTCTGAAATCGGGTTTAGCCGATAACATATACAGGGTGTCCAGAAACTCTTCTGATAAACAAAAACCGCAGATTCCCTAGATCATTTTAAGACGATTTAACCCAATTCACCTAGTCCGAAAATGCTTCCCAAGGGAGCTAGAGCTCTTTGAGGATGGCGCCTGGTAAGTAGTTTTTTTTTTGTCCAGAGCGCTTCTATTTAGAAAAATAAAAACTGGTACGATTATTTATCCTCCGGAGTTGAATTGATTTCATTAATTGCGAATGTCTAGTACCGTTCATAGGCGTCCGTTTTGGGTAGATCAACGGGTATTTTAATGCATAACTTTTTTATCTGTAACTTTTAAGCATTTATGATACTAGCTTATTAAATTTTTAGATAATCTGGTACTAAAAGGTACTCTTACTTTAGGTCGGTAGGAGACACCGTTTTTAAGAAAAATCGATTTGAAAACTTTTCGCTTCTTCGTCATGAAAGTTAAATTAATATTTTTTGCACTAGTTGACTTTGAACTGTCAACAAAACTATAACATACGTTTTTCATTGTCAAAATCTTGTCAGTTCGTAAAGTTAGTGTTCCTAAATAATAATGAAACAGAGTGACATAATGATGTAACAGCACATCAAGATGTCACTTTAATGGAAGTTTAAGAAAATTTAGAAATTAGCGTTCGAAGACTATCTGTCATGTATCCCACAATTTCAAAATCTTCCGCAATAATTATCTTACATAAGAAAATTTATATCCTTTCATTTTACTACGGTGCAAGGAATGCTCCAAGGAGATTTTCCTGCTTAAAAAAATTTTCAAATAGATTTTTCTAGAAAACGGTGTATTCTACAGACTTAAAGTAAAAGTAACTTGTAGTACTAGAATGTCTGAAAATGTAATATACAGCGTTCCACGTTAAGAAAATAACATTAGGCTTATGGAGATCAGTGTTGCCAAAACTCTCAGGAATGCGGTTTACTAGATTGTCGATATATTTTTCGAATTTCCATTTTCAATTAACATTTAACTGTAAAGTCAGAATAACAACTGAAGAACCACAAAGCCTTATTATCATTATGTAGTCTCAGAGAACGACATAAAATCGTTGACATACGCACACCGTATTATTTTAAGTTGCAATTAGTAATTAGATATATGCATTCCAAGCGGTCCGTTTATTTGCTTTTAAATCTTTAATAGCCGGCAAAGTGCATGATTTAACTAAGCAATATTTTCTACTGATTTCTATGATTCACGATATATGATACTTTTATCGAAAAACAAATAAACTGTCGTTACTATAATTAAAATAAGATAAAATAAAATTATCTTTTGGACATACTATTTATTTAATTAAAATCATTTTCCCTACTTTTCATGTCTTGTTTCGAATGGGCACTTTTGGTCAATTACGTTAAAAAACATTAATTTAATTCATGTCTGTGAAAACGAAAATACAAATTATACAACCCTGAATCGTGCTTGTGTTCATCGTGGCATCGCTGCGCTTCTATCGTCCATAAGAAATACATAGCCCTATCTCCGCAATGTTATTTTCTTAACGTGAAACGCTCGTATCACAAATGCTTAAAAGTTACATACAAAAAAGTTATGCGTTAAAATCCCCGTTGACCACCCAAAACGGACGCCTTTGAACGGTACTAGAAATTTGCAATTAATGGAATCGATTCAACCCTGGAGGATAAATAATCGTACCAGTTTTTATTTTTCTAAATAGAAGTGCTTTGGAGTTATTGGAAAAAAAACTACTTACATACCAGGCGCCATCCTCAAAGAGCTCTAACTTCCTAGGAAGCATTTTCGGACTAGGTGAATTGGGTTAAATCGTCTTAAAATTATCTGAGGAATCTGCGGTTTTTGTTTGTCAGGAGAGTTTCTGGACACTCTGTTCTGGACACTCTGTACACTGTCCATTTATTATTTTGAACACTGCCATTCTCAAAAAATTTACTTACAACTGACTTAAAATAGTGCCTGTCTTAGACGGTAAGGGTAGCGTTCATTAAAAATTCTTATCGATTTACGGTTATTTCAATAAACAAATTTTTGTTAATATAGCAACAAAACTAAAAATTAATAATACAAGTACAGATGTTTAGTATTATTTTTTTACCAACAAATAGTTCATCACACAGACTAAATTCTACTAACAAAGAGTAACGAGTTCGTTGTTTATACTTTGTGATCATAATGTGTTAAATTCGCATTGAAATGAATTTGGCGTGTCATTTCATAGAGACCTTTATTTAATTAGAATGTAGACATTCAAACAACATAATCATTCACTTCGCATGGTCTCTTTTACCATTTAATGCATTTCAGTGAATGTTGATCATTAATTGAACAGCAAATCAAATTGTTCATTATTAGCTTTCTGAAACAATTAATAAAATGCACCAATGCTGAATGGACTATTAATTATTCACAAACATTAAAGTGTCCTTTTCAGCTTTAATATTTGTTAATTTGTTATGCTAACCGCAAAGTTGGATGGAATCGATTTGATACTTCCCAAGTTGCACGTGCTTTGAACCATTTATTAAACAAAATTGACCATCCTAAGGGAATTAAAGCTCACTATTTGGTTTTTTAATGACTATGAAAAGGAAAAATAAAAAAAAAAAACAAATTCTCAAAAATTAGTTTATTATGTGGTTTTTAATATGTACACCACTGCCATGTTGGCTAGTTAAATTTTTTTAGAATAAATACCCAAATTGATTTTTAAAGATAGAAACAACTCATTTGTTAGCAAAGTTATCGATCGAAAGTTGTTTTTAAAGGTTCTCAATTGTCTATGGATAATTGTATAATTCTAATTCTAATATTTTGTCACTATCAATAAGTATAACCTTTAACGAAAAAATATATGCTACATATAATCTAACTTCGATCTTACCACAGCTTCTAAACAATCGAATATTGTTATTTAATGTCCGCCTGTTATTTTAGTCTCTTTAGTGTTGCACGTAGGCTAGGCTCGATGGAGAGGTTCTCATACCCGACACTTTTTTTCCAAGTATTTCAATAGCAGTATATTTTCTTGTATTAGGACTTTCTTTCATGTCCCAACCCATTTTTTTTTACTTTTTTGCCCGAAATAAACCTTCTTCTAGTATGTCTTCTAATTGATCATACAAAGCTTTTTTTTATTCTTATCTACACCGATTTTAGTAACATACTCACTTGAGATACATAGTCACCCACAACAATTTCTTAATAAAGTACAAATCTTATTATACTATCACTCACTGTTACCACTTCTATTACATTAGCTTTCATTTCTCTATCAGTAATTATACCAACTTCAATTGTAATTTTGCTTTTCACTTCATACCACAATTTTTTTTGCACCTAGTTGTTTCATCACTTGTTCATGCATCTTGTGTCGTGAATGCGAACAATGTGCACTTATCTTGTTTTAAATACACTTACGAACTCTACACTCTTATTTGTAGTGCTTCCAAGACCTGATACTAACTCTTCTAACCCGTTTTTGTGTTTCCTCTGAAATGATCCTTACCCATTGATTATTTCCAAATCATAAGTATATAGAATGGAAGTTTACCCCGTTTTACCTTGGTCTACATCGGCAATCTCTTAACGCACTGCTTACGAACTTTATGAGGGGCCCATAATTCATCTTGATCACCAATTTTGTTACCGGTATATTTGATATTTGAAAAAACGGTACCCAACTCGAAAAAGTAAGCGAATACAAATACTTGGAAACTCTCATCAATGAAACAGGTGACCAAAATGACGAGATAAAAAGACGTGTTGAAATTGCCAGATCTACCTTTATAAAAATAAAAAAAATATTTGGTAATCGTGATATTAGTATTCAGCTACGAACTAGAATGGTAAAATGCTATGTATCCAGTACTTTGCTTTACGGTGTTTTGAAACATGGACTCTTAAACAGAGGAATGTTAAAAATCTTGAAAGCTTTAAGATGAGGTGCTACCGCCGTATACTAAAAATAAGTTGGGTGGATAAAATTACAAATGAAGAGGTAATACGCAGAATAAATACCGATCCAGAAGTTATACTAAATATAAAAAAAGAGAAAACTTGAATACTTAGGTCACCTGATGAGATGACAAAAGTACACATTCCTACAAAATATAATGCAAGGAAAAATCCAAGCACGCAGAAATCCAGGCCGTAGAAGAATGTCCTGGATTAGAAATTTAAGAGAGTAATTTGGCTGTACCACTAACGAATTATTCAAAACAGTAGTAAATAAAATTAAAATCGCCCTAATGATATCCAATCTCCGATAGAAGAGGCACTCAAAGAAGAAAGAAGATCAATTTTGACTATAAAATAAGCACAATAGGCTTACCTTACAAATCTACTGCTACCTTGTATACAAAGAAAAACTAAATATTTCACGTCGAAAAGTAATGTACTATTTCAGAGCGACTCGCAACGTATCACTAGGGGATCTCAGGCACAACCAAACAAGTTCAATATAGACCTGTCGCTGTTATCGTATACGTCATTCACTACCGCTGCATCCATCAGAGAAGGTTATTATGAGCCAGTGGGAGAGCAATAGTGCTCCCTATGATCTATTTTAGGTTGTGAGATAGAGGAAAAATTTTACATAGCAGAGAAAAACCAATTAAAGTTTTCAAAACTATCATACCCATATACCATTGATCACATTTAAATAGACTCAAAGCATATAACAGACGTAATAAACTTCAGAAGTTTTAGAGGCGCACACATAGACAGATCATTGTCTAGTGATCTCAACTTTAAGGGCTAGAATTTTAAACTCCAGTAAAGAAAATAAAATCGATAGAAAAAAATGGAATGTGCAAAAGCTGGGAGACGGGACAATTGCAGAACGGTACTCAAAAAACATCACCAACAGGCTAAGGAATCAAAATGTAAATAAAGAAGGCCATACAGATATAGACTCCTACTGGACCAAAATAAAGGAAAACATTGAAGCAGCAGCAAATGATCAGATAGGAACAGAAATTTGTGCCCGTAAAAATCATTAGTTTGACGATGAATTCAAGAATGCAACAAAAGAAAAGCCTACAGAAAGATGTTAACCCGACGATCTAGAACAACTGAAGAGATCTACCAAACAAAAAGAAGAGAAGAAAAGAGGTTACACAAAACAAAAAACGAAATCACTTAAATAAGGAACTTAAATATATGAAAAACCTCAACAGAAAAAAAGAAATCATAGCATTCTATAAGATAGTTAACATCAACAGAAAAGAATTCTAAACAACCACAAGAAAATGCAGAAGTCAGAATGGCGACCTATTAACAACAAAGAAAGATGGGTGGACTACTTTAATCAGACAATATTGAAAAAGAAGAATAAAACATGTACGACGAAATAAATGAGGTAGAGGAACAGGCAAGAGGGAAAAGGAACCACCAACGATTCTTGAAGTTAAAGATGAAGTTAAAAACCTAGCTAGAAACAAATCACCCGGAATAGATAATCTCCAAGCTGCACTATATAAAGAAGGTGGCCACGATACCATAATGACATTACAGCAACTTATAAAAGAAATATGGACACAGAAGTCCCTCCCCAATGATTTGAATATTGAAATTCTTTGCACCATTCACAAAAAGGAGATATCTTTGAATGCCCTAGCCACAGAAGAATTACACTTCTAAATGCAGCGTATAAAATATTTTCCGCATTTGTGTCACCGTATGGCACCATATGCAGAACGGATAGTAGGAAAATACGAGGTGCTAAAGCGACAATTCATTAGATTGCAACCCTGAAACAAATTGTAGAAAAAATACTAGAATATGACATTGAGTATATACTCATTACATATTTATAGACTAAAAAGCAGCCTACTACTCTATGAATAGAAAAAAAATGTTAAAAGCAATACAACTAGTAGTACGAAATCAGTTGGTATATTTAACAAACCTAGCTCTAACTAGTCCTGGGAAAAGGACAGTTCCCCCTGAAACTCTTAGTTCAAGGGGAACTGTCTGAATCTTCTAAAACAAATAACAGGCCGCATCAGGGAGACTCTCTCTTCTTTATACTGTTCAATCTGGCTCTAAAAAAAGTAATAGGTATATCATAAATCAAAACCATTGGTTCACTATATAACAAATCAGTGTAAATACTTGCCTATGCTGATGATATCAATAATATTGGTAGAAACGGGAAACGCTATATGAGAGGCATATGTAGGATTTAAAGAATCAGCTACAAAAATAGGTTTAATAACAAACATCAACAAAACAAAGTATATGAAAATAAGCAACCCCAACCACAAATCCTAAGACCACTTGTTATAAAAAATCACGTCATCGAAACAATGAACGAATTTGTATACCTGGAAGCGCTCCTTAACACTAAAAATATTACTACCATTTAGAGACAAACTGTAGAATTTGCGCCGCTAACAGATGATATTTTAGGCACAATCTCCTCCTTACATCCACAATTATATCGAGAAATACAAAAATAAAACTCTACAAATCAATACTACGCCCAGTTCTAGCATAATATGCCATATTACCATACCATATTATGTACCATATTATATACCATATTATGGTTCTGACTATGAATGAACAAAAAGGAATCAAAACATGTTAGGATGTTTCTAAAGAAATGTGATAAGGTGAATCTATGGATCAGTGAATTACAGTGGAGTGTGGAGAAGACGATACAACTTTGAACTTTATAGAATATACCAGGAACCAGATATCGTAAAACATAATAAGATATGACGTCTGAGGTTGATAGGGCACGTAGTAATGCGGATGGAAAAAAATGACCAAGCTAGAGAAACGCTCTTTGGTAGATCCATTGATCTAAGTCGAACAAGCAGACCCAGAACAAGGTTTCTTAATAACATCGATGAAGACATGAGTTATATGGAAATACGTGCTTGGCGGAGGAACGCGATGGATAGGGACGACTGGAAAGAATTTATTGAGAAGGCTAAGACCCACGCAGGGTTGTAAAGCCAGAATGATGATGATACCTCCTCCTCCTCCTTCTAAATGCCTTCTCTGTTGAGGATGGCGATCAATATGGCAAATTTCTCTCTGTTCTGGGCTTGATGAATTAATTCATTTCCTTTTGTGTGGGTCCAATCTCTGATGTTTCGTAGCCAAGATTTTTTCTTTCGTCCTATGCCCCTTTTACCTTCAATCTTGCCTTCTAATATTACCTGGAGCTGCCCAAAATCCCTATGGCGCATTATCTGTCCTAGATATAACGTCTTTCTAATTTTGATAGTATTGACCAGATGAGGGCGTGTGTTCATTACTCTCAGTACTTCTTCATTCGTAGTTCTGCTGGTCCAGCTTATTCTTAGCATTCGGCGGTACATCCAAATTTCAAATGAATTTAATTTGTTGACGCCATACTGTTTTAATGTCCAGGTCTCACAGTCATATAGTAATAGAGACCATACATAACACTTTAGTGTTCTCAATCTTATTAAGACTGATAGCTTGTGGTTACAGAGCATTTTACGCATATTCATGCGTAAAATGCACGTAAAACTTACACTCAGCAGATTTGTTATTTCAAATTGTTACCAAATCTAAATCTTTCTAAAACGTAAATTCTTCTATTGGATCTTCATATTTTCAACTCTTTCTACTGTTACTTTTCGGAAGCCATTTTTTGACGAAACGTTACAATAAACGTTTTTTCCACTAATAATGTGGCTAATTATTTCCACTGCTTAAATTAATTAAAGTAATTTGGGCAAAAGCAAATTTACTTATCAAATTGACAATAGTTGTGTTTTTTGTTCCTTGCGAAACTATAAGTAAAGCAAACTTTTGTAATATTGTAGGCTTGAATAAAAAAGCTACCAGTCAGAAATTTTAAAATTACTAAAATGCCTGTACTAACAATCAAAGTTATCTCACGTTTTATAATCAGTTAGTATATCCTTGTACTGAAATTTAATAAAAACTTTCCAAAAAAAAAAAAAAACAATTAATATTAATGTTCTGGTATTTGTCCCCGTTTCGGCTTTTTAAGAGGGAAGATCTCGATACGCGCTTATTTCCTTCATTTCACTCAATTTTCGTCGAGGGAGTAAAAGAAAATAAAGTTTAAGAAGACAATTCATTTTGGGAAGCTGAAAATAAATCTCCCACATCATGTAGCCGAAAGGAATTCGCCGCCGAATGATTTCATTTCATTTTTGTTAACAATTTAGTGTCTTAGCATTTTAATTTCGGTATTACGTCAATTTGATGAGATATAAAAAATCTCTTAAGTCTTATTTTCTTTTGATGGCTTTACTTAGTTTGTTGTTATTATACATTTCAAGGTAAATGTAATTAGTACACGAGCAAAATAATCGTATCCCGTCATCGGTTAAATAAATAAAAATACATCTGTAGCTTTGTTTCAAAGATGGCCAACTCCATTTTTTTTTGAAAATTCAGATATTGACGGATTCTTGTGTAAAATAACATGGAGAATCCAAATCTTAATAGTTTTGGTGTCAAAAATGGCCAGAACAATGTTAGAACTGCATTTAAATAGTACCCTTGGTACTATCAATCAACTAGATGGCTTCATTCTGTCACGTGACCTCACCGCCTCAGGTGAAACAAAAGTCATCAGTGAACTGAGCTATTCTGGCGTGTTGTGACTGGCGTTGTTTTATTGTTTAGTATTTTAAAGTTTTAGTAATATACTAAAAAAATATTACTATAATAAACCTGCAAAAATAACATAAAAGGAACTAATGTTACAGAATCTACTTTATTGAAAGGAAGAAAGAAACTACTAAATCCTTCAAATTGGAAAAGAGCCAAACAGAAGATTGTGAGGTAAGTATTAAACCGTAACCTAAAATTGAATAAACTAATAGACAAACTTAAATACCATTCATTAAAAGTTACTATTACTTAGGCCAAGGCCCTGAGTGAAAATGGAACAATTTATAGTAGACCTAACCTATTTACACTTCACATTATTTTTCTTTAACTTATGTTAGAATAAAATAAGTTCCGCTGACATAAAACAGTTTGTATTTTGGTTTTGAATCCAATGTTTGTTTTAGGTACAGTTCAAAGGGATTATCTGATGCTCCTTTATTTGGCCACAGAGGGAAGAGAAATTGCAGTTTATTGAAAATGCAAGGTGTAAATAGGTTTCATAGTTAATTTTATTCTAAGAAGACAAAGCAAGGCAAACATGCTTTCATTTTTAAGTATTGCACAGCAGAACAACTAAAAAGAGCCAGACCAGAAGACGGATTAAGACATACTAAAGGCGTAACCTATCAATATTGTATTGAAACAACAGCAGGAAATAGATTAAAGATATGTAGGAACACGTTTAGTAATGTATTGGGAATCACAAAACACAAAGTTGAAAGTGGTTTCACAAGATATAAAAAAGACGGATATCTCATTTTCGTTGAAACTCGAGGTGATTACAGGAAGGCTAACATATGTCAGAAAAAAATTGATTCTGTAATAAATTTTCTAAAGCAGTTTAAAGGCATTAAATCACATCACAGTACAACTAGGATTACTCGTATTTATCTTGATTCGACCCTGTATATTTCTAAAATGTAAAAGATGTACGAAAAATCAGTTGTTGATGAATATAAAGTTAAAGAGTCGTTTTTTCGACACGTATTTGTAATTAGGTTCAACATTAGATTTAAAATTCCTTCGTCAGATGTGTGTTCAACCTGTCTTCAGTACAAAGAAAAAATTAAAATTCAAAAAAATGAGGCAATGCTGCAAACGCTTAAAGCAAAGTACACTGTTCACAGTACTCGTGCTAAGGAGTTTTTTAACCTTTTGAAAAAAGATGAACCTAATGTTGCTAGAATGTCATACGACATGCAAAAAAATATGCCTCTGCCAAAGCTCCCAGAACAGATTGTGTACTATTCAAGACAGTTATACTGCTATAATCTGACGATAGTGTCTAGATGTTCTACTGGAATCAAAGCTTTCATCATCATTATCATCATGCAACCTCTTCTGTCCACTTCTGGACATAGGTCCCTTCCATTTTTCGCCACTCTTCACGGTTCTGTGCTTCTTGTTGCCATTTCTTGGATATTCGTCTAATATCATCTATCCAGCGTGTTGGTGGTCGTCCTCTGCTGAGTTTGTCTTCTCGTGGGCGCCAGTCAATTAGTTTTCTGGTCCATCTTGTGTCTTTCAGTCTCGCTATGTGACCTGTCTAATTTCATTTCAGCTTGGCTATACGTTCGACTTCGTAGCTTCGTAATCTACGTGAATGGTTCGGGTGTAGTTCGATTGAACTTTTTAGGCGCGCTGCTAACAAAGCCGCAGTGGCCATGATGATTTCCAATATCCGCTAGGAGTGGCACGAGAAGAAGAAGATACGTTCGACGACATCACTGATACCTGTTCTTTTCCTTTATAAGAAAAATCGAAGCTTTACCTAAAGAAAATGTATCAATTTACTCTTGGGCCTAACACGAAATGAAAGAGTCTTCAAATCAAATAGCTTCTGCAGTATTTGAAGAACTTGAGTGCAGATCTAAATCTGGTTACTTTGAAGAAAAGGACATCTTAAGGCTGGTAGCTGATGGGTGTCGAGGCCAAAATAAGAATAGTATTGTATTAACGATGTGCATTGCTTGGCTGCACATGACTAAAACTTCAATCACAACAGTGGAACTTATATTTTCTGTTACTGGTCACCCATATATGCCTAGTGATAGAATTTTTGGTGGCATAGAACTAAGTGTAAAGAAAAGAGATACAACTGTGCACCTTAAAGAGTATTATTCAGAGTTTAGTAAGGATGGGACAGTCTAACTTTTAGTAAAAGACTGGACTGACAAATATTGGAAGTTAGAAGCTAAAAACTGTGTTAAAGACCCAGCGAATCTTCATTTTAAAATTTTACAAGTCAAAATGTTAATTCTGATCAAAAAACAAAAGTCAGTCACTGTCAGCGGCAACAAAAACTACAGTTTCCCACGTAATTTAAGTTTGAGTGTCATGAGACTAGGGGAAAAAGTGTGGAATATAAACCCAACTGATCTTACGCTTGGAGTCAAAGTAAATGCGTTAAATATTAAAGACGTGCGCGTTTTATTACAAAAACATTATGGTGAAAAATGAAGTGAAATGTAAAATGTGAAATGGTGTTACAAAGTGATAAACAATAATGAAATGATGCCTGAAAATCCACTTCCTGAATGTGAGTGCTTAAATAATGCAGATTGTGATGAAGTCATGGAAGTCAACCAAGTTGTAGTGGACTTTTGATTCGGAATAAGTGTGAGATTCAGATATTGTCTACCTATCAAGCAGGTATTTAAAGAACTTTTGTTGTTAGTGTATTGATTGGGTTTTTAAATTTTATTCACAAATATTGTATTAGCCTAATAAATTATTAATATTTTTAACACATCGAAAGAAATCTTTGGTATAAGGCAAGCTATGATGCATTGCTACTGATATTTTACTGCTGACTTAGATATCAGCGACACCATCAGCAATATTTTTGGTGACAAAAACGACTATCTCCACATGTTGGTTACAAACACAGCCAACTCCATGTTTTAACGTTAAATATCTCTTTAACTACAGGAAAAAGCATAAATATTATTATTCCAAGATTCTCTGGAAATAATTGTTAATAAAAAAAAAGTAAAAAAAATTCAACAGTACCAATTTTGTGGAAGTAGTTTAAACAGTTTTTTACCTATACTGAAAATTTTGCTAAATGGAGTTGGCCATCTTTGAAACCAGGCTACAGAAATATAACATGCTTTTCATATTTTAATATTGTGAACAGTGTTTGATGTAAGAATTATGGAAAAATTCTTTTTTTGATAATAAGTGACTTAATACAAAAAAGATACAAACTCTTACATGGAAAGTAAGCGAATGTGTTCTGCTATTTCCCTCTTCGAGTGGTAGCTATAAAAAGTTATATAATTTTATGCTATTAAACGAAAACAATGTACTATTACCGTTGTCTGGCTTTTTGGGCTATACGAAATTTAATTAATTATTACAATTGATTGTAATTAAAATAACATTTAACGTCTGTTTTTGACGTTCCAATTTTTAATCCAGAAATTCTTTTCAGAAAATATTATAAATTAAGAAATTATGTGTATGTAGATTTATGTAGATTTGTATTAACTGGCGCTTTGTAGCAGCCAATTTGACAGTTGTCTTACTTGGCTTTGATCTTGCAGGCAAATAGCCATTTTTGAGGGTGATGTTATTCCGCGGATTGATATCACATTCTGATTTTTGTGTGCTTATGTAGCTAATTGTAGGTTGTAGGTTGAAGGTGTAGCTAATTGATATTTCTCTGATCTGTTAACTCATTAATGATGGAATATTCTACACTAATACGTAGACCAAAATGCTGACATTATTATAGACACACAAACAAATGTAATAAACTTTTTGAACATTTACTATTTTTATTGGGAATAAGCCACACTTTTATTAGCTTATTCCCAATCAACATATAATTACATTAAGATGCCACAAGAAAGTAGCTTCTCTTAGAACACGATAATAATATAAAGATTAATAATCATAAAAGACACAATATAAATAATTGAAAAGCTTCGATTTTACTTCTACCGATTTTTTGAGAGTCCATGCTTCTACCCCGTATGTAGCAATGGAAAAAATAAAGTCATGAACCTGAACTTAGTCTTTCTTATTAATGTTCAGTCTTTCCATATTTTAATTAATTTAAGGTACGTTTACACGCTCATGCAATTTGTGCAAATTGGTTTTTGCATTCCAGTTTTTGCAAATTAAACTGAACATTTCATCCATTTTCACGGTCAAGTCTCGTGCACAAATTTGTCTACACTACAAGTACAGTTTAGATTGTCATTGAGCAACGATGGACATCGAAGACGAATTTTTATCAGCATTAGCTGTAGTTTTGTTTAATTACAAAGTTAAACGTGGTAAAAGACAAAAAACCAAGAAGATCTCAGAAGAGTTGGATTGAGAAAAGAGCATGAACGATTATCTGCAACTTTGAGGTTTTTAGAAACAGGGAGAACATAATATGAAGATCTCAAGTTTTTTACGTATATTTCCAAATCCGCCCTCTGTGGTATGATTTCTAAAACGTGTGCTGCCATTACAGTGTATTATGGAAAGAATATTTAAGAGTAGCACTGTTTAGGCGCCGTGGACGGGAAATATGTGCAAATTGCAGCTCCCCCGAGAAGTGGATCATATTATTTTAATTATAAGAAAACCTTCTGCATATATGGTGATGTTGGTACCAACTTTCGAGTATCTGATGGATGAGTCATTGAAAACACCAAATTTATTAAGTATTTGGCAGCAAATGAACTTAATTTGCCAGCACTAGAGATAGTTGTACCCGGTTAAGCACCATTGAATTATGTATTTGTAGGAGACGAAGAATTGAAGCACGAATAAATTAAAGAGAGCTGGACTATCAGATAAGAATATATAATAAAAATACAGCTTTGACATTCGCTGCTAAGCATAGGTGCAGTAGAATATTAATTGCCTTGACTAGGATCATTATTTTTATTTTTCTGGTGTTAATTCGAAGTCTGCATTCTTTGCTTATCCGGCTTAGCCGTTCAATAATGGTAGTTATTTCTACTTCGTTTGCTGCTAGCGTAAGTGTGTATAAACGATAGAAAGTTTATAAATAAAATAGATTTATTAAAAAATCTTATTCAAACCTGAAAAATATGCCCATATTTGTCAAATAAATTTCACTGCTTTTTAATTTAAAATTACCGCACGATTCCTGTTACTGTTATTGTTGCTTGATCCCAGACTATCTTATTATAATTACCTCGGTTAAGCCGTTTTTCAGTTTGATAAACGTAGCACGAATTTACTCATTTTTTATACATTAGCACTCCAGGTTTACATTATTAACAATATACGAGTAGGCACCGCTCGAGCAATTGTTTCCGGTTCTTCCCCTTTTTGAATGTTCTTTCAGAAACGAAATAAAGGCGTATTGAAATTGGTCGTCTAAATATCGCGAGAATTCGGTAAAACCTGAAAAGAAATTTATTGGGGCATATCATTTTAAAAGACGTAACCAAATGCTTTTAGATTGCTTTTTATGCATCCGTAAAAAGGCAGATTTACTATACTTTGAATTTTTAATAGGGACTCTGATCAACTTAATCAGATTGTCTCTTAAAGCGGTAAGAAATATTTTTTAAATAAAAGCTTTTTGAAATGTCTTTTTATTTTAAAATCCTTTTTTTTTTACTATGTTAGTTAAAGTTCTAGACTGGACGTTCTGAGCAGAAGAATTTTTTACATGGTTTTATCAATAGATAACACCTTTTTAAATAATTTCTTATAATTTAGCTCCATTTTGAATGATTTCTAATATCTTGTTATATTCTCTATTTAAGGCTTTATGAAAATTTGTTACCAAACATTTATTATTATCGACATTTACATTTCTGCATCTTAATATCACAAAATCCAAATTGTGTTTTTCTCAATCAGTTTTACATTTTTTGTATATTCGAAGGTGTTTTATCGTTTTTTTAAATTAAAATAAAGATTAAAATATAAAGAATATAATGAATAGCATATAGTTCTCAGTAGAAAACGTCCGAGAAATCCAGAGAAGGAAAATAGAAAATCGACAAGACAAACCAAACTCAATGAATGCTGGCTAAGCAATAGATTTAGTAGCGTTAGTGAAGAGTCAGAAAAAGAAACTATGGAAATACCAGATAAAAGCACTAAAAAAGAACCCAAACCACCACCAATATTTTTCACAGGAGTAGAAAATATAAATCTCCTCATGGCGCTGTTAGCTAAGGAAATTGCAGGTAAATACAATATTAAAGCCAGTATTGAGGAGGTAAAGATATAGATTGAAGACGACCAAACTTACTCTAAAATCATAAAAGCTCGAAATGAGAAAAAAACTAAAGCAGTGAAAACATTTATAGTAGTACTAAACAACATCTACTCATTAACAAGTATTAAAGATATAGAAAAAAGCTAAAAAGACGTAGGACACGAGCCCACAAACATCTGAAATATAAAACAAAGATCCACTAAAAGACCACTACTTATGTTCTTTATAGATTTAAAATAAAATGAAGATAACAAAGACATTTATAAAAATAAACATGTAATGCATTCAAATTTAGTGCTTGAAGCATCACGCCCCAACAGAGACACCACAGTGCTTGCGATGTCAAGGATATGGACACACAAAAAATTTTTGTTACAGAAAGCTTCGCTGTGTAAAATAAACAGAGAGTCATTTTACGATAGATTGCTCCCGGAAAACTCAAGATACCAAAGTTAGATGTGTTAACTGTAACAAAAATCATACAAACTGCAAAAAAATGCACTTAAAACTAAGACAGAAAAACGAACATCCAAATAACAATAGAACATCCAAAATTCAGCCAGGAATCATATACGTGCAGAGAGCACAACCACATACACCCCAAATAAATTACCAAACCACATCTAATTTAGCTGTACAACAAACTAATAATACGACACAATTAAAATCCATGATGAAAGAATTTATAAACAAAATGGATACAACGATGAATCTGATCTCCACTCTCGTCAATAAAATATACACATAACTCACATAATTAAAATTGCTAAATGGAACATCAACGGTCTATGCAAGCTCGGGCAAGAAATTTGTGCTTTTGAAGAAAAAAATAATAATTTAGACCTAATGGCTGTAAGTTAAACACATTGTACAAATAAAAGCTATTTTAAAATAGCCGGCTATGATACATATCATACCAAACATCCAGTTTACCAAAACCAAAAAAAGCCCCAGGGTTTGATCTGATAACAGGCAAGTTATTGCAATAATGTACAATAATTGCCATCATCAGAACAGGCTACTTTCCGAGTCAATGGAAAATCTTACCGATTATCCTGACACCAAAACCTAAAAAAACAACAAGAAGACCTAAAATCCTATATACCTGGACCTGTTTGCTGCCGATTCTATTAAAGGTATTTGAAAAGCGTCTACTGATAAGATTGATTCTAATCTTAGAATTACTAAACTTATTTCGGACCACCAATTAAGCTTCAGGCTAAAGCATGGGACAATCTAGCAGGTGAGTAAAATAGTAAAAAACCTCCTACGTGCTGGAAAGCAAATGTTACCTCTCAGCAGCCTTCCTATACGTCAGTTAAGCCTTCAATAAGCTTAAGCATGAAGGCCGACTTTATAAGATAAAAAAATAATTGCCATATCTTTTCTTTCCAATCCTAAAATCCTACCTATAAGACGGATACTTCCTGGCAAAGCAGCACGATGAATACCCTTAGCTTCACCCTATCAAAGAAGGTGTTCCACAAGGAAGCGTACTAGGACTTATTTTATTTCTGATGATTACTGCAGACCTCTCATCCAGCATTAAACATAGAAATTGCAACTTTTGCAGAAGACACCGCAATACTGGCTATGGACTCTAATCCCACAAAAGCATCAGAAAATTTACAAGACAACCTAGATAAAATAGAAACCACTAAAAAAATGCCGAATTAGGGTAAATGAGTTTAACTCCGGCCACACTAAATGGCAAGCAATTAAGTAAGGCGCACGACACAAAATACTTCGGTATCCATCTTGACAAAGGACTAGCCTGGCAGCAGCAAATTTTTACCAAAAGCAAACAATCGGGCATTAAATTTAGTCATACGTACTGGTTGATTGGTCAAAACTCTAAATTAACGTTGGATAATAAACTGCTTATATACAAGGTGATCCTCAAACCCATGTCCACATATGGTATTCAGCTATGGTGCACCGCTAGCAATACTAATCTTGCAATCCTTCAATACTTCCACAATAAAGTGTTAAAGTGTTAAGGTCTGTAGTACATGCTCCATGGTATATTACATCCTTCTCTATAGAAAAAGATCTGCAAGTGCCTTCGGTAAAAGTTGTAACAAGTTATAGTGCCAAATAGGGAGAACGGATAAAACTGCACCCCAATCTACTCGCGAAGCCATTATCCGATGACAATAATGAAGTGCATAGGATGAAACGTTTTAAACCAAATGATCTACCAAACAGATTTAATGTTAACCAAAACCAACTGTATTTTTAATTCTACCTTAATTATGTGATATGTAATTTTGATTGTCTTTTATTATTTTATTGCTTTTAACTTACATACTTTTTAATGAAATTATTTACAATAAATTAGTAACATTTACAGTTGCTATAATAAAGAAAAGAAAATCTTTATTGAAAAAGGTTCTTACATGCTACATAAACAAACAAATTACTTATTATTCTTTATTTTTGGAAAGATTCTAATTCTAATTGGGGTTAATAAAAAAAATGGGAAATGGCGCATCAGACTAGCATTGATTGGAATTATTTTTTTTTTCGGAAATACTGTAAACTTTGATTTAAGCTAGAATTGTGGTATGATACCTATTTCATAAAATCTGGGTTTAAACTATTAGTTCCTGGTGTTTTCCCTCCTGTCACTGGGTGGATCAGATTTTCATTTCAGCTTCCTTAATTGGAGATCCAATGTTTAAATGATTTGTTTGTTGCTTTAGTTTTGACATGATAAAAACTACTTAACAGATGTCTGCAATACTTACTGGAATCAAATAATTTAATATAAAATCAACAGAGCGGATTTAGAAAAATCAAATGTACAAGTATAATTACAATGTACAACGGACAAGTTGGTTCAACTAGACTGTTATGCATGAGATATTCGCAAGTAATTGTCAAGCACTCTATGATGTTCTAACAAGATTCAAACAATATGGTGTACATGGAAACCTACTATTTATTAAAATTGTTGTTTTTCACAGACATTGTACAGTTTCATTCAATAACCAGTTTTAAATTTCGTATAACGAAGATAATGTAACTCCTTTAGGATCAACACTTAATATCAAGCGTAAGACTTTGTTTACGCTTTTGTTAATAAATTGGTTTATATGCGTATAACCTTATTCTTTAAATGCTTCAGCTGTATTTACAAAAGAAGCCTTTAGCTTTCTATGCACAAAACCAAAAAATATATTTTAAAAATATCAAACAAATAATTATACTAAAGTTAACATTGAATAATGGGGATTTGTAGTATGTAGAAGAACATCGATTCTTGGGAGTGATACTAGATAACAACTTACTTAAAAAAATCTACTAATCATTACGGATCGGTTGACCATCAGTGTATAATATTAAAGAGTACTGGCGAGGGTACTCCTATTTTTGGGACTCTATTTTTTTTGGACGCGGCATCTGCTTGTTTTCCCCTGGAACTCAACATGCAAACGTCAGTTAGTCAGAATAGATCATATCAAAACTTTTTGGTATTCTCTGCATTTTGTCTAAAAGTATTCGATGGTTACCAGTATTATATGCGGCCGTTGGATCAATGAATACGACTCCGGTCTTTAATTAATTTTGGTATCTGTGCTTGATGTACTGCATAAGAGTGAATAGTTGGCTTAATATTATTTTAAAAATTAATGGGAAAATCCCAGTAGTTGGCTGTATATCATCGTTTAAAAAACAAACAGAAGTTAAAACACTTCACAATTGTATTTAGGTATATAAAAGCATATAGTTAAAACTTCTAAAAGTGTCGTCAAAATTTATACAATAGCATAACGGTTTCGATCTAATCAGATTATCCTCCATGCCTTATGTAGTTGAAGCTAACAATAAATTTGTGGCTGAGACATCCATATATGGGTTTACATCATTCCAACATTAAATTATATGGTAACTCTAGGTCGATGACATTGTATAAAATTTAATACTTGAGGAGCTACATGTCTCCCTGCTCGGTTTTTAACACGTGGTTCTTGTCAGTTAAAACGAGTTGGTCTGTGTCGTTTTAACTGATAAGAACCACGTGTTAAAAACCGAGCATGGAGACATGTAGCTCCTCAAGTATTAAATTTTATCTGACCCCAATACAGTAGAGTATGGGGAGAATTATACGAATACAAATTAGATTAATAATAAATGTATTTCCAAAAAAATATCGACACTCAGTATGATCAAGATTAAAATATCCAACAGACTTATGTTACGCTACTAGTACACTTAAGAGCAAATACACTATATTAGATAATATACTATAATCATATAAGCAAAACATGTATACATTAAATAAATATAATCTTTATTTTAAGTTTTATTTTAAGTACCCCTTAATTTTTGCAATTTTACTACATTTCTAATTTTAAACATCTACAATACATGAAACATCTCATTGTTCCTAACACGTTATGACTAGAAGCTCGGTTCTCTATTTTCTTGGTAGGCAACAAAGTTGCTCTTGTCCTTGCCCTTCCAACGATATTAAAACCACCATCAAGTTAGTTGATCAAAGGTGGCATATCTTAACATTCACTTGTCTTTGCTTTTGATGCATCACCGCACTTCCGCAGCCTACTTCGTTATTTTCGACACCGACGTGCTCAAAAATATTTGCGTGGGCAGCAAAAATATGAGAAATTTGTAGTAATATGCTTATAAGACAAACTTTTTTCAATAGTTAAATTTTCGGTATGTAAATTTATGAACAATTAATTGAAATGAAAATTACATTTTTAACAAAAAACGTTTTGATTTCCACTCCGAAAACCGTTTTCAAAAAACGATTATTAAAGTTGACCTTGGCGGCGATGTTACAAGCAACAGCCTTCCTATGGCTGAATAGAGATAAGGGTGGATTTTTTACCCTATGGAACTTCAAGATCTGATTATTCTGTGTGTTCCTGGATTACCTAATTGTATGTGATTGATGCGTTTGTTTTTCTATGAGTTTATTCGTGTATTGTGTTTATGTATTGTGTGTTTCGTATGTCGTGTTTATAATTGTAGATGATGTGCCTCAGATTTTCTTTAACCGCTATTGTTGGTATCTTCTTCTTGTTAATTTCTTCTTTTAGTATTGGCAACTGAAGCTTGCTACATTCTGCTGATGAATTAGTTAAACATTTTTCTTTATTAAGTAGAATAAGGGCTGCTTCTTTGATTTTTCTCTTTTTGATGTCTGTTTCTTTCAGAATTATTGATGCATCTGTCCATTGTACTTTGTGTTCATTGCCCCAGGCATGTTTGCATACCTTTCGAAGTTCCTATTTTTGAAGTATCTTTAATGCTCATTTTTTCTGACACGTAAATGAGCTTGTAAAATTGTAAAATGTAAAACTTCAATAAAATGTATTCACAATTAGTAAAAAGTAACATTACTTTCAACATTGCACCAACATATAACTTGACAAAAACATAAAATTTTCTTTTGGAATATAATGATCCACGCGCTATCTGGGTACAAAATGCTTAAGTATATAGAATATAAACTTTTTTAAACTGGATTAAGTTACAGATCCTTTAGAATTGTATATGCATTTAAATCAATAAGTACGGTGGTACCCAACATGACAGAAAGGAAATGTTGATGAAATTCTTCTTTATTGTCGATGTCCATCAGGAATTTATTCAATACTTCTGATCCGTGAGGCTAAATGATCGTATGTTTTAAGCCAAAGCATCGCTATTACCTATAACACCGAGCCTAGGTGTCAACAATATTGGAAAGACATAAAACCTTTAACAACTTTAGCGTTTGTACACGCTTTTTAAAGAAATTTTTTTTAAGTCAAATTTTTAGTCGAAAATTTAATTTTTATTACAATAAATCGTGACTTAATTCCATACATAGACAATTTTTATTCATGTAAAAATAGTGCAGAATGGATACCTGTATTTTAATTATCTTTTTTTCTTCTTATAAAATTTAACCATTGGCGAACCAGCAGCATTATTTTTCACCAATTTTTCACGCCACTGGGGCATTTTTTAAGTTCTCTCTTTATTATTGGATAAACATGAATAACATTTTACAGGGCTTAAAGGAACAGGTTATTCTATGTGTTTGCTGTGAAACAAAAGTGTGTAAACAGCTAGATAATTTATGTCTACTCAATAATTGTCAAAATAGTCAAATCTAAATATTTAATTTGAAATGTAAAATGTTTATTAAATCGTGTATTTGAAAAAAACTTGGTTGACGAATAATATAGTTTTGAACTAGTTTTCTCGAGTTAGTCTTTGTTTAGTTTAGATTTTTAAATATAAAATGCATTCTAAATCTGTTTTGGTATCAAAAATTAATTATTGTTCGGATGAATAAGCCAATAATATAATGATAGGAGGAGATCTTCTTCTTCTTGTAGTGCCTATCCATTTCAGATGTTGACCATTAGGGCAATCTGTACTTTGCCTTCTACTGCTCGGAATAGAGTTGTAGTTGTTGTGTTGAACCACGTACATAAGTAGATTTTTTAGCCAGGAAATCCTTTGCCTTACTGGTTCTCGTTTTTTTTTCTACTTTTCCTTCTTAAAGGAAAGGATTTTCCCTAGGAGGGGATGGCTCAAAAATAGTAGAACGGGAGCTTAATTATGCCAACAATTCTACATTCTTCAATTTCTATATCATTTTGTTATTGCAAATTTGGAGTAAGCAGAATAAAAGAAGCCAGTAGTACCCTAATTTTAAGATGAAATTTCTTCAAAAAAAGCAAGAATACTACGTGATGCATCTCAAGTAAGGAATATTAAAATATATTTTAAAGATTAAACATCCCTGCAGATAATATATTTTAAATGATCAATTTGCCTTGTAGACCCTCGACACTGCGGCCTGATAGATCTTTGCTGAATACCTTACTGTTGCAGCTTCGCAACTGTATAAAAACATTGTTAAAATATTAACAGACCTTTTGTTAGTTTTGATTCTCCCTGTATAGTTTTTTAAGATTACGATTAGAAAAACACAGACACTATCAAACAATAAACGGTTGTTATACACTGTTACAATGACTTGGGCTATTCATTTATACACTGTATGTTAACAATGAAGTATAGAGAAAAGAGAACACGTTGACCCATGGTTATTTTTAATACGATACTAAATATCGCAAGGATTAATTTGCTAGTGATTCTAACAAGTAACAACCTTGTTGAAAATAAAATGCTTAAAAAAAATGTTTAAAGATTTAAGCATTTTCTCTTATGGATGAACATAGGGAAAGGACGTGTACCTCTGGAAGTTTGTACCTTTGGACAACTTAAGTATTTCGAAAACTACAAACAGTTTCAAGTTAAAAAGCGTCAACTATAATATTTTATGTAGAGTAGAAAACTGTGTGAACAACCTGTTGGTTACTGTGTGTTTACAGCTCTGAGTTTGTTTTGAAGATTTTTATTGATAAAATTAAGTTTATTAGCCATATTCACCAACATTTATTTTGACAATTGTTGTAGTTATTGCAATACTTTTGATATCACGATAAAGAGTAATAGTCTAGATAATATTTATGCATAATATTTTAGTTGCATCTTAACCTAAAATAGAGTAGCGTGTTTAAAACTTTAAATCTGCGCTGCTTGTGCCCGTGGACACATGGTTGCTTGTACCTCTGGACGTGTCCAAAGGCACACAATCGTTTTCAGCGTTATTAATTTGTGTAAAGAGAATTATTTTTTACAGTGCCTTGTAGTAAACTTAGTAGAAAACGGGAACATGTACCCCAAGAGTTATTGAAGGAGGCATTATATAAAGTTTTGACGAGAAATTCATCTATACGTAGTGTGGCGAACAAATGGAATATAAGTAAATCCACGTTACACAATTATATGAAAAAACAACATAATTTGGTTAATATTATAAATATTATAAAAAATGTCATAGTTTCTCCACCAAACTACTGCTTTAATAAGGTATTTAGTGTTGCAAAAGAGAAGCAACTATTTGATTATCTAGAAAAAGCTGCCTATATTAATTTCGGACTTACTAAAATACGAACTAGAAAATAGTCTTGGGTAAAAAAAGATCAGATTCGTGGCAAGACAAGCAAATTGCAGGCCGAAAATGGCTAGTTTAATATAGAAGGAGATGGCCGGCGAAGACTTATCGATTTGGCCCTAAACATATATATATATATATATATATATATATATATATATATATATATATATATATATATATATATATATATATATATATATATATATATATATATTGTTATGATGTGTTTTTTGTTTGAATGATGAGCAATGAGTATTTTTAATAATATAGGGTTTTTATCGCGGTTCTCAAAGAATTAGCTTGTAAGTACTTTTTTTAAATTATCTTTATTATAACTATTATGAAACACACATATATATCTAACTTAGCCAATGTAAATTTAAAATAAACTATCTTTAAATTGATATTCTTATAAAACTAATTAAATTCTATAGACAATCTACAATTTAAACAAAACTATCTTCAAAATTGAAATTGTTATGACACTAACTAAATTATATTAACAAAATTTTGTACCTTTCTTTCACTGAATGCCTAAATGAACTGTTTTCCACTATATATATTCTAATCACCACTGAATGTCTTCGTACTTCGGTTATCCTTGTTTTTGTGAAATTACTTTTTTCAATTATCAGCTTCTACCAATTTAAGATATATTTTTCTTCACCAGCATCTATACACCACCAACCAAACCAGCAAACAGCATTTATATTTATTCTTCTTTTCAATATACCAATATCCAATTATTATAAGTTGATTTATACTAATCTCCAACCATAATATAATTTAATTTCTTCCAATATACCTTTTTTATCTTCAATAATTATTTGTGTATAATTATAAATGTGCATTAAATTATATGCATAATTTTTAATCTTCATTTAACTCACTATATTAAACTATTGGACTATTTGTACTTGATTCACTGACTCTAACTAACTTTCATAATAAACTGCTTGACTTCTGACTAAAAAACTTAAAAACTGCCAAAAACTCTTCTGACTGCACTATCTAAAACTTTTCTGACTAAAAACTTTCAAAAACTGCCATCTTGAATCCAAATCACGGGTATTTATATCTTTTGGACATTCTAGAACCATCTCGTAAGAGATCATGTTCCAATTTGTTCTATTTCATACTTGTATGAATTTTCTGGAACAAACCATTTCGCAAACATGGCCATCTCCGGAGATCCAGAGAATTCCATTCTTTTCTATTAATAATTTTGTTTACATTTAGGCTTTTCAGATCAGAATATATAATTAAATTAGTAACTTAACATTCTAATTTAATAAAATACACATTTCCAACAATATATTATTATAACCCACTTTATATTCGTAAATATTTTTAAACGTCACTTCAGAGTATAAATATCTGTCAATCTCCGAGAGTATTTTTGGTTGCCTAAGCACATGGCTCACTTATATATATTTACCACATTATAATTACTAAAATACAACTTTTTATAATTATTATATGCTAATTTATTAAAATGCCCTCACATAAATATATATTTATAAATTTCTCTAGTATATAACTTATTTAAAACAACCAAATATCTAATATTATGTAGTATATAACTTATAAATTATTTTCTATAAACCCTAATTGTCACAATACCCCAAAAATAATATTTAAAATAAATAATTTACTTATTATTTTTTTAAATATTAATTTTCTCATACCTTATTAAATTTAATAAATCAAAATTTTTTTTTTATTTAAAATGTGTTAAATACATCCCTGTTCGCTGTCTATGTCAAAACAGAGAACAACGGATCACAGTTCGGCTATTCTATGGTCAAACTGTCATGTCAAATGGAGAGAATAAAATATAACCTTAATTACAATATAATCGATATGGTGTTCTGTTTGTTTATAGACAAAATCTAGGAATTATTTCCATTCAAAATAACTTCATCAATATAAATTGGTAAGTTTTTCCACTTTATTATATTAGAAAGACATTTTTATAGCAATTATAGTATCAATTTTGTGTCTAACCCCAAATTATGATTTTTAGGGTACAAATTAATTTCCATATATACAAAATTCAACAAGTACGATGTCAAATTGATTCAAAATAATGAAATCTACCATCTACCATTTAACAAATCAAGTCTATTGAACAAAATGGACACATCAGTAAGTTATTAGTGTTATTATATTTGTGTTAAAGGTATAGAAATCATTATTCAATCTCTTCATGATATTGAAAAATGTCGTTGATATGAAATATGCCTCTTAGTCTGTTCTCTGCATCTATTAACACATAACTATTTAGTCCATTCTGATTTTCAATTGTATATGGACCTTCAAACATTGGTTGTAATTTCTTACAACGGTTTTCTTTAACATTACTTTTTCTAAGTGAACGAATTAACACTTGGTCTCCTTTTTGAAATGTGATTGGTTTTTTTATATTTCGATTTTGTCTTCTGATATATTTTTCAGCTTTCCTCCTAATTCGGTTATTCACTTTCTGCATTACTTGTTCTAACATATCCTGATTATATTCACTAATCCACTTTCTGTTTCCTATATGGCCAAACATTAAATATTCTGGTACTTCCTCTGTATTCAAATTATGTGTATTATTTAAAAAATACTCTACTTGTGGTATATGTTGCTGCCAAGTTTCGTGTTGATTTTGGCACAGTATCCTTAAATATTTTATAACTTCTTTAATATATCTTTCTGCAGGATTTGCCTGAGGATGTCTGATACTTGTAAAATGAATGTTGATTCCCTTTTTCTTACAAAATGTCCGAAATTTTTGGTTGTTAAAATATGTAGCATTATCTATTATGCAATTTCTAAATGGTCCTATTTCTTCGAAAAATTGATTAATATATAATTTTAATGTTTTAACATTTGTTCTGGAGCAGGGATATAGTTTAATAAATTTTGTATATAAATCAACTATCACTAGTATATGCTTTTTTTCTGTTGGACTGAGAACTAAATTTGAAATAAAATCCATGGAAACTGTATTTAGTTTTTCATATACAACATTAGATTTATATGTGTTCTGGTTTTTGAAATTCTTTTCTTTGTTTAGTTGACATATTGGGCATTGGGTAGTAATTTCCTTTGCTATACTTATGTCATTCTTTGCAAAATAATTGTCCCTAAATAGCATCCATAGCTTTCTTGAACCAATATGCATATAATTGTTATGTAAATTTTTCAATATTTTCTTTGCTAAAGTTCTAGTTATTACATATACTTCTATGCCATTTATTATTTTATAATATACCCCATCTTTACTAAGGACTTTTTGTTTTTCACTCAAATTGATCTGATCTCTTATAATTTCTTCTTTAGAATATAATCCTGTACTTTCTACTAATTGATTTAATCCAATTTTTATTGTTCGCTGCCCTTTTTGTGGTGTATTTTCTAACCTTGATAAAGCATCTGCCACTATATTGGATTTTCCAGGAATGTATTTGATTTCAAAGCAGTATTCACTAAGTATTAGACTCCACCGATGTATTCTACTGTTTCCATATTTGTTATTTAATATAGACGTTAAAGCTTGGTGATCTGTTTCTATTGTAAATTCATTACCCAACAAATAAAGTCTTAATTTTGTGACACAGTGTATTATACTTGCTAGTTCTAATTCTGAAACTGAGTAACCCTTTTCATGTGGCTTTGTGATTCTTGAAATGAATTGTATTGGGTATTCGACCCCATCATGTATTTGTAATAATACCCCTGATAATCTCTCTATTGATGCATCTGTTCTTAATATGAATGGCTGTGTGTAGTCAGGATAGTATATTTTCAAATTTGACAGAAAAATGTTTTTAATCTCTTGGAATGCTAGTTCTCTTCTCTGATCCCATCTCCATTTTACACCTTTTCTCAGTAGTTCAAGTAATGGAATTTCTTTTATACTTAGATCTGGTATCATCCTTTTATAATAATTAATTATTCCAATAAATCCTCTTAAAGTTCTTAAATTGTGTGGTGTTTTATATTCCTGAATGACTTGTGTCCGTTCTGGATCCATTTCGATTCCCTTAGTGTTAAGTTTATAACCTAGATATATGACTTCTTTTTGAAAAAATGTACATTTTTCTTGATTTATTTTTAGTCCAACTTTGTCTAATCTATTTATTATAATTTTTAGGTGTTTCTCGTGATCTTCAGCCGTTTTAGAAAAAATTAATATATCATCAATGTAGTGAATTACAAAATGTTCATATTGATCCAAAATATCATGAAGACATCTACATAGAGCACTGCAAGATGATTGAAGTCCAAATGGTACTACTTTGAATTGATATACTACTCCATCTATCTGAAATCCTGTATACTGTCTACTTTTTCTTTCTAGAGGTATTAACCAGAAACTATGCTGTAAATCGATTTTAGTGAAAAATGACATTCCTGTAATTCTTCCTAATATTCCATCTATACTCATTGGTGCTTCAAATTGCTTTTCAGTAATCTTGTTAATATTCCTTGCATCCAAACATAACCTGATTTCACCTGATCTTTTTCGTACTACTACTATGGGGTTAATAAAACGTGTGTCTGCCTTCTCAATGATCCCATCTTCTAACATATTATTAATTGTTTTGTTTACTTCTTCTCTGTATTTATATGGTATTGGGTATGATTTTGTTTTAAAATCTTTTTCTTCTTTAACTTTTATACTATGGATATAATTTTGTGCAATTCTATTTTCTTTATTGACAAGTCCCCTGTGTTGCTGCAATATGGAAATGACTATTGATTTATATTCTTCAGGGCAATTTAAAACTTTCATTATATCTTCTTCTTTACAAATAAAATTATTCTTCATTATGTACTCATTATTCCTTGCTTCCAATTTTACGCACTCCGCCTCGTAGGCATCCATCTGCTTAAAATTTCCATTCCTTAAATATTCACTACAATAATTATTCTTTACATTCTTCTGGGACATTTCCCTATCATCAAAATACATTTCTTCTTCATAAACATCATTATTTTCTTTTAATAATATCCTATCAACTCTTATTCCTTCTTCTACCTCATCTTTCTGCATAAATTTAATTATTTGCCCTTCCAAAGTTACCATTTTTTCTTCAAAATCTATCTTTACTTTCTTCTTTTCCAATTCATCATTTCCCATTAATATATCAACACATAAATCCTTGACAATAAATCCTTGCATATTAATTTCTTTATTAAGAATATTAATTTTAAAATTGGCTAGTTTATCAATTTCACCCAACTTCTTATTATTTGCACCAATAATTTTAATTTTTGGAATCTTTATTATATCTGATAGTTTTAATGTATTAAAATAAAATTCTCCGAGACTAAAGTACTTTCTGAACCAGTATCTATCATAATCTTAATCATTTTATTTTTGGCCAAAGCATTTATATAAATTAAATTAATAGATTCAATAATTTTCTCTTCATCTAAAGAAATAAATTCAGAAGGTTTTTCATAATAGCAATGGCCTAACTTGTAATTCAGAAAGTTTACTGCACAAAATTTTGATTATTAGAATTGTCAGATTGTATCTGACCACTTGGATCTGATGTCCTATGTCTTTCCCTACTATGACTTCTACTCACATTCTCCTGCCTTGTACTACTTCGTTCCCTGCCTTCGCAGCTTCTATTCCTTCGAACACAATTTACCTGTCTGTTATAGTTAGGTCGTTCTGTATTTCTTCTATTGTTAAAATCTTGTCTATTATTATTAGTACTGTTATTAAAATGTTGTCTATTATAATTATTATTATTATTAAAATTTTGTCTATTATAACTAGTATTATTATTAAAGTTCTGTCTATTTGGATTAGTGTTAGTATTATTAAAATTTTGTAAATTATCACCATACCTAGTATTATTGTTATATGATTGTCTATATTGTTGATTATCATTTTTATTATATTGAAAAGTATTGTTGTTTTTTCTGTTGTTATTATTACTTGTCATATTGCCTCTTTGTATTCTTTGAATAAAATTAATAAAACTATCTATTGTTTGAATATTTTGTACAGTTACTGTTTGGACAACATCAGCATCAAAATGTCTAGATACATTTAAGACTGTTTCATCCTCTCTAAGTGGTGGTTCTAAATATTTTGCAACTGTTATCAATTTCAATGCATAATCTACCATATTTGATTTTAAATTTTGATTATACTTTCCAAAATATAGAATTTCTCTAAACTTTGCTTGCTCTAATTCACCCCAATAATAATTTAAAAATTTATTTTCAAATGTTTGAAAGTTATCTAAATCATTTTCAATACTAGCAAACCAAGTTGCTGCATTGTCATTTAATGTCATTCTAATATAATCTTTAATATCATTAATATTATTCACAAATCTTAATTTATGTTTTAAACTATTTATGTATACTCTAGGATGCAAATTTTTTATATTACCAGAGAAATTAATCCCAGTCTCATTTGTTAAATTTAAGTAGGGTCTCCCTATGTCTCTCATTTGTGAAATATCATCTATTCTCTGTTCCACATTTCTTATTTGATTACAATTTATTTGGATATTTTGTTGTATATCGTCTAATTTTTCTTCTGTGTTTCTCCTGTCTTCGTTAATTTTTACTTCTAAGTTACATTTCTGTAACTCTATTTTCTGTTCTATATCTATCTTATTATCTTGAATAATCCTCTTTACTTCTGTCCTCTCATTGTCTATCCTTTTCTTGTAGTCATTCCGTATACTTTTTATTTCATTTGCTACTTTTTTCTCTGCAGCTTCAAGTTTTTTATCCATTTGTTTTACAATTTTATTATTATTATCTTCTATTTTCTTTTCTAATTTTCTATAATTCTCTTCCAATTTCTGTTCCATTTTTTTCATGTCTTCTTTGACTTCTTTTGAATTCTCTTCCAATTTTTTCGTATTCTCTTCCATTTTCTGTTCCATTTTTTTCATGTCTTCTTTGATTTCTTTTGAATTCTCTTCCATTGTCTTGTTCATCTGCATCATTAATGACATCAAAGCTGCCATATTGACATTTTCCTCTCTTTCTGGATTCATTTCTGCAGTATCTTGTGGAACTTGAACTAAACTCTCCTCTTGTATAGGTTGTGTTTCTACTTCCACATCTTCTTCATTCTTTTTGCTTTTTGTACCTTTCTTTCCTTGAGACATTTTGAGACTTTACTTGTTCAAATATAATTAAAATTAAAATCTATACTTTTTCTTTCTACTGATAATTAATTTAATTATATGAGAGCACTTATCTTCCCAAACTAATTCTTTTAAATAGAGAGCCCCACGTTGGGCGCCAAATTGTTATGATGTGTTTTTTGTTTGAATGATGAGCAATGAGTATTTTTAATAATATAGGGTTTTTATCGCGGTTCTCAAAGAATTAGCTTGTAAGTACTTTTTTTAAATTATCTTTATTATAACTATTATGAAACACACATATATATCTAACTTAGCCAATGTAAATTTAAAATAAACTATCTTTAAATTGATATTCTTATAAAACTAATTAAATTCTATAGACAATCTACAATTTAAACAAAACTATCTTCAAAATTGAAATTGTTATGACACTAACTAAATTATATTAACAAAATTTTGTACCTTTCTTTCACTGAATGCCTAAATGAACTGTTTTCCACTATATATATTCTAATCACCACTGAATGTCTTCGTACTTCGGTTATCCTTGTTTTTGTGAAATTACTTTTTTCAATTATCAGCTTCTACCAATTTAAGATATATTTTTCTTCACCAGCATCTATACACCACCAACCAAACCAGCAAACAGCATTTATATTTATTCTTCTTTTCAATATACCAATATCCAATTATTATAAGTTGATTTATACTAATCTCCAACCATAATATAATTTAATTTCTTCCAATATACCTTTTTTATCTTCAATAATTATTTGTGTATAATTATAAATGTGCATTAAATTATATGCATAATTTTTAATCTTCATTTAACTCACTATATTAAACTATTGGACTATTTGTACTTGATTCACTGACTCTAACTAACTTTCATAATAAACTGCTTGACTTCTGACTAAAAAACTTAAAAACTGCCAAAAACTCTTCTGACTGCACTATCTAAAACTTTTCTGACTAAAAACTTTCAAAAACTGCCATCTTGAATCCAAATCACGGGTATTTATATCTTTTGGACATTCTAGAACCATCTCGTAAGAGATCATGTTCCAATTTGTTCTATTTCATACTTGTATGAATTTTCTGGAACAAACCATTTCGCAAACATGGCCATCTCCGGAGATCCAGAGAATTCCATTCTTTTCTATTAATAATTTTGTTTACATTTAGGCTTTTCAGATCAGAATATATAATTAAATTAGTAACTTAACATTCTAATTTAATAAAATACACATTTCCAACAATATATTATTATAACCCACTTTATATTCGTAAATATTTTTAAACGTCACTTCAGAGTATAAATATCTGTCAATCTCCGAGAGTATTTTTGGTTGCCTAAGCACATGGCTCACTTATATATATTTACCACATTATAATTACTAAAATACAACTTTTTATAATTATTATATGCTAATTTATTAAAATGCCCTCACATAAATATATTTTTATAAAATTCTCTAGTATATAACTTATTTAAAACAACCAAATATCTAATATTATGTAGTATATAACTTATAAATTATTTTCTATAAACCCTAATTGTCACAATATATATATATATATATATATATATATATATATATATAACTTGGATGAAACTTCAAATTTTACAGTACACAAACCATCTAAAATATTAGCGCCTAAAACTATTAAACATCTTTGGAGTTTAACCTCCGCAGAAAGGGGAATAATTAATGTTACAACTGTAACTGTCCTGAAAGGAAAGTATAAAGAAGAAGACGTTTTGATAAAGAACATCCCAGAGGTACTTTTCAGTGCGTCATTAATTATGACGTCATAGAATCAATTAGGCGTGTCGAGAATTATTTCATATAATTATTGATGAATCTGACAGATGCCACGATCGTACTTAGCCACAGGTGAAAAGCTTGTGGAATTACTAGTGTTTTTATTGCAAGGTCATCTGTCTAGATTTGATTATTACAATGTTAAGATATATTTTTTTTGTAATGGGGGTAATCCCGTATACTAATAAAAATAAAAAGTAAACAATATTGTTTATTTAATTTATAAATATGGAAACATTTAAAATTGACGACAACATTTATGGAAGTTTTGTATTTTCTTCTTCTCAAGGGGCTGTCTGTGCGTCGAAAGTTGGCAATCATCACAGCGATTTTTAATTTTAAGACCGCGGCTCTAAATAAGTCGTTATTACATGAGTTACGTCTCCTTCCTATGGATCTTTTTTTCCGGATTTTCGTTGCATAATAACTTGGAGTATTAGATATTTATCTCCTCTCATGACATGACCTATATATCCCACTTTTCTCCTCTTAATTGTTAATACTTCTCTTTCCTTATGCATACGTCACATTACCTCAACGTTGGTTATTCCATCTACCCATGAGATCTCTAGTACTCTTCGGTACATCTGCATGTTGAATGCCTTCAGTCTTCTCACGTCAATTTTCTTCAGTGTCCACGCTTCCATCCCGTATTATAATACAGATAGCACATAGTACCTCAGCAGTTGTATTTTTAACTTAAGGTTTAAGTTTCTACAGCAGAGAAGCCTCTGTATTTTTGTAAATGTGCTTCTGGCCTGTTCGATTCTGATTCGTATTTTTTAAGAGCTGTCATTGTTTTCATTAATAGTTGTATATAGGTATTTATTTTAATTCTCTTACTTTTTCAATAGGCTGATTCTGTACATATATCTCACGAATGTTCTGAGTTGTCTTTTTTATTATCATATATTTCTTGCTCTGTTGAGTGATGGTCCATATTCTTCTTCGCTTACTGCGGTCACCTAATTAAGAAGTATCTGTAGGTCTTCATGTAATTCGGCTAAAAGAACTGTATCATCGGCGTATCTCAGGTTATTTATAATCATGTCAATGATGCTAATGCCTACATTTCGTTAATCCATTGCCTTACTTAATATGTCTTCCGAGTATATGTTAAATAATACTGGTGAATGTATACACTCTTGTCGAACAACTCTTTGTACTTCTATTTCTTCTGATGTCATGTCTTCTATTCTCACTACTGCTTTTGGCCATAGTATAAGTAACACAAAAAATACTGTTTTCAAAAACTTATTAGGTAACTTATAAATTAATTACATAAATAAAATATAATTCTAATCATAAAAACTATTTATTCATTAATGCGTAATAATAATAGTTTATTGAAAACACTGAAAAGTAGAATTTGAATATTAGCGTAATAGAAAATTATGGAAAAATACTGCCAGTGGAGAGTTTTCTTAAAGATATATCCTTATACGAATTCACGGTGAAATATTTCGACCATAACCTAGCAAAACATTAATTAGAGAAGAAATTTTTATCGTCTCAGCAACAAGCTGAAGTAAACAGTAAATAAAACAACTTTATTTTCAGGATAATAAAATACTTAATATTAGTACTTGTTCTTTTTCCGTATATCTGGTTATCTTGACCCTACACAAATACAAATAAATACCCAATACTATGTACAAATACTGACCTGAACGACTGCCGTCACTTGCTGTTAAACACTTCGAAAGAATGGCCAGCATGGACAAAGTTTTACGTCAGCTGTCGGTAATAGGCGTATTTGATTGGCTAGCGAAAGCGCGCATCTAAATATCAATGAATCAAACGTAGGTTAGGAAAGAACCGCTTATGTATGTAAGCTTATTCTAACGGTGCAATATAGTTCTGTTTAATCACGGAACTACCGCTTTTTCCGTCACACCCAACTTAATGCATTAGAAAGAAATTGAAAAACTGTGACGCACTGAAAAGTACCTCTGGGATGTTCTTTACCACGCATCCCAATGATTGCGACTGATTACTATTGAACGACTGAACTTACCATTTGAATTTAAACGATTATAATTTCCAGTGCGGCTTGCTTTTGCTATGACCATAAATAAGTCTCAGCGGCAATCATTAGGTGTTTGTGGTATTAATCTAGAAAACCCATGTTTCTCACATGGTCAATTGTATGTTGCCTGTTCCCGTGTTTGAAAAACAACAGATTTGTTTGTATATTCACGAGGTAATCAAACAAAAAACATTCAATATCATAAAGCACTACAATAAAAATAAAACAGATTTTTGTTAATAATTATGATTCGCTTGATTTACAATAAAGCGATTCCTAAAAATACTTATATACGTCTTACTTCATTATTCTTTATTACATCGGTTGCTAACCCTGTGTCAATAATAATAATAATAAATAATTAATTATCTCTATGGTTTGTCGTTGAAGCACCCACTTTATAAATATTTGTCGCCTTTAGATTGCCACTATTCCTTTAGATTATTTTTCAATTAGGTTTGAACCTTAAGTTCCCCTCTTAGTTTGAAGCCCTCTAGCAGATATTTCAGTCCGAGATTTTAGTGGGTCCAAAAGGGTGGCCAAAGTTCGTGGAGACGAAGATACTTAGGTCACCCGAGCTGACCCTCACACACCGTCCTATTATCATGGTGACGGATCTGTTCAGAAGAATTAAAGAAATAAACTGCCACTTCCAAATCCTTTTGACAGAACGAAGTCTGTCGGGTCCGCTAGTTATATTATATTTTTAACCATATTAGATAATTATGCAGAATCGTAATCTTCTTTAATGAATTTTTTAAATTGGCGCTTATATATCAACGATAAATCTTCACGCCTATTTGCTCGTATTAAACTAAAACAGCAACACCCGAAGCTTTATGGGGATATCAATATCGCTACGTTACAATTTTTCGTGACTGTATTTCATAATGTCTGCGCTATAACCGCACATGCAGCAAGGCATTGTACCCATGCAAAACGAGTTATACAATTTATAACAAAAGCTTCCATTGAAAATTAAGCCGGTATCTGCATTTATTTTTTTAATAAAACCTTTCTACCTGCAACTAAAGATAACTGGTTTAGAAATATAAATTTTTTAAGTCTTTTAGAATTTTGCGTTGCTGGCAAAAGCAAAAACTATAAAACAAAAAAAAAACAGCAGGAAATAAAATTTAAATCATTATCAAATATTATTTTTAAAACAGGTAAGATTTCTTTCAGTCCAATATTATTATACAATTTTGAAAAGTAACAAAACAAAGTAATAAAAGGTTACAGGGGTAGCCAAATAGTACAGTGTAGTTTCTTTATAACCATAGAGCTTAAATTATGGAGTAAAACAAAGATGATTTTTTTTTGTTAAATTAACGTGAAATTGAATATTCAAAATTTAATTATTTTATATAATAATTTAAATACGATTTCTGGCATATGGCCGATATGGCTGGCTCTGATGTAGTCTAATCTGAAGGTACAATTTTCTATGGCTTTTTCCAATGGCAAACAGGGCAATATTTGTGGCCGTATAACTTTTTAATCTTTTTATTTTTTATTAAACGGCTAACGTAGTGATTTAAAATTCTAAAATAAATCTGCTTTTTAGACTAGAATACGCTGGTTTTTTCTCGGCCTCTGGTGAAGCAGTACGGGAAGAGATAAGAGGACTTAAGGCTCGGTGGTACTTCTCCATAGATCTCTACCGCGAGGGCGTGACGCTTAATATACCGATATATATATATATATATATATATATATATATATATATATATATATATATATATATATATATATATATATATATATATATATATATATATATATATATATATATATATATATAAATCCTACGTCTCATGGTTTCCAGGCCGACCTGCTTGTCCAATTCTGCTGGTTGTTAAAGCTTTCATTTCTTCCATGCCTTTAATGTCATCGTCGTTCTTGGTGACGAAAACTGCCACCTCTCCTGTTGTTCCAGAGATGTGCTTCACTTTCGCCAAATTCCTTGTGAAGATCTTCTTTTACCAGTCTTCATTTAGAAACTTTAGTGTCTCATTTTTTTTTGTACTCGTATATTATCATATTGCCCGTGATAGCTTCCACACTTCTTTTAGTGGCTTCTGGAGGGGCGCTTCAAATTTGTTTTTGCTTTGTAGTTGAGTGTTTGATCTTCTTCCTCCGAACTGGTGATTTCTGTCTTCTTGTTCTATTTTATATTTCTTACCTTCTGCTTTTGCTTTTCATCGTAAAAGCTGCTTTCACTATAAGAGCTGCTCGCTTCACCTTCTTCCTTTCTTACGTTTTCTTTTCTTAAAACCTACTCTCTAGTTTTATTATTTTCTTTCTGTCTGTTTTTTCTTTATTTTTATCTGTGTTTTTGTTTCTTTCGTTCTCTTCATTGGTTTCCTGTTTTTATCTTCCTTTCAGCTTTTCTGTCTCATTTCCCTATCCCTCACGTTGCGTTTATTTGCACATTTTCTAGCTCCAGTTTTTTTTTTTTTACTTTTTCCTTTGAATTTTACCCCTTTTATGCTTTATCCGTCACTCTCGCTACCTTCTCTTCCATCTTTATTAATTTTATTTTTCCCCATTTCTTTATTCCCACGAGTTGCAGCTGGGATATCGGTATATTGGGATGGTACGAGTATGTAGCCGCCTTCTTTATGTATATTCGTTTGTTCTCAGTGGTTTTCGTCGCTGGTTTTTATATTAGTGGAGATTTTTTCCTTGGATATAGGTTTTAGAATCAAAATGTGTATGATGTATAGAGGTAGATGTCATGATAATTAAAAGTATTTATTTGGATTATGATTAGGACCTTGGTTATTGGTCAGTGAACAGCTGCTTCCACTGATATCTCTCCCGATATTATTATTAATTGCGATCAGTAGAATGCACGAATAATGGTGATGTATCCGCACAACTGCTCTTTTAGTACATTCTTTTTTATTCGAGCTTGTGAGTTAGAGGGCACAACTACCAATATCCTACCCTTTTTGTATGTGTGCGTCTGCAGAAGGGCAGCCAGCGCCTTAGTTACAAGTTGGTACAGGAAATTAGTGGATTCTAATGAGTTTTTCAACTACCATTCTGGTCATTCATTAAAATATAAAATTACCCTCATCCAAGCTCTCAGTTTGTCATACAGACTTTCTTGTTAAAAACTCCTATCCCCTTTTCTGATTAATAAATATCTTTTCTCTAATAGTTATGGTTCCTTAAATAAGGATTGACTTAATAGTTACCACGTTAGCTCAATTTCAAATATTATAGTTAACAGTACCGTTCTGCAAACTACAACATATGAAACTCCTTTGACTACGTCAATATCCCATTTCTCATCTTTACCAAACTTATGGTACCACATATTTCGTACCACTTTTCGTACGACATGTACCAGTTATCGTTGCGATTAAGAACGCTAAGACTGCCAGGAACTTAATTTCCAAAACTATAACTTCTTTGTCTGCTATTGAAGAAATTAATGTTGTTTACACATTCTTATATATATATATATATATATATATATATATATATATATATATATAAGTAAATAAGTAAATAAGTATATCAGTAAAATGTAATGGCATGTCGCGCAAAACAGAAAATCAAAGAAGGTATATTGATGGAAGGCAACCGTATATACGTATTTCTGACTATTGGTCGTCTTCAGTACGGTGCAGCCAAGTTAGAAAAGGAGCATGTTAACTTAGCAAAGGATCACTACAGGAGCAATGCGATCAATGTGTGGCATTAGAGTTAGAAGACCCTGATGGTTTCCAGGGCAACAACTAACAATAACAAGGGGGAAGCTACGACTACCTGGGTAAAGGAATGCCAAACGTTGAAACGTTTATATATATATATATATATATATCATCATCCAGCCTCAAGAGTCCACTGCTGAACCTAGGCCTCTTCCTCATGTTTCCAACCCCGTCTATCTTGCGCCGCTCTCATCCAGTTTTTATCGAGTCTTCTTAAATCGTCAGTCCATCTTGTAGGTGGTCGACCGAAGCTTCTCTTGACTTCCCTTGGCCTCCATTCCAATAACCTCTTTGTCCATCGCCCATCTGTCATTCTGGCTATGTGTCCTGCCCATCTCCATTTTAGTCTGGCTATCTTCTCGATGATGTCAGTCACTCCGGTTCTTCTCCTGATGTCTTCGTTGGTTATTCTGTCTCGCAGAGTTATTCCTAACATGGACCGCTCCATTCTTCTCTGCGTGACTCTCAGTTTGGTAGCTGCTGCTTTTGTTAAGGTAAGTGTTTCTGCTCCGTACGTCAAGACTGGGAGGACGCACCGATCAAATACTCTCTTAAGGCATGTGGGCAGCTCACTTTTAAAAGTTTCTCTCAGTTTTCCAAATGCTGCCCACCCAAGGCCGATTCTTCTCTTCAGTTCATGAGTCTGGTTATCCCTGCCAATCATAATTTCATGTCCCAGGTATTTATATCTATCTACGAGTTCTATTTCTTTTCCACCAATACTGATATTCTGGTTGGGTACCAAATTGGTCATGATTTTTGTTTTCGAGATATTTATATTTAAACCTACACTTTCTGTAGCCACAACGAGTTCCTGTACCATCTCTCTTGCCATACCTAGATATTCAGCTATTATAAGTATATCATCGGCGAAACGTAAGTTGTTTAGATATTCTCCATCTATTTTTATTCCCTTTGTCATCCAATCCAAATTCTTAAAAGCATGTTCTAGCACCGTATTAAAAAGTTTAGGTGACATTGGGTCTCCTTGTTCTATTTTTATGCGATTACTGTTAGTATGTAATCTGACAGTGGTTGTTGCCTGCAGGTATATTTTGTATAATAATTTAGTATATCTATAATCCAGCCTGCATTCTTTAAGCGCCTGTAATATTTTGCTTAGCTTAACTGTGTCAAAGGCTTTGTGAAAATCGATAAATATTAGAACTAGAGGTTTATTGTATTCCACTGCTTTCTCTATTAGGGTTTTTATACTTTGTAGATGGTCATTTGTTCCGTAACTTTTTCGGAATCCTGCCTGTTCCCTTGGTTGATAAGTCTCTAATTTTCTTTCCAATCTCTTAACTAGTATTCGCGTAAACAATTTATATATATATATGGCTGAGGAGGCTAATCGGTCTGTAATTCTCTAAATTTGCTTTGTCTCCTGCTTTGTGTAATAGAATCATAGTAGCGTTGTTCCAGTCTGTTGGAATATTGGCGCTGTGAAGGCAGATATTGAAAAGTTGTTTAATTTTTTCAAGTTATACATCCCCTCCAATTTTTAGTGCTTCTGATACTATTCCATCTTCACCCGGGGTTCGATTATTTTTCATTTTCTTCAGGGCTTCTTTGATTTCTGATTTTGTTATATCGGGCATTAAATCTGACCCTTGGTTTAATACCCCAGTTTTTAGTGTAATTGGAGGTTCCGTATTGTTATCTTTTTTTCTTGATCTATATAACTCTGTGTAGAACTCTTCGACTATTCTTAATATTTCATCTCTGTTCGTTGTTTCTTCTTCAGTGCTGTTTCTCAGTTTGTTAATTTCTATTTTCCCCTTTTGTACGCTCCTCTTCAAAACTTTCATGTTCTTATTTTTCTCTATTGCCTGTTTTGTTTTCTCTACATTGTAGTTTCCTATGTCTTTTCTTATTGCCTTTGTGATCGTCTTATTTATTTGATTTATCGCTTCTTTGCTTGTAGTGTTATCTCCTTTCATTTGTCGCCTTGGTTCTATAAGGGTTTTCGTGGGTTGACTCAGTTTTTCATCTTTTTTGCTCGTCGGACAATATTTAGTTTGAGCCTGTTGCATTGTGTTGACTATTTGTCTGAATGTTAGTTGGTTTTGTCCATTTCTTTGGTTGTTTCTTGTTTATCATTTTGAGTCTTTCTTTTTCGGTTGATATCGTTGTTTTAGCTCTTACTAACCTATGATCACTGCTTGTACTGAACTGGTTTAGCACATTTACGTCTTTAAATAATTCTTTTTTGTTTGTTAAGAAATAGTCGATTTCGTTCCTTGTTTTTCCATCAGGACTTTCCCATGTCCGTCTTCTGTGTTTTTTCTTTTTAAAGAAGCTGTTCATTTGATAGAGATTGTTTTCCAAAAGGAAAGTCAGTAGTTGTTTGCCTCTATCATTTCTGCCTTCGCTTCCAAAATTTCCCAATATTAATTCAGAGGGGTCTTCCTTAGTGCCTATATTGGCGTTGAAATCACCACCTATTATTAAGAAGTGGCCAGGATTTTCCTTGATTGCACAGGATATTTGGTCGTAGAATATTTGGACTTCTTCGTCTGGATGTCCTGTAGTAGGGGCGTACACTTGAATGAACTTTAGGATATATCTGGCGTTTATTTTGATGTTTAAGTAGACCACTCTTGTTGAGATTTCGTTTATTGACACAATTCTGTTAGCAATTCTTTTGTGAATAAAGAAGCTGACGCCTCCGACTGTCGATTCCTCTTCTTTGTAATAAAATAAATGGCCTGATGGGAGTGAGGTAAGACTCTCTCCCTTTTTTCTAACTTCGCTGATACCTACAATATCCCAGTTCACTTTTGACAGTTCTTCCTCCATTTCTTCGAATCTTTCTTCGGTAGAGAGTGACCGAGCATTATATGTGGCGATGTTGAGGTTTATCTTTTTGACGCACATTGAATAGGGTTGGTTTACAGTGGTCGGGTTTTTGGCATTTAAACACCGTGCTTGCCTAGCATGTTGGTGAGTATTCATATTTATTCCCACGAGTAGCTGGGGAACGTTGGTCGATTCCTGTAGAGCCCCGCGTACAGGAACAAGGCTAATATTCAATGGGATTTCGCCCGGTGTGCCAAGAGCATCGTTAGCGGCCGCGTGACGTGCAACCATTCAGTTTTTAGCACGATAGCTTCCACCTTAACTTACGGATTTTTTACATCTGGTGTTCTCCATATTTTTGTTGGGTAGGATGGGGAGGGAAAGAAGGTGTGGATGGGAAGAATATAGAAAGAAATATAGTGACCCGTCTGCCTTCGGAAACCTAATCGCCATTCGGGGTCGGAAGAGAAAAAGAGTTAGCCAAGAGAGGCTGATAGAAAAGATTAAAGACATTTCACTCAAGACAAGTTGAAGAAGAGTAAAATGTGAAGGCTCTTATGATCCGCTAGGTGCGTTTCATAAAAGTATGAGTATTGATACATTTTGTGTTCCCGCTCATACTTCGGGGTGTTGACTACAGACTGTATGGCTGGTCCAGCATGCCATAGCATGGATGGATGGGGTGCACGCCATTTTACAATGAACACACCCCAAACTCCATGGCCTGACAAAATATATATATATATATATATATATATATATATATATATATATATATATTTATATATATTATATATATTATATATATATATATATATATATATATATATATATATATTTATATATATATATATATATATATATTTATATATATATATATATATATATATATATATATATATATATATATATATATAGGATGAAGTATCAAGTAGCTGATTTAGCTGATTTTAGAGATGAACTGTTGATGTGTATGGATTTATATACGAAACGCCTTCTGTAATAAAGGATGAAGTCTTAAGTATCCTTTATATATATATATATATATATATATATATATATATATATATATATATTTATATATATATATATATATATATATAATATTTATCAAATGAAGTACGAAGTTTTATTTCCCAGGGAAACTTTTACGCTCACTTTGAATTTATAAATGATATACATATTTTAAACTTTCTGCACATAATGTGTCTATTTCAGTTTAAAAGTTTAGCGTATATATATTTTAAAACTTTTGAAAGTTCAATACTAGAAATGTGTTCTTGAAAGAAAGTTTTATAGCCATCTTACCGCCAGGACCATTATTTGGAAACTTTAAATAAAAGTGTGCCGATATATCATTAAATATTTTATATATAAACTATTTCAGTAAGAAACCTGTATTTTGATTTATTTAGTAATGGGTTCGATTTTATACAACATACGCCCACTGTGGTGAGGTTTCGCCGCACAGGTTTGATTTCTCGGGGATTGGCGCGGGATTTGGTGCAAACACTTCTGATAGAAGGATTTTGATTGACGGGTATAGCGAATGATATTTTCTGCATGAGAGGTCTGTAAGTCGAATGTAACCGTATGCCGTTATCTCTTTCATTGTGACAATTTTGGATTTCCTCTTCCCTGGAATAGGCGATTTACTACGAGTTACAAAATTTCTCTGAGACCGACGACTGCAGCTGCTGCACCGTTAACACGGTGTCGTCATCTATATATGACCACCGTCATAAATAGATGATGACACCCTGTTTAAAATTTTATATAGCCCTCTTCTTATTGAATTTAGTTTGTTTCGGTTAAGATGATTACCCATTTTGACATAAACTATGTCACCGACTTTAAATTCAAATACTTATGAGTTTTTTTATGATGTGCAATTTTTTCTTTCAAATTTCACATTGGTTACAAAATTCTGCTATAACTGAATCCATATATTTAAAATAATAAAAAGTTCGTATCTTTACTATCATATAACCAATTTCAATATGGCCATAGTGATAATATTTTTTTTAACCAACTGTAAACCCTAGATATGAAAATACAATAAAGATAGCTCTAAAGATAGAAGTTGATCCTCTTTTAGGTTTTGGATGGTTAACAAATTAACCACTTGTAGTATGTTCCCGTTATTCTTAAAAGATTCCGAAACAGGGTTTCTTGAAAGGGCATCAGCTTCTTGGTTTGTTTTGCCTAAGGAATATATAATAGTATAATATAATATAATATATATATATATACATATATATATATATATATATATATATATATATATATATATATATATATATATATATATATATATATATATATATATATATAATAAACTAAGGTACACTCGAAGAGTGGTGGGTTTTTCGGTCAAAGTGGAGAAATAAAAGACAAAGAAGGTGGCTACTTCATCTATTTATTGAAGACGTTTCGCTTTCTGCTCAGAAAGCATCATCAGTTCATCTAAAAAGAACAATATGAAACCAAACATCCATAGAGAAGTTACAACAAAAGTGTGTTACCTTACAAAGACATGTAGCAGTCAATGATGTTAAAAATATGAAAAAACTTACGAAACTGGACATTCAGAGTTAACGTTGTATAAAATAATTAATTGAAACTAGGTATAGTTTGCAATTTAACAAAATTAGCGCAGCAAAAGAACATGTGATAAAAATACATGTATTAAAAAGTTATATAAAAACTTAAGTAAAAAACATTAAGGTTTATTTTTAAAGTGTAAAGAACTAAAAAGATCATACGAATGCACTTCTATGAATGCATATCATAATCTTCAGTTTTTAAATCTCTGGCAGTCATTGCGTCTTCAACATCTTCTCTCCATGACCGTCTTGATCTATCTGGTTTTCTTCTAGTGGGCGGAGTTCATTTTTCTATCTATTTTGTCTATTTATTTTTAGACATTCCCTGCAGATATTCATACCAGTTTAGTCTTTTGGCTTCGGTAGTATCTATTATGTCTGAGTCAATTTCCATTGCTCTCGTAATGTCTACGTTTCTCAGTTTATCAAGTCTAGTATGCCGGCAACATCGTCTTCAATAGTCCATTTCTATTGCCTTAATTTGTGATTTGTTTTTTGATTACATCAATACTTTCTATTATTGTTTTATAAATTCTTCTTTAATTTTCTTTTCTTATTTTATTATTCCACAATAGTCCATGTAGCTGTCTGGTGGCTGCTCTTGCTTGGCCAATTCTAGAATGTATTTCTTCGTTACTTCCTGCTTTTGATATTATTTGAACCTTAAAGTATTTAAAGGTTTCAGTTGATTTTATAGCTCCTATTTCAATTTGTAGGCTTTCTGATTTTTCTCCTGTAATAAATACTCGGTGTGTTGTATATTAATTGTAACTTTGTGTACTGCTCCTCCAGTTTTCTAAGCATATAGTCTATCTCGTTCTTGTTTTCAGCTAGAATGGCTTGGTCATCAGCAAAGTGTATCGTGTACAATCTCTCGTCTATGATTGGAATGCCCATATTCAGCATTTTCTTCTCCACACTGAGAGCGCCTTATTCATATATATTTTTTTTGCTATACAACAGTCTTGCTTTAGACCCCTACTAATAGGAAATTCTCTAGTTTATTTGTTTCCAATTTTAATGTTTACCGTCATATTTTTGTGACGCTGTTGTACTACTTTAATATTTTTTTTAGTTGTTCCTTGTTTATCCATTGCTACCCAACGCATTGATAGTGGTACACTATCGCATGCGTTTGTCAGATCTATAACGACTACACGAGTTAAAAGATTGTAAACTAATATTTTCTCAAAAATCTGCTTTGGAGAAAATATGCTCTCTATACAGGATCTGCCTGCACGAAAGCCATTTTGTTCTTCTACATTATGTCGTTTTTTTTTTTCAGTTTTATTTTTTATTATTTTTTCATAGAGTCTTGAGAGTAAATTTATAAAATTAAGTCCCATGTAGTTTAAACAATTCTTTCTATCTCCTTTTTCGTAGATGTTGCTAATATATACTTTTGTCCACTCCTTTATAGAAAAAGGTGAAGACAGACGCCAGTGATTCATGCAATGCTTGGGGTTATGTTTTAATAATTCATTCTGTATATATAATAGTAAATTCATATTAAGAGAGTGTATACTAGGTTTTTAAGTTCTTTATCGGTTTTTGGTTTTATTTTAAGATTTTCTAATGGCTTATGATCTGTGATTACCTAAAACTTTAGCCCTATTAGCCAACACTGACAATATCGTAGCAGTTCTCTCCAAATAAACTGTTTTTTTTCTTTACTTGTGACGACGTGAATTTCTTTAAAAAAGAGGTCACCGGTTGTAACTCATTGTCATCTGTAAATAAAAACGTTTTTTTCTATAAGTCAAAAACTAACAAAATTGGACTGTCACAGCTATTCTTTAATTGGGATAAAGATTGCCTCTCCTTAATTTGTTAATTTCAACTCTGTTTTATTACGTAAAAGATTATGAATGGGCTCAATAATCCTCGTATCATCTAGTATTTATGATAAAAATTAATTTTTCCTAGAACCTGACGAAAATTTTTCTGATTCTGAGGTCTGGAACAATGTTTAATAGATTTAAAGTTATCATGATGTAACGATTTAATTTGCCTACCATATTGGGTATCACTTATAGGAAGTTGAAAGTGGGGACTCGACAATTACTGGGCTGGAGATAGGGTAAGCAAACAAACCGAAACGTTTGCGAACGGCCACTCTTGATTGGGTTGGAGAGCTGGGTCGTAAGTAACTGAATGAAGAAGGGACTGGAAGAGGTAACTACAAAGAAAGAAATAAAAAAAAATGCTTACAAAGATTTCCTGGGCAACAAAACACAAGAAGGAACTTGGACGACGTTTAAAAGAATCCTCTTGCTGGATAGAAAGAAAGGCTTTTCTTTCTTAAAAAATATTAAATGGTGAAAATCTTTTTAAAGGAAATAATTCTACAACTCCTGGTTTAGAAAGAAACATTACATATTTATTATTATTTCACATCAACAGTTATTACACATAATATTAACAAAATTTATCAACAAACCTTACAGTTTGGGCGACAGTTGTAACAATTTTACAACTAGTTGTAGGTAACTATTTAAATAATTATTAGAAATAAAAATTATCTAAATTTTTCAACTGAGCTTACATTGACGTTAACCTTTAAACAAAACAGAATTTAAAATTATAGTTGTGTACCAAATAACAGAAAAGGATAATACTGACCCTCATATGTCGAAATGAAATATCAAACCTTATTAAAATATTAATTGAAATATTAAAATTAATTGTATTTAAAAAAAGACTAATATGACAATTAGCCAATCCATAAAATTAATAATTTTATTTATTTATAATTTTTTAGAGCTGCTTCAGCTTTATGCTCAGAAAACTAGAAGAGGAATATAAAAACAACGGAATGGAAATAAACTTAGAGAAAACCGAATACCTAACAACAGAAAACAAGGATATGAGAAACCTAGAGATAGACGAGGGAAGACAAATAAATGGAACAGATAAATTCAAGTATTTAGGAACCATAATATCGAACCAGGGAACAACAGAAGAAGATATAAACAACAGACTGAGACAAACAAGAAACTGTATAAGACAACTAAACTCAGTTTTGTGGGATAAGAACATTACGATAAAGACAAAAAAGAGAATATATAATACCCTGACAAGAAGTATCCTGACATATGGGTCCGAAAACTGGACAATAAACAAGAGAAATAGAGGTAGAATAAGAGCAGTAGAAATGGAGTTCCTGAGGAGAAGCTGTAGACTTACAAAAAGAGACAGAATTGAAAACGCAGAGATTAAGCGGAGAATGGGAGTGCAATCAGACATAATCGACTATATAGAGGAGAAGAGACTATCCTGGTACGGCCACGTCAGAAGAGCGGACAGAGGACGCTGGATAAACAAAATCACAGAATGGAGCCCGATTGGAAGAAGAAAGAGAGGAAGACCCCGAAGGTCATTCAGAGATAAAATCTACGAGGCTATGGAGAAAAGAACCCTGCGAGATGGAGACTGGAATGACAGGGAAAAATGGAGAAAACGGTTGAGTGAAGGAAGACAGTGAAAACTGTGGAAATCCTTAGTAGTAGTAGTATAATTTTTTAGTTTTTCACGAAAGCAAATTTTTTTTTAAATGAACAATTTTAATTATTTTTCCTTTGGATAATTTTAATATAAAGTACCAGGTATCACTGGCTGGTGTATTTCCTTTAAGAAAGTTTTTGGGATTGTAATTCAATCAAAAATACTGCAGACAACACACAACTATGTCCGACACAAATTGCAGACAGTCTGGGGTGACGATGGAACACAAAATGAACAATTCTTGGAAAGTTGGACACTGATGCGTACTGCTGATTATCCTGAGTAACAACAAACTGCAATCTTCAAAACTCGTCTACTCAATTCCTTCTTAAAACCATGTGAACCTCTCAAATGGTTGGAAACGCCGTCTTACAAATCTCTTACATAGGATACAGCACAAACAATCTGTAATTAACTCAACAAAAACTGCCAAATAGCATCTTGAACCCTCACCTCTCAATTTAAAAAAAAATTACAGCTTTAAAGACTACACGTCGAAAGCTATTTTCAAATCCCAATCTTCTCTCCAACTGTTTTTCTTAACTGCTACTTTCTTAACAGCACTTTACACTATATTTCTATGACAAAAACGAATAAAGAACAACAATACCGAATTTGAAAAAGAAAAATTCGGATTAAACAATGAATTGACCACTTTGGCGATCAATCGTAGAGTGATATCATTCTACCAACCCGGTATAAACAAAGCATAAACGTACAGATTCCTGTTTACTTGATGCACAATTCTCTAATAGTTGGAATCAATATCAAAAAAAGCAATTAATGTTATTATATAAAGACCAGAAATGTTAATATTATCAATCCCAGCGACGCAAAAGGATTGAGAATATTGTTCGGTGATTTAACATTTACTAGGAGAAATATAAATGCTACAAAGTTGTCAAACAAAATTGTTAATTAGAACCTGACCTAAATACTTGGCAGAAAACTGAGCTAATTTAAATTTTGATAGTTTTAGCAGGTAACCTTTTTACCTGAGTGCACGAAGTAATAGTTCTATCTAATAGAGGGTGTTCTTCAACATCAGCCGAAAAGATTAAACATATCAATAATATAATTTATGCAACAGCCCCAAAGTCCGTAACATCGAATTTGACTGGCAAATATTCGCTGAAAAATAATTGAAGATATTTTTAAACCAAAATGTAATTTCCTCCATTGGTAATGGGCAGACGGTTTAACAAAATGCCGTCTTATAGCGAGTTTTTTTCTTACTGATATTGTGCAAAAAGCTAAAATGAATATCCAAAACTTTGTATCACTTGCAATTGTCTGCTTTTACTATGATGTCCTCGATTCATGGGAACGTTGGTCATTCCGGTACCAAATTTTTGTTTAGTTCACGAAAATCAACACATAATGTAGATCGTCTTCCTTCTTCTTTTTAATACGCCAATATGACTGGTGCAGCAAAAGGAGATTCAGATTCATTTATCAGTCCTCCTTCAAGTAACTTGGTTATTTGACATTCAATTTCAGGTTCATCTTTTTCTAATTTTCCAATTTATTTTCTAAGAGTTTAATGCGAGCCTCTTGATTTTTTACTTTCCGACATCGTACTTTTGTTTAGCAAATATCGATAAATGTTCATCTAATATTTTAGAAATCTGTCTTAGTTTAATGTTGTTTAGATGTTTTATTTACACCAGTTAGAGATATCTCTTCGAATTCGAAGACAGTTTGTTTTAAATAAATTTCAAGACACAGAAAATGCTAGAGAATGGACGAATAATTTTAAAAATTACTTTTCCGTTCTCTTTTGTCTCCATTAAGTCTGCTTGAGTTTTCTCTTTTTCTTCTAACGAAACCGAACTACTTATCGGTGCATTATTCTCTACTGATTTCTTTAAATAAGAGTTACTTGTTAGTAAAATTACAATCTTCGCCTAAATACAAATAAGAAATATCAGAAGTTAATGTAATCGTGATTTTCCTATACTGGCCGACTTTTGTTAAAGCTTAACTTGGTTTTTGACAGTACTACTGTCAAATACCTGTTTATGTTGTTAATTTTATAAGTTTGTTGGGAAAAAATAAGTAATATTATCTGATAATAAACTAATTGATTTTGGTTTTTTAAATAAGTTAACTATCTATAAGTTGTTTCCTTTACCAAGTTCAAAATTTATCCATATATATCCATATCCTTTGTTGATATATACAGGGTGAGTCATAACTATTGGGATATCGACTAAGGACAGGTTATTTGGACCAAAATATGGCTATTGGGCCAAATATGCCTTAATAAAATGTTGCTGAGAAAAAAGATACAGGGTGTTAAAGTTAATTTTTGTTTTTCGTTTTTTGCTAATAGTTTCCCTGTATATTTATAAATTGCTTTCAAAATTGGCACAGAGGCATAATCTTAGACAAGAAATAGTATTTTATTTACAATTCCACTATCAAATACCAATCTAATAAACAAAGTTGCAACTAACGTAAGGTTTTCGTTTTGACGATAAATCAAAACTAAACACACTTTAACTTAAAAGAACTCACAAAAACTCAAACCAAATGTTCTACATGGTCTCCTCCGATTTCTATGCCTTTTCTAATTCTTTTTATAAAGGATTTTCGGACGTTAAAAAAAATATTATTCTGTCCCCTTATAAGATTAGCTGCATTTTGAATGTATCTCCAAAGTTCTTCTCGTGTATTAATTTCATTGGCATAAACTAAGGACTTCATATGTCCCCAAAAATAAAAATCTAGCGGGTTGTACTAAGGACTTCTTGGTGGCCATTGAAAATCACTGCCTCTGCCAATCCATCGTTGAGGAAATACGTCATTAAGATGATTTCTTACAGCTAATGAAAAATGAGGTGGCGCTCCATCCTGCATAAACCACATTTTTCTTCTTACATTCAGTGACAGATCATCTAAAATATCACTAAGAGTATTTTCCAAAAAGAATAAATAAGAATCTCCATTTTAATTCGGAGGAAGAATATAAGGCCCTAGTAGTTGGTCGCCTATAATGCCACACCAAATATTCAATTTAAACTCATGCTGAAAATGTCTAGCTTTAATAGCACGCGCGTTTTCTTCTTCCCAATAATGACTATTTCGCCAATTAAAAACCCCTCGTCTGGTAAAAGTTGCTTCGTCAGTGAACATAATATTCTTAATAAAGTGTCTGTCATTGCGATGTTTATTCAGAATACGTTGTCAAAACTGTAACCGTCGTGGAAGATCTGTTGGAAGTAAATTTTGAACAGGAGTGAAGTGATAAGGATGGACGTTCTCTTTTTTTAGAATTCTAACAATAGACGACTGACTTACTCCTGTTGCTGCTGATAGATGTCGTGAACTTATTTCAGGATTTTCATCTACTCGAACCAAAAGTTCATCTTCTTGATTAGGTGTGATTTGTTTCGGTCGACCACCCCGATTTTTAGTGTGAAATGACCCAGTTTCACATAAACTACAATATAATCTTGCAAAAGTTTTGTGATTTGGTTGCCTTCTGTTTGCGTATAACATTCTATACCTTCTGGCTGCCGAGCGACCGCAAAAATTTTCTTGTGCGTATACGCAAATCATATCTCACATTTCTTCATTAAAAAGTACTGATTTACTTTTAAAAAATGCAACATTACAATACACTGTCACATCAAAAATAATTTACTCTAAACAAATGACATTTACTAACAACAATTATCTGACAGTACAAAGCATACTTGTCATAAATGAAATAATATTTAAAATTCTTTTTTAAGACTCTAAGCAGTTCGACTGCATTTTTATCGAAAACGGTTGAAATTATCATGTTTAAACAAGAGTACTAATTTTACGTAAAAATGATATTTACGTCATATTTTCTAATAAAAATTACTAAAAAGTTTCATCGGAAAAAGTTTAGACTGAATTTGATCATTAGGAATGATCCACGTGGCGCCCTCTATGACAAAACGTAAAATTGTAAATAAAATACTATTTCTTGCCTAAGATTATGCCTCTATGCCAATTTTGATAGCAATTTATAAATATACAGGGCAACTATTAGCAAAAAACGAAAAACAAAAATTAATTTTAACACCCTGTATCTTTTTTCTCAGCAACATTTTATTAAGGCATATTTGGCCCAATAGCCATATTTTGGTCCAAATAACCTGTCCTTAGTCTATGTCCCAATAGTTATGACCCACCCTGTACATGTATAACAAATATCTGTGTAGTCTTCCACACTATTTGTCAATTTCTCAGATGTATATGTTAACATAAGTTGTAATTTTTCGTATAATGTGATTTATTTTATCAACAGAAGTACAATAAAGTAAGCTAATTTTACCCAAAAACTAATTTGGATTTAATATCTTTTCTTTGCATAAATTTCACATATTTTATTGTGATATATAAATAAATCCCTTGTGTTAGATAAATTATAGTAGGCACAATTATTTGGAATCTTGTAATTGTATAATTTAACCAAATATTTAAACATCTTTATGACAATAACCTAATCCCTAAAGTTTTAATGATCAAAACAATCACTAGTTTATGACATAACTAACTGAGAAAGTTTTGATGATATCAAATTTGAACAATTGTTACCAACTCAAATTATAACTATGAGTTCTAATGGTCACAGTTAAATTGTTATATCTTTCGACTCCCTTCCACTTATGCTAGATAGGAACTATTAATTAGTCGTTCAGATAATTATTGAGGTTGTTATTCGTTGCGAATATTAAAATGGATAGAATATTATTAGATTTACTGTCAACTGTGTTTAAGAAGTTGTCTATTTTATTTTGCAGTTAAAATCTATTCAGTAAATAGATAGATAAATTAATAAACGAACTATACGATTAGCATAGTGGACCTAGAGATACCATACTATTCACCAATATTACGGAACAGCTTTAAAGGTATTATTTGAATAAATGCATAAATAAATATATGTTGATGATTTAATATAAATAAATAAATATATATATATATATATATATATATATATATATATATATATATATATATACATATATGGATATTTTGGGTTTTGTAGTCAAATACTGGCCTTTAAGTAAAACTCTTTAGGGTTTGCTAAGCTTTCGAGTTTATTTAACTCTTTCTCAAAATATACTAAAAATTAAAACAAAAAACTACATTAGAGAATGAAGTTATTGTATCTGCAACAGGCTTACCCTTGTGAGGATTGTACTATAAAATTAGCAGAATTACTAAACATTTGACATTATATTATTTGATTTTCTTTTTCTTTCAGTCAAAACTTACTATGGTTGCCATATCTCTTCTATTTTTTAAATTCATTTTAGGTTAGTTTGATAGTTTATGTGTCTATGTTTATGCAAAATTCATTGCAAATTTTGACATAACATGTAAAAATGTTTTGTTTGCACTTAAACAAGCAACAGAGTTTATGTTAATAAGTAATTAGGAAGGGAAAAACCCAAACACAAATAAACAATAAATTTTATCTTATTTGAACTTGGAATAATCCCTTTTTTTCTGTGTAACTTTGAAAGAACTTTTATATAGTTGTTGTTCTTTTCTTTAAAAGAAGATTACTGTATATAGAACTAAGATTTTCAATGTCGTCTCTTTTGTTTAAGGTGTTTTGTGTAGTTTTAATTAAACACATTTCTAGAAACAGTATTTTGTTGTAATTTCTTTCCCTTCTCAATATTTCTGCTTGATCATAGTTAGGCGTGTGGCCCATCGCAATAGAATGTTCACTTAATGCACAGGCTTGTCCTTTATTCAGATTAATGTTACTCTTGTGCGATGTTAATCTTCCGTACAAATTTCTGGACGTTTCTCCAATATATATTCTATTGCAATTATTATGTACTTTTATTTATTATGTACTATTACTTTGTAATAATATGACAGTCCAAGTTTAAAAACACCACCCTAAGATTTTTTTGTAAGCCAAAAGAAGACTATTGCCTACAAGATCAAAGCCAAATGAGTTAACAATCAGTTTCGAAAAATATAACCCAGCTTAACAAATTTTTTAAAAACGATTTTCGAAGTAGAAATTGAAACGTCATACGTTATTAACAATGTAATTTTTATTAAAATAAATTGTGGCTTAACCTCATTTAAACAAAATATTTATCCTCATATATATGTTCTTTCATCTGTATTTTCTAACTTTTGCGTTACTGCTGTCTTACATTTCCGTGAAATTTCTCTATTTTTTAGTCTGTTAGACTTAACAGTTTCTTATTCAAATATATTTTCTAATTTTTATTTGTATTTCAGTTTTTTGTCGGTTTTTCATATATTTGTGTATGCATTTGTTAGTTTTTTATTACCTTTTATTTTTCTAAAAATTTTCTCGGACTCTAGAGTTAATTCTTTATATTATTACCCAGCATTCTCATCTACAAAACAGAATAGTGTAATGTTTTTATTATTCTAATTTATTGTTTTTATTTATTATTAAAGGTTCTACACTTATAACACGTATAAGTTTATTTAAAGTCTTTATTTGGACAATATAACAAATTTATCTCACACTTAATAATTATATAATTTATCTACATTTATTATAATACGTGCGGTACATTTTAAAACGCAACGCGATGTTCAAAAACTAACTGTTTTCTTTACAACAAAATTCCTCTTTAAATATAAAGTCCCGTTATTCGAGAATTACCGCGATTTCCCATCGAAGAGCCCAGAAGGTCGCTCAGACTGGTTTTATTCGGCCTGTTTGTGGAAATTTCAAGTCGCGGGTGACTCATCAGAATTTAGGTAGACGGGTCTTTCAACTGAGCGCCGAAATAACTAGAATAGAAAAGATATTAGTAATAAATATGTTTACAGTTTTGAGTCATATGAGGCGTCATTATCTATCGTAACAATAGGTTTAGCCATTGTGTTACAAAGTTACATGAGTACATAATTTTTGAATTAGCTCGACCAGCTGCATCTATCAATTCAAAAAAAAAAAAAGAAATAAAATTAGGCAAATGGAAAGTTATATTATGCCTTCTTTTATTCTTAATTGTTCTGAACTCAAATGAGACGTTCTTTTTTTTAAACAAGTGTTCAGGAGAAAACTGCGTATGTCTAAGTCGTAAACAAGAAATAATTATTTTCTTTTGTGAGGATACGTCGATTGTTTGCCATGGTCCAATCCTATTTATCCTCTGCAGTATTGATGGTGTGGATATCCATTTGTTGTTTTAGTTCTCGAACAAGAGCTTTATGGAGCAGCTTTTTAGATCTATACTTACAGATTGGGGTGACATACGGATACTGTTATTGTTTATGGCTTATTTCACATCTAATGTGACTCAAAGAAACTTGATGCTTAGGTCTTTCTTAATTATTAAAGCTAATGGATGCTGCGTGTATATTTTCCTGATTATGTATACGACATAGAGACTGTTATGATTATTTTTTTCATCTTATTTGCATTTGTGTAAAGGGTGTCCCAAATTGGTATGTTTTGCAGGGTATACCGAAAACTAGAGGAGATAGACAAAAATAGTTAAGATATGACTTCCTTTTTCGATAAAGTAATAAATGCCCATAAAGTAATGAATCAAATCATTAATAGCTTCCTAGAGTAGCGAAATACAGGGCAATTACAGGGTTAAATATCTTCTTTATTAAAAAAAAAAACAATATAAGAACTCTTGATAGAAAAATATTATGGAAGGATCCAGTAACGTCCAAAAATTTTTTTTAGGCGGTCTCACTCAAGAAATAGGTATAATACCAACTTGTTTTTTATATGGGACACATTGTTCCATTTGACATTTTTCGTTTAAATTTTTAATTCTATTTCACCTAATATGACATATATATATATATATATATATATATATATATATATATATATATATATATATATATATATATATATATATATATACTTATATATATATATATACCTATATATATATATATATATATATATATATATATATATTAAGTTTTTGAAGCTATTATGCCAATAATAATATGTTGTATAATATGTATAATATGTTGTAATAAAACACTCGCAACAATAATAACGCATTTTAACATTTTGTTATGAGGTAAAATCAGTACCTACCCTACCTAACTTGAAACTGAAGTAAATACTGAACTGCTAATTGTTGATTTAAAGTAAATTATTATTTTTAAAGTATTGCTTCCATATTTTATAAATAGAATTGTCACAAAATAGAACACACCATATTTTATTACATTTTTGGTTTCTATTTATAATTATTTATGTGATATAATATTATCGTCTTTTATTGTTTTTATTATTGTTTTGAAGCTATTTTCTTGTCTTGTAACATCTTAATACAATTTATTAGTCTTATTGGGAATAAGCCACAATTTTACTTTAAAATAAGTTTATTTTGACGTTTATATTTCCGTAAATTGCATTATTTTTTTTATCCAAAACAATATATTGTAACATCTTGTAAAAATATTCATTTCGTAGAGTAGAATATATTGAAAGGTAATAGGTAATAGGGCCTGCGTAGCGCAAGCGGTAGGATGCTTGCCTCGAAAGCCGGTGGTCCGGAGTTCGAATCCTACCGTCGGCAAGAACATCTAGACATTTTAAAAATGTCTATAGGCCCCAGGTCGACTCAGCCTGAATAAAAATGAGTACCTTGGGTAAAACCAGGGGTAATAATAGACGGTTGAAGCGTAGCACTGGCCATGTTACCTTCCTTGTATACCGTAGGCCCTAGATATAGCAGACTACCCTGCCATACTCCCAAAGCTGCGACATCGGTATAAAACGGGAGACTATTATTAATAGGTAATAGTGAAGGTAATATTTAGCGATGAAGCTCGCATATCCAGTGCAGGAATATTTAACGGACACAATAAACTAATTTATAAATACACCATATTACAAATAAACAATTTATTTGCAGAGTAGCTCCAAGGACTGAAAATAGATATATAATATGTCATATCAGCTAAAAGAGAATTAAAATGCAAACAAAAAATGTCAAAATATATAAAAAACATTAGTTGGTATTATATTTCCTTAGAGAGTCCCCCTAAAAAATTACTCATGCGCCACTAAACATTTTTCAATAATCGCCCTGTATCTGGCTAATGTGAAGAGTGATTGATGATTTGATTAGGTAATCGTTACTTTAACGAAAAAGAAAGTCATGACATCTTAACTACTTTTTTTACAATAGATTTTTAGACACCCTATAGAATATCATATAGTTGATCATCAAAATTTGTACATTCTTTTTAATTAGTGGCATTTTAAAGTAGTGTTCACTTTATTAGTCTGTTAATGAATAAATTTCAAATAATGATTTTAAAAATTTCCCTATTTTGCCCGAATTAAAATGAACATATCAAAATCGATAGCTCCTTTTCTATAGTTATATGTTTATCTGACAACCGAAGTAATTCGAGCGGCTGGTGTAGCTGCATCAATCCCTATTTCTCCCGTTCTACTTGCTGTAAACGAAATAAAAGTCGATAACAAACCAATCTCTGTGGTAAATCCCATTAAAACGCAAATGAAAATGAACCGTGTTTTCTGGCGTCAGAATTTTAAATGTGATGTCATGAATATTAATGCGGAATTAAATTTCGACTGAAAATAGGAGATGACAGATAAAAGTAACGTATGGGGTTGTGGGTGGACATTAAATTGGCGAGTAAGGACAGACATGGTAATTAACAATACAAACGGAATTATTTAATTAATATTTACTCGACATACTGGTGCCCTGCGTGACTGCTGACTACAGATTACGGTGAAATAATGTTGCTTAAAAATTGTTTGTATGTATCTTTTCAGATTGATTACGTCCTGCTAGAAAAATATATGTTTGTAAAAAATAAGAGTATAGTTGACAGAAACTAACTAGTTCAAGAACAAAGTCTCTTTTGCTGTAATGTAACGAATTAGCATTAGAGTACATTTATTTTCTTTTAGCTGCTATCCAAATCCCCAATTTGCAATATGAAATTCATAAACGTACGTTTGTATCCTCTCTGTTTAATCTTAAGGCCCTGGATGAAGTCTAGTGGTCGTTATGATATCGTGTATGGTACCTCCATGGACTTCCGTCACTCTTAATTTCTATTACATTGTGCATAGGTCTTCTGCAACTTCCAGGATTCTGGTCAATCCACCCATTTGGTGGATTGGCTGGATCGTGGTCTTCGGCCTTTTAATTTCACTTGGACTTCCGTTGGATTTTGCCAGAGTGTCAGTCTCTTATTGATCTTCAGTTCTTTTAGAATTAAATTATTTTTTCTATGGTCTGTCCATAGAATTAGCAGAGTTCTTTTTGGGAAAACACATTTTAGCGGCGTCTATCATTTTTCTTTTTAATGATCTTAGTGTACGAAATTCGCAGCCATATTTCAGTATTTATTGGAAATATTAAATGAGTTAAAGGGGATAAATTAATCTTGTTTTTAGAGTTTTGAGAAATATTCTTTCTACTTTTTATCCACTCAAGAGTGTCTCTGTGTATGTGATTAAAGACTCTAGATAAAAATAAGAATTTACAACATCAAACCAGTCAATGTTGGATATATATGGATGATTGTTTGTTGCTATTAATGATTTTTGACTTTGGCATATTTAACGCTAGATCAAACATTTTACTTTTATTTTAAACTAGCTGTATGAAATCAATCAGGTCTTCTTGGATGTTGACAAAAAGGCCTGTATTGTGTGCAAAGCGTAGATTTGCAGGTGGTATAGACTTTATTGTACGTCCATTCATTCAAATGCTTTCCTTATTTTAAGCGCTAAATGGTTAAAATATTCTCCACATATATATAATGAAGGTAAAATGTATCGGCATAGTTCGCAACAAAGAAAAAAATATAATAAAATATGTGTATAGGATGGAAGGCAACCGTATATACGTATTTCTGACTATTTGTCATCTTCAGTACGGTGCTTCTTCTTATGGTGCCTATCCGTTACAGATGTTGGACACTAACATGGCTATTCTGACTTTGTTGACTGCTACCCTGAAAAGTCCGGTAGTGGTTAAGCTAAACCATTTTCGCAGGTTATGCAGCCAGAATATCCTTCTTCGTCCTGGACCTCTTTTCCCATGCACTTTACCTTGAAGTATGGTCCGAAGTAGGTCATGTCGTTGTTCATTGCGCATTATATGGCCCAAGTATTCTAGTTTGCGACGTTTTATGGTTACGACTAGTTCGCGCTCTTTACCCATTCTACGTAGTACTTCTTCGTTGGTAACTCTGTCTATCCAGGAAATCCTCAACATGCGTCTATAGCACCACATCTCAAATCCTTCGAGTCTCTTTAGTGATGCTTCAATTAAGGTCTTGCTAAGGTCTAAAGCTGATCTTGCCATGTATTTGGTTTTTTTGATGTTAAAGTACGGTGCAGACAAGTTAAAAAATGAGCATATTAACTTGGGAAAGGATCACTACAGGAGCAATGCAATCTACTTGGGATAATTCATTAGAGTGAAAGACTTGTGTAGGTAAAACATAATGTATTCTGGAATAAATGTTATTGTTTATATTGCAAAAATTTTACCATTCAATAACTCATTTTTATTTTAAATTTTTTTTATGCGGCAGTTTATTGTTTGTACTTATAGTACGTATATAGTATATATATATATATATATATATATATATATATATATATATATATATATATATATATATATATATATATATATATATATATATATATATATATATATATATATATATATATATATATATATATATATATATATAGTAAGTATAAATGTATAGCAGATGAAAAATCCGTAAAGACGTACAGCTGATTTTGCTTTGTTATTTAAACAATCTTATAAAGTAAAAAATATTTCTAGATCTATAAATTGTCTCTTATACATTCCGGAAAAAAATTATTTTAATAAAGATATATAAAACATTGTAGATCATAAGAAAAAGTTCTTTAATTTTAAAAGCTTTCAAGTTAAAATACATAAATAAAAGACCGAGATAATTGCAGAAAACCTGTCTTGTAATAGTTTATAAATGTTAATAAATTTGTTTTTTGCATAATTACATGTAATATAACTATTTAAAATTGTGGCCATTAACGATTTATTAAAGTGTGCTAAATTTCAAACAGATCTAAGTTATTTAATTTATTTTTCCTGGATAGGGTGGAAAAGGAAGCATACGAATAAAAAGCTACAAGAGACTGAAGAACATTACATTAATAAAAATGTAAGAAATTTCTACCAGTAGGCGAAAAGGAGCAGTGACCAAGGTACAACAAAACAGAATTACTACAAGAGTAAAGAAGGGCATCTATCATGATATAAGCAGGGAAATAATATATGGCAAGAGCATTTCAGAGAGCTGCTTAATAAAGAACCGGATGGAAATGATAAGCAACAAGAAACTCCTACCGTGCAAGAAATAAATGAAATCATATATAGCATTAAAAACAATAAAAGTGCAGGCAGCAATGGTATTCCTACAGAACTATTCAAGTATGAGGAAGAATAACGCGGATATGTAGCCTGACAACAAAAATCTAGGATCGAGAGAAAATGCCAGAAGTATGGGCAGAGGCAATAGTATGTCCCATTCATAAGAAGAAAGATAAAGCAGTGTGCGAAAACAACATCACTCTTCTGGATGTAACATGTAAGGTACTCGCTAGAGTCATAAGAAGTAGACTGGAAAGGCACTTAAACGAGCAGATTGGTGAATATCGCGGAGGATTTAAAAAGAGTAAATCCAACATAGATTAAATATTTGTAATAAAAATAATTTAGAGCAGTACGTACGAGCAACAGTTAAAGCTAAACCTACTCTTTATAGATTTTAAATAAGTTTAAGATTCTGCAATAAGAAGGCGTCTGTACTATGCCCTAAAAGTACTTGGAATTCTGGAAAAGATGATCGGACGAGTAAAAATGACCTTAATGAAGACCTACAATAGACTAAGGATAGAACAAAGCCTTTCAGGAAAGTTTGAAGTTAGAAGTGTACAAAAGCAGGGAAAATCGCTGTCCACAATACTCTTTAATTTCTTGCTAGAGTAAATAATAAGAGAGAGTGCAATACGAACGAAAAGTACGATTTATGACGACAATTGAAGCCAGGTCCTTGCCCTTGCAGACGATGTGGTGTTAATGGCAAGAACTAAAGGGGACCTGCTGAGGATTTTCAAACTTTTTAAAACGAACAGTATTGACTAATTAATAACGAGCAAAAAAAAAGGGAAATGAGGCCACACATGAAGGCACACAACTGAAAACTACCACAAACAACGAGAGTAAAGAGTATTCCTTCAAAAAGGTAACGAGGTTTAAGTATAGAGGAGCCTAACAAGTAAATAACTAGAAAGCCAAGAATTTAAAAAGCGGATTTTGAGAGGAAGAAAAGCGACCGGAGCTCTACACACACTACTAAGCGCATAAAAAAGATCTGAAAAGAGGCAAAATTAAGACTATACCGTGATCCAACCCATCGTCTTATACGGAAGCTAAAGTCGGGTTTCGAACAAACATCAAAACATTTGGGGGAGTAAAAGACAAGACGTATGGAGGAGACAAACAAGTATGAGGTCGGGGTGAAACAAATGAGATCGGAAACCTGTACGGGGAACCAGAGATTATCCAGATTATCAGGACAAAGACACTTAGCTGGTCATCTTGCACGAATGGCAGACGGAAGGTGGGCAAAAGACTCACTGCTAAGAGGGAAGGAAAGAAGAGAAGGTGAAAAAAGTGGTTAGAAGCATGTAAGGAAGCCAATCGGGATAACACATTGGCAAACTGCGGCCGTCGACAAAAGAAAATAATTCAAGAAAAAGTGAAGCCATGAGCTGTATAGAGCTGTATATATATATATATATATATATATATATATATATATATATATATATATATATATATATATATATATAATTATAATTGTCACTGAAGGTATATTGGGTCAAATATGAACCGAATTTTTTAGATTTAAAAAAAGATTCGCCGACACGCACAATGGTCGTAGGTCAACTGAGAGTACTGGAGAAAATAAAAGAATCCATAGCTGGTCATTGTTGTGCGCCGATTAAACTGTTAATTAAATTGTCAAACTAAATTTTGTTCGGTCAATATTGACCCAACATACCAGGTAAGGGTTAAAAAAATACAATGACTTAGCACAGATTATTCGACTGAATACTGAAATACGGCTAAATAGGGCTAAATGCTAGTATCTTATTTATAGATCATTAAAATAAAACTTTAATGACGATTCATCGATTTATATTTCCGAGATTTATTCATGAATATAGTTACAAACATAAATAAATTACCAATATTAATTAACAAGAATAATCCAGTAAACAATAAAATAGAGCTGATATGAAAATTTTATTATTAAAAGTGTAAATCTAAATGAAGCCGAAGGCAGCAAATTTGTCCGATATTTATACTTTTTTATTGAAATGATGTTGGAAATATCAACAAAAATTAAAATTCTGTGTACTACAGCCTGAAAGATCCACGAAAAATTGTTTTTTAAATTTAAACAAATTTAAGGGTTGAAAAAAATTAAATATCCTGTGATGTATAAATAGGACGTCGGCGTATAAATAATTGGTTAACCAGTGGCGTTTATTTTGCACCTGACTATAGAAAGCAACGATAATCGAGACGATATATACTATGTGTACGATAAAACATTAAATTAAGTTTAGTGTCCTTCCTTAACAACTATCCCCGAATACAATCATCCCAGGAGCGCACCTAAAAAATATTGATAATCTCACTTTAAAGACTTTTGCTTTAAAATGGTACCAGAATACCACATCAGTGCTCAAGTTTTTTAACGTGTATGCTACTTGTGAAATACCTGACCAATGGCTTAAATCTGTTTTTATAGCAATAATTCTTATAAACTAGCGTGCAAAAAAAAGCGGAGAATACAGGTTAATTGGTCTGATCAGCCTCACATTGAAAATTTTATTTCGCAGTATTCATGAAAGAATAAGAAGTCATTGCGTAAGAGACCTAGATAAAACCTAGTTAGCATTTAGCATTGCGCTGGGTACCTGTGAGGTGCTTTTTGACTTAAATATACTCTCCAAAAAAGCCTAGAACAAACGTAAAGATAATTATGTGGCATTCATCAATTACGAAAAGGTTTTCGACAGGTTACAGCATACAACATATTTTTGAATATATTAAGAACCAAAGGCATTGATGGGAGAGATCTATGTACCACTAACATAAAACTTGTGGAAGCAGAAAGCAGTCGTACGAATCAATCGGAGATTAACCGTCAGATAGAAGTGCATCCTATCCCGGTTGTAATATATATCTACTCGGATACAATTGTCAAACAGACCTTGCAAGATAAACCCTTTGGAGTGAAAATCAATGATAAACTGGTTAATAATCTTAAATATTCCGAGGACACTGCTATCTTATGCGATAATCTCCAGGGCCTCTAAAAGGTCACTTCTCAGTCCTGTAGATTCGGCAAACGCGAAAGGAAGAGAAATAAGTCTAAAAATGTAAAAATGAAGGCTCTTAAGATAAACTATGATATTTAGTTGCCAATCTTACGGCATTGCTTCCCTACAAATAGATCAACAAAATATTAAGAGAATTAATCACTTTAAATATATGGGTTGCTATATTAAAGACCAACTAGATTCAAAGTAAGAAATTAAATACAGAATTAAAACAGCTTAAACCTAAAATACGACAAAGAATAAGAAAATGGTATATTCGGTCAATGTTGTTACATGGAAAGAAACTGGAAAGAAGCAGATGTCATGGCTCAAGAACATTCACGTCTGGGTAGGAATACGTATTGCCGAAAAACTGTATTTTGATTAGCTTAAGAGCGTAGGTGCAAAATTTCGGGCCAATGCTTTTTAAATGCAATCATTTTTTTCGAATCCTGAGAAAACTAACAAATATTTTTGAAAAATTTAAACGCAGAATGAAATATTACATTATTACCAAGGGTGGTCGAAAGTCCCTTAGAATAAACAGAAAGTTTTTTTGAATGAGATATTTGAAATTAAAAATCACACTAAATTTTCTCTTTTTTTTTCACCCCTGTAACTTATTAAAATAAACATTATAGAAGTTTTCAGTGACTTTCGGCCCTCAGTAATAATGTATTCTTTCATTCTGCGTTTAAATTTTTCAAAAATACTTATTAGTTTTTTTAGGATTCGAAAAAAATGAATGCATTTAAAAAGCATTGGCCCGAAATTTTGCGCCTACGCTCTTAAGACCGAAAATAACTCGCCAATACAACTGACATCGTAAGGTAGACCGAACATAGCACAAAAAGAAGAAGACGTCTTTAAAATGTGTATTATATATTAAATAATTGTAATTTTTAGTAATATTCTTATTATGATGGTTAAGATGGTCAACTTATTATGATGGTTAAGATCAAAGGACTCAGAGGAATTGGTAGAAAGCAAGCCTCTTGGTTGAAAAATATCAGGAAGTGGACAGGAATGAGGAAAGCTGAGCAACTCTTTAGAATAGCTCAAGACAGAGACAGTTTCGCTATGTTAATCGCCAACGTCGAAGGGACTTGATAGGGCACGTTAAGAAGAAGAAGAATTTTTAGTAACAAACTTAGATGCCTATATTTATTTTTATGAGTGAAGCAAATATAAAAACTATTAAAACAAGTATTGGTTAAAAATATTGATCTTCAATAGTGCATTTTATTGAATGAATACGTTGTTAGTACAGGTTTTATATATAAATTATATAAAAAGGAAAAGACAGTTAAGATTTTATTTCACGTACAGGGCGCTTGCGCATCCGTTTATACGTATTTAAGCCCAATAGGCATCATCAGAACGGCTTTCGCAATCGCTCTGAACGTGAAATAAAACTTTTTTGTCTTAGGAAGCAACTCTAACATGGCTTCGTATAGACGCAATGTAGCGACATCTGATAATAAAAAACATTTCGAATTTATAATTCGAAAATAATTTCGAAAATTAGTCGATTTTAGATTTCATAAATTATATAGATTTCTTTTTTGATATTTCGATACGTTGATGGTATAAGTTTTAGGTATGTATGTTTTTTTTATATTTCCACTTTATGGATCCTTCGATTTAAGCTTAAATTGCTGATATAATCTTGAATCGGTCCTTATTTTCCACCGACGTTCACTTTCCAGTCTCCCACATTCACTTTTTTACGCTTAATCACTTTCAAGGACATGTGTCACCTCCGTAGATAATCGAAATTCACGTGTCTAACGTTTATGCTGTGACGTTTTAACCCTAAATCCTTTGTTTTTTCAATTAAAATCAGTTCTGTGATAAGTATCTAATACATATATTTGTGACCTTAAATTGATTTGCTAAGTATTAGCTTTATAATAAATTTAAATTAAGCCTAAAATAAATCGTTTTCCCCACTTTTTTCTTTATATTCTGAAGTAATTACTATTTAACTGGGAATAAGCCACAATTAAAGGTTAAAGTACGTTTATTGGCGTTTCAATTTCCACTTCGGAAATCGTTCTCAAAATACAAACATTAGTAAATTAAACAAATTTTGTTTTTTTGTTACTTAGTGAAAAATTCTTCTAATAATTTAATTTTATCTGACTCATCTATATTGACAATTCAGACATACATTATACATTTTAAAGTAGACGACTTTAAAATAATATTGCCAATATTGTTGAGTTGCGTTCCTGGGACGACTTTACTTATAAGATAGTTCATTCGATTACATGAAATCAACTTAAACTCGAGAATATCCGTCAGAAAAGATCATAGCATGTAATTCGTCTTTAAAAAGACAAACACATGCCATGATGATAGTAAAATTCTTACGTTCGTAAGAAAACAAACATAAAATCAGAATTTGGTGTTTATTGAAGGTAAATTAAATGCACGACCAAATACTTACCATGTCGGGATAGTATTATGAGGTTTTTTTCCTGGTTTTTCCCTCATAATTTACTATGGAATCACTAACAGGAGAATTTTACTATCATCATGGCATGTGTTTGTCTTTTTAAAGACGAATTACATGCTATGATCTTTTCTGACGGATATTCTCGAGTTAAAGTTGATTTCATGTAATCGAATGAACTATCTTATAAGTAAAGTCGTCCCAGGAACGCAACTCAACAATATTGGCAATATTATTTTAAAGTCGTCTACTTTAAAATGTATAATGTATGTATGAATTGTCAATATAGATGAGTCAGATAATATTAAATTATTAGAAGAATTTTTCGCTAAGTAACAAAAAAACAAAATTTGTTTAATTTACTGTTTGTATTTTGAGAACGATTTCCGAAGTAGAAATTGAAACGTCAATAAACGTACTTTAACCTTTAATTGTGGCTTATTCCCAGTTAAATAGTAATTACTTTAAAATGCCACAAGAAACTAGCTTCAGAACAATATTATATTCTGAATTTCCTTTATCTGTTTCAGGATAAAAATCACAAGTATTTTCCATTTCATTTAAGTTATGTACAGACTATAGCTGGTTTCAAATGCAGTGGCGAGTAGTTTTATGAAATATTTTATTGCATAACTAATAGAAACATATATGCAGTGACGTTACAAAATTAAAAAAATTCTTCTTCTTTTTCTTCTTCTTCTTTTTTGTTTAGACATGACTCTTTCTGGTTTCAATGTGCCTCCGGTAAGTCGTCGTTCCATCGTTTTCGTGGTCTTTCCATGGATCGTCTTCCTATTGGGGAACCGTCTCTCGCCGTATTTACTACTCTATTTTATACAAAGCACTGATAAGGATTATTTTTGATAATTTATAACCTCTGGATTTGAAACGAGGTTAAAATTCGGTCTTATTATGTTTTTCCTTTTCATAAAGACGTGTTATAAAGTAGTTTATACAATGGAGACAACGAATATTAGACAACATATGAACAAAACAACAGGAGAATCTGTACGCAGAGTAAATAGGATAATTCAAACACTGAATATGTAAACAAACAAAAATACAAATAAAAAATAAAGACTTTCCAGCTGCTTAATGGAAAGAAGCTATGACATACTTGAGGGCCTACGACAAACAGTTCATTAGAAATACCATTTGCCTAGTATGATTGTTGACACCAAATTACTATGGTCGAGCCACATAAGTCACTTAATAAACAAATGTGAGAAAGCACAAACAAAAAAAAAACAAATTTGCTTAGGTGTGTAACAAATCGAAGTTGGGGCGCAGCTCCTCGTATAGATTTATTGTTTTATAGAGCCTACGTGCGTTCTATCATTGACTATGAATCTTGTTTATAAGGATCCTCTTGTAATACCCATCTAAACAAAATAAACAGAGTTCAATATAAATATCTTAGAACTTGCATGGGTGGGATGGTACCATCACCGGTGAAAGCAATACTGGCATAGTGTAATGAATTACCTTTGGACTTGCGTCGGCAGCGGTTATCACAAAAATATCTTTTAAAACTAAAATCCCTTGACTCAAACATGATCAACAAATTAAGTGATATTGCAAAAGAAGACTCAACAAACCGGTATTGGAAAATAAAAAATTCTCGTCCACCTGCAGAAGCTTTTATTGAGACTAATGCTGATCACATTACTTTTAATAAACATAAAAAATAACTTATGTATACTATACCCTTTAGATCACTAATAAAACCACACAGAGTTATAATACCCAATTATTCAGAATATGATCATATAAACCATATTCTTTAAAAATCTATATTGGGTGGATTAGTCAATAAGATATTTATATATATACAGATGGATCCAAAACAAAACACGGAGTTGGTTGTGGAGTATTTATTCAAAATGCGAAACAATCATTTATGTTTAAATTAACATCACTATGTAGCATATATACTGCTGAACTTATAGCAATTTTGAAGGGCATTACTTGGTTAATATCAAATAATTTACGAGAGGGGGCAATACTAACTGATTCTAAGTCAGCCTTGGAGTCAATAAGGGGCATACAAATTGAAAGAATGAAATGTCTTATATTATGCAATTTAAAAAAATTTATAGCAGATTTAAATATAACATTTGTATGGGTCAAAGGTCATATAGGTATGCTAGGTAATGAAAAAGCTGATAGTTTGGCCAAGGAGGCAGTACAAAACGGAGTTCATTGTAATATTTGTACAATACCAGACGTCTCTAATTTGATAAAAAATAAAATAATGTTAAAATGGGAATGACAGTGGGAAAACGTTGTAGAAAACTCACAAAATACGTATTTTAAGATACATCCTACCCTACTATCTCCACCCCAATATATTTTCAACAATTCCACTTCAATATTCTTTTCGGCAAGTGTTTTTCGACTTAAAACAAATCATGGGCAATTTCCATCGAGTTAGAATCTATGGAGAGGGCATCACGTGACTAAAAACGACCTCACTTCGGCCATATTGTTTTGATACTTTTGACAGATCGTATATGTTTGTTAACGTTTGTCGTTTTTCGAATATTTTTAGTTTTATAGTACTTTTATAGAAACTGTAATAATATATTGTGATAGTGCATAATAATGGTTTCTTGTTCTCAACGTAGTTGCAGTGGCAGAAGCAATGTTAATAAAAAATCTTCAGGAATAACGTTCTACAGGTTAGTATACAAATATGTAAACAAAGTAATGGCCCGTACTTCAGAGAATAAATTAATAGTATTTGACTGTATTAATTTATCTTTATGTATAAAATATCGTGATTTTAGTGTTTACCGCGGGATAAATAAATCATAGTTTATTAAAAATGTATTGCACTTTGTAGATTATGATTAAATCTTCTAAATAACTAGTCATATTTTTATAGTAGTTTTAATATTATTGAGTCCGGCCATGATCCCACCGCCATATTGGTATCATCTTTAGCCACGCCCACCTACGCCGTTTTTAATACACACGTTAATATGCTCATAGCTTCTCCATAGATTCTAACTCGATGGCAATTTCCATCGCACCTTGCTAAGCTGGGCATTATACAGTCATCGGCCTATATTTGCGATCAGAACTCTTACGGAGATCGAAACCATATATTCTTCGCTTGCAAAAAACATTTAAAAAAATCCGATGATTTAATTCGTAAACTCATTAAAATAAAATATTTTCTTTCATTAAATCTATCACACATTTTGTTAACTGCTAATAGAAACACCTTAGAACCACAGATCACCTAACCTCTAGATGCTTCACGACAATACTTTAGTTGGATATGAAATTCAGCGCTCCAAGAGATTTGTATCGGAACTAATTCAAGCGATAAATTACGCGGGAAATTCAAAATTTAATTTTGGTGGGAAAATTTAAATAAAGCTTAAAATATTTAAATATAATTTGGTATATTTGAAAAAAAAATTGTATTTGAATTTTTTTTTTAAATTCAAATTATTTTTAAATTCAAATATACACAATACCGTTTACGAAAAAATAAGACAAAACAATTTAATTTATTTATTTAATACATGTAAAACAACTTTGTATATAAATTTAGAATAGAATAGAAATATGCTTTATTACCACTGAAAATTGTACAATTTTATGGACAAAGCTTACAAAAAGTCAGAAAAATAACAATTTAAAATTTACTGAAATTACATAAATCGTCAATATCACAAAATAAAAGATAATAAAATACACAATGTATTGCAAAATTTAAATAAACTGCAAATTGCATAATAAATCCTTACGAACTAATAGGTTTAAGTTTTTGTATGTGATACTTAAATATACAAATACTTTAGTTACTTGTACATAAAGCTATTCGTTAAGAAACTCTTCTACTGAATAATATGGTATTTCAGATAGATAGGTTTTTGTTCTTTTACGGAACTTAAGGAAAGAAGTTGCAGATTTAAGTTGCAAAGGGAGATGGTTGTATAATCTTTTTACTGAATATAATATAGATTTCTTTACTAACGCAGTGGACGGGATCAGTAAATACGCTTGAAAGGTTGAATTTCTGGTGGAGTAGTCATGATTAGGTCTTGCTGAAAAACATGGAGGCGTTTACGAATTAAGCAAACAGTTTCTAAAATATATAAAGAAGGAAGACTTAAAATCCCGTGATTTTTTAAGTATCTTCTATCTATCTATCTATCTGCAATATGTTATTCTACCGAGACCAAAAAGATACCGTATTGCTCTTTTTTTGTTTGTAATTTAAAAATAACTGTCAGATTGGGCAGCTGTTCTAGAACCCCAAAAATGGAGACCATATCGAAGATGAGACTCGAACAAAGAAAAATATGTTATTTTGGAAGATGCTAAATTAATTTTCTTCAAAACAGATCTTATTGCATAGCAGGCTGAAGCTAGTTTCTTACTTAACAAATCGATATGAAGGGACCATTTAAGGTTGCTGACTATAAAAATACCAAAGAAATTTTACAGAATCAATGATACTGATCTGGCTATTATTAAGAAGCAAGGATTGAAGAGCTTTATAGGATAATGCTACTGTCTTATCCACGTTAAAAGAGAGTAAATTAGAGTCTGACTAGGTTTTTATTTTAAATAGATCAGAAGTTATAGTTGCATGAAGAATTGCAATATTAGAGTTTCTCCAGGTAATACTGGTATCATCAGCAAAAAGAAAAATGTTTCCATCGGTTTTAAGTTGGTGATGTGATTTATAAAGATAAGGAAAAGTAGATGACCCAATACTGAACCTTGTGGTACTCCACATACAATGCTTTTGTGACTAGAAGCTGTATCATTTGCTATAACTAGTTATTTCCTATTCCATAAGTAAGATTGGAACCAATTCAAAGAAATACCTCGAATTCAATAGAAATTTGTTTTTATCAAAATGTCATGATTTACACAATCAAAAGCTTTGGCATAGTCACAAAAAACAGTGGCAGTGTAAAGATTATTGTGTAGTGCTCGATAGACCTCATTTGGTACATACATAGCATCACTGGTACACTTATTACATAAAAACCAGATCTGACTTTGTGATTTTTTACAAATCATTAAATATAAATATAACTTAAACTAAAGGAGCACATAATACACACTATACAAGCATAAATACAAACTGGTATGACTGGTATTAAGATGACCAATTATGGGGATAAATAGGATACTATGAAACATATATATTTTTTATGTGTGCAACTAATGATCAGTAAAAATATGATACCAAGATCTCTAATTTCACTCATTTTAGTTGCTTTAGTAGGTACTTGAATGTATTTATTTATTTACGCATGTACCATTTACACAGGAACAAATATAAAATTTCTATAGTTAGCATATTAACATGGTAATAAAATAAACTATTTAAAGGCCGTTTGGAAATACATAAATACAAATTTCAATGTCAAAAAACAATTGAGATTTATTCTAAGAAAAAAATGTACATCAATAATGGGTACATCCACCTTTGGCTCTCTTGAATTTTAAAATAATCGGCTACACTAGTTATCTCCACATAAAGTTTGAGATTATCAGCAACGACTAAAAACCTGTTATACTTAATTAATAAAGCTATATCATTAATAGACATATTGAACAGTAAAGATCCCAAATAAAGGCCATCAGATGAAACAATTATAGCAGAGGTAATAAGACTTTACCTTCATGTACCAAACCCAATTACTCAAGTAGAGTAATCGCTTCCACTTAAGCAGAAGGTCCATACAGCTGAGGGTTATGAAGCAACATACCATGATTCAACCAGTAAAAGACCTTTAAAAAGTTAATATATATTTCAAATACCTGAACCTCCTTTTGGAAAGCTAAAACAATGTGTTTTTGATAGATAATCAAATTAGTTAAGATAGACTTTTTACTCCCTAATCCATGTTGGTGGCTCATCAATAGAACATTACAGTACCAATTAAAAGGTGGCACAGAAGCCACTGAAATAACTTAGGGATTAAAAATAGCATAGCCACATCATCATTTCTTTAAAAAAGGAGTAATATAACTACTATCATTCTAAGTTAAAGGATATAAGTTTAATGATGGTTTTAGTATGGTTAAATAAATAATAACATAAAGGTACACAGATAGTGTAAGGCATCCTTTTAGAGAATAACTGCGAACATTATCAGGACCATAGTTTAATTTATATTTCAGGCACAAAATTCTATCATGAAGATTAGAAAGCGAAAACGTAATGAAGGGTATACCCACAGTATTAACCAATTTATATGCATATAATAATTATAATATAAATTCAGGTCTTTTAATACATTTTCTTTTTACTCTGCCTACATACATCTTATTTGCCATGATTTTTGTTTTATTTGTTCCAGAGTAATGCATGCTTTTACCTTGCAGAATCCGATTAACATCCTTACACCAGTTATGTATTATGGTTTTAATTGAAAATTTTAATACTAATTTAATTAAATTGATTTTATGGGGCTTGCAAGTTATAAATTCAAAATTTACCTTATCAAGTACAATTGATTCTATTGTATTTATTAAAAACTTTGATTGTGGTTGTTCATTTAAACAAAAGTGAATAATTTTTACAATATTATAAAAAGCTTCAACAAAACAAGAAGTAGGATAACACAATCTTCGAATACCACTGGTATATTCCCTTAAGTCCAGCATCATATAGTTTTCAGATGTATAATTGGCAGAAAACATTGTTTTTCTACAATCTGAACAACGAATGAGTTTTTTAATTTTCTTTAAAATAAAACCTGCAACATAACTGGTGGAAAGTTCCTGAATTTTCTTTACAATTGGAATTTTTGATATTGTTATTGGACCAGAATATGATATTTTATAATTATCATAATCTGGAGATTGTAATATGTTTGAATTAAAAAGTTTTGTCATTGGCACAAAAACATTAAAAGAATCATCCTTCTCACAGTTAAAGGTTTTTTTATACCTATCTAAAGGCATAACGGAATTCACCAACAAGGTTTTAAAAATCCCTGTAAATTGGGAGGCTGAAGGATTAGTATTAAGTGCCCCAAAACTTCTTAATTGGCCAAAAGTATTTTCCAAAGCATCCTGATTTAGCCTTCTTGTTAACAAATATTGAAATCCTTTGGTCTTTAAATAATTCCAAATTGCCTTTATATTTTGTATATTAAAAATCCAATTTTTTAAGCTAGGTGGTCTTGCTTGATCATGATTTGACCTTTTTATAAATTTCATAGTCTGAAGAAGGGGAAGTGCTTCTTGATTCCAAAAATGTAAATGACCAGATTTATCAGAAAGGCCACATCTTAATTCTTTTCCTTTATCAGGAAGTTTATTCGAACCATTCAATGAATCAAACAGACGATCAAAAAAATACAATAGGCTTGCAGTTTCGTCAACATGTTCTCCAATTCTCCTTTCAGTATCTAAAAATAGTAAGAAAAAAATAATAAAGAACACGAAAAAGTAATAATAATAATTTACCAATACGATGAATTAATTGAAGTGCTGCTGCTACTCTTTGGCTAAATATCTGTACTGCCATTTTAACCTTCATTTTCTTTAATTTATTTTCATATATATGTTCATCAGATATATGGGGAAGAACTCTTAAGCCATCTGATGCTTCACTATCATATTCATATAATTTTTGGATATGGGTCCACTTTGCCATTTTTTGAATATTATTGGTAAAATATATTAAATCTTTTTTTATGAGATTATTTCTCATCCCCTTCAAAAGATGAGGAGGATCAAACAAAGGATATAGAATACATCCTTCGACCTCAAAGGAGTTATTTCTATATTGATTTGCATTGCCTTGTCTCAGATATTCTGCTTCTGTATCTTTTACAAGCATATTTATTACAGCTGAATTCTTTTGATCACAGATAACAGTAACAGGTGTAAGTCCAATATTTAATAAATTAGAAATGACTTCCACCAACAATTTTTTAATTTGAGGGGTTTTTGCACCACCTCTGCTACAAAAGTGGTATGAAATAGGTGATTTCCACGGTTTTCTTAGACCTCTTACCATAAAAACTAGAACATGATCTGCTATATATGAGTCTTTGTCTTCTCCCATGTCTTCAAAACCTTCTATACACCTAGTATGCTCATTGTAATGAAGACTTGGCATAATCGCCATTTCGTCAAACATTATAGCTATATGCTTATCCATTCCTTCCATTTTTGATGTGGATGCTTTTAGTGACTCAAATATTAACTTATTAATTCCTGGGCCTCCAATAGTTTGAGCCAGAAGTCTATTTAATGTTGACTTACTGGGTAAGATAAATATATTGGAAAGAATACTATATGAACGAGCACTTTGTTTGTATAAAGACAAAGCCAAACATTTCTCATTAAGGGTAAATCGTCTAAGCTTTTTTGCTTTATAGCTCTCTCTGAACTGAATTTGAATTAGCATAGTTGCCATTCTATTAACGTTCTGAAGATCACCCAACTTATTTTCTTTATAAAACTCTTCAGCTTCAAACAGTCTGCGTTGAAAAGACTTTTTGCTATTTCTTTCCAAAGAGTATTTGTGGTGCAATTGTTTTAATGCTCCATATAATTTTTTCTTTTTAGGGGTAATTGTACCTCTTGATATATTACACTGCTGCAATATTTTCAGTGGTGTGATATTCTTAAGGGCGACACCTAAAAATAAATGTGATGTTAATTTCTTTATTCAATCCTTACAAGGCAAAATCGATTCATTATATTAACCTTCGTGTAGTGGCATTATTGTGTGAGAGACTTAGTAGACTGTTTTTTGATGTGAGTATTAAACAATTTATTATAAGTACTAGAATGTTTCAGTACCTTCATATATCTTTGTTAGATTTTAGCAATGGGAGATTATAAACACAGGCAAGCTCCTATTTCTAGTTTTTAGCCCCAGCTGGTCTATGACACTGAGGCAACTAAACTTAAAAACTCTAGTATCACTATCCGAAGGTTAAGCAAACTGTTAATTTTACCGTTAATCATATTAGAGAATATTTAAAAATCTTCTGATGACAATACAAAATATAAAATTTTAACTACAATTACCTTTTAAATCCTTACTCTCATCAGTTTGTATTAAAATTTCTTCGTTTGGTAACTGTGCATCATTTTGTTCTGCAACTAAAAAGTTTCATAAAATAGTAACCAATTTGAAAATTATTGTTATCTTCGTAATACTTACTACAATGGGGTATCTCAAATGATTGAAATATGTGTGAAGATTGTGCATCTCTACTTGTTGAAGGACTCTCAACTAAAACAAAAAGTTAATATAATAATTTATAACATGATTCACTTCAAGTAAAATAATTTTTATTAAGTACATATTAGGGTTACTTACTTTCGGTTACATTTGCTTCCACACTCAACATTGAAATACTTCTGGCATGTACATTAGAAGAAGAATCTAAAATCAATCATCAATCAGTTATTTGTTCTCTAATATCAAATATTTATGTGACTCACCATACAAATGTAAGCTAGGAATTGCATTTTTATACAATTTATGGCTCCATGAAGAAACAAACTTATCTTCAAAGTGTCTGTGGCAGATTCGTTTTGTTTTAAAAACTGTACTGGAATTCATCATATCTAAATTAGGATTTTTTATAACACTAAGCCACTTCCTAAATCGTATAATGTCTTTATCAGGATTTGGAAAGGCATGTCTAATTGATGACGAATTGGTACATTGTAGGATACAACATTTATTGTGAAAAACCATATTTAACTAATTATTATTAATCTGCAAAATACTGTTTGAACACCGCCACGAACATTTAAAACACAGATCACTGAGGTAGGTGATTTGTAATTTACAAACTAATTTGAGGTTAATGCTAACAATAACCCAGAGATATTAAACCAAGTTTAGTTTAATTTCTTTGCAATAATAACCATCAAATTCAAATACAAATAAAAATCTGACTATATAGACGCTAATCGCTAATCAATTACTGACAATTAGCAATTGACAATTATAATTTTTAGTTGTGTTCTAAACCTAAACTGTAAAGGTAAAGACAGACTAAAGCGACATCTGAAGATTTGTATCGGTACTACAAATGACATTTAGTTTAGTTTGACCTTGAGCTACCTACGTGAAACGTCTAGTTATTAGTGGTCTGTGCTTAGAACTTCTAGTAAATTTTATTAAAAAATTAAAAATAGAAATTTCAAGCAGTATAACCCAGAACTCTGTATTTATATTATAAGAAAATTTCTGTATACAACTTTCTGTGGCAAATGGACTTGATTCCGTGCCATTATCTTTCCACACACACACACACCATTTACCTATTTCATGAGATTGAAGGTTGTCGTGTCTCATTTAAAAACGGAAAAAAAGTGTAAAACGGAATGATATTCGTGCTTTATGTCATACGTCTTCTTCTTATTAGTTAACCTGATGCAGATATCGTGATATTATAAATATATTAGCTGATTTGTCCTATGTTCCTTCTCTTTTTTCTGTCCCTATAGCATATTCCGAAAATGAAGTGCCAAGTCAAAATGCGACTATTTGTTGGAGTTGAAGCAGATAGAATAAACGAAATCAAATGCCAGCCTTTTAAACGATTACTAAAAAAGAGACAATTGACCTGTATCATTAGAAAATTACGAATATTAAATTATCAATAAATGAATAATTTTATATTATATTAAAAATTCATAATAATTATGAATTTCAATTCATTTATTTTTTAGTAACTTAATATTCTTAATTTTCTAATGACTTATGCCAATTGTCGCTTTTGAGGAATCGTTTAAAAGGCTAGCATTCGATTTCTCTCATTATATCTGCTGCTTCAACTCCAACAAAGGGTCTGATTCTGATACCCGTACCATAACTAAATTTTTTTATGCGTTTTTTAATAGAAAATTGGAAAATTTGTAATAGAACCAGATTAAAAGGAAATGAGATCTACCCTAGTGGTGACACTTTAAAAACTTGACGTGAGTGAAACATTGTAAACTTTAAATTAGTTAGTTATACTATTGTTCTGTTGTGGCGTAGCTCTGCAGATGGCTATGTAAGCCACAAGCGCTCAGCTAGGAAATAAATATTTATATACTTTAAAAATACTTTTCTTTTCTCATTCTTTGATACCTAGCAATAGCCTATAAATTTAATGTGCAGACCAGAAGAAACTTCAATGTTTTCAGTTTCTTACAAGATAAAAAAGTAAGTACTTACAGTATTACATACTTACAGTATGGTACATGTTCCACTCAATCAACATGATAATGATGTTATTTTTCTAGAGAAGTACAAAAAGCCATATATAATACTAAACTGTAACCAAACTGTAGGTAGTGATATAGTGCTGATAAAATGATCAAAAATATTTTTGTTCTACAAGAACAGCTCATTGACCCTATAGGATATTTATAAACATTTGGTATATTTGTGATCACGATGATCTTGCTTGCTAGAGTTAGGAGACTACCTTACTCGCAGTCGAACTACCTTACAGCAGTTGAACTGCTGTCATCGCATGTGGTGTCAATGCCTACCTATCCAGTCTGTCCTCCCAAAGGTGAAGTTACCTACGTTACTTGTACTGCTAATTTGTTATTTATGATTTTGAACGTATTCTTAATCTTAATCGACGAGCAGTTCATGTGTGCTTGTAAATACTTTGCATTTGTATGCATTTGTAAATACTCCATTTGCATATATTTTTTGGTTATTGAAACCCCAAATAGTTTAGTATTTACAACAACCGTTAGATCTCTAGAAAAGGACTTTTCACCTTCTATTAAGAGAATTGCAATTATAGTTGTATCAACTCTTTTAAATCATAATCTTGTTGCTGTAGTGCAGGGCTTCCACTGCCCTGCCCAACTTAGGTTCAGATCAACATTTTCACCAAAAACGAGACGGATATTTCTTTTTTACTATTAATACAAACTTCTTATGTGTTTGCAATTGGGATAGGTCGTGGCTTACGGCCTCACATAACGTCTGTCAGCAATTTGTTCTGAGTTACTTATTGATTGAAAATACAATGCTTTTAAACATACATCTCCAAGGTCCGTTTAGACTACCAATAACATGAAATAAACATCAAATATTTAGAAATTACTATATTACTATACTAATATAACGTTCTCGGTATTAACCTAAATTTAATCCGAAACACAAGTTTTTTTATGTATTAATTAAAAACCACTTAGGAGGTTACTTTTACACTGCAATCTGATCAAAAAGATTAATAAGCTATTTCGTCCCTAATTAATATTAATAAATCTTAAACCTATAGCTATATTCAATAATGTTTCTACAGGGTCTCTCTTAGTTACAGTAATTATTTACACAAGCACTCGTGTATGCTAAGCTGCACTATACTCTGCTTTTGAAGTAATCATTACACTAACTCGAAGGGCTTCATCCTCTTTAGTCTTCTTACTGACTCTGTATTAGCTAGGAGTTTTAAAGCCTCGATATTCACATGCTGATGCAAACTTTGCTTATGATCTTTGACACAATTCCTTATAATTTTTTCAACAGTCTCAATATTCATGTTTCTGTGAATGTAGCTATTTTTAACGTACTAAGACGCATCCACGCTGCTCCTTAGCACTTTGTTCTCAAAGCGTTGTATCTTTAAAATATTTTTCTGGCTGGCACGAGCTGTGCACTGTATGACCATACCGGTCTGGGTATTTACTTATAGATTAAAAGTTTATTATCTATGAAGAGCTTTGAGTTTCTTTCAAGCAACCAGTAATATTTTATGTATTTAAGTTCAAGTTCCTCTCGTTTTTTCTTTATATAAACCTTTAAACAAAGTCTCGTATTAAGATGCATACCCAGGTACTTCGCAGTATTTGCAACATGAGTCATTTATTTTAATTGGCATATATTGTCTTTTCTTATTAGTGAAGTTTACATGCACTAATTTGGTATTTGGTCTCACCAATTATCGATCTTGTTCATTGAAGATTGTAGATTTCTTGCTGCTTCTTTATGATTGTTTCCTCTTATCAGAACAGCTTTGCCTTCCGCAAATGTTCCATTTTAGAGTTTAGGGATTTCGCTAGTATACAACAAGTAGATAACTGGCCGAGCACACTTCTCTGCAACACTCCCGCCTTGATTTCCTTTAACTTTTTGTAGGTATCCTCCTGCTTTATTTTAAAGTATCTTTCACTTAAGTATGACTCTAATAATTGTAAATACTTCCTCTATAAATAACGCCTTCATGCCTTATTGATGGCTTCAGCTCCATCTAATAAGATAGCTGAACATATCTGTTTGTCCTCTGATGCATATTCAATTATGTTGGTGATTATATGTACCTAATCTATCGCTAAATGACTCTTTCTAAAGCTGATGTGGTGGAATTAATTTCTTTTCTTTGATGATCATCTTTAATCTTTTCATGAGAATCTTTTTATATAATTTTAAAAGTGCAGGCAATAATGAAGCAGGCCTGTAGGATGAAACCCTATTTAGTGGCTATCCTAGTTTTTCAGTTATCATTACTTCAGCCACTTTTCACATTTTAGGAACATACTTTAGTCTAAACGATGCAATGAATAGGTATGTAAGCTTAGTCATGGCTTTCTTTGGTAATTGTTTTGATATTTGGCGTGTTACTAGATCAAACCCTGAAGCTTCTTTGGAATCGATATTCTATTTATCTTCTTCGCAATTTATTTGGTATTAGTAGGTTTACTTTCCAAGAGATCTAGTTCAAAACTATTTATGTTGACGAAGTCATTTCCTTTTTTTGGTTGGAACGTGTGTATGCATTGGTTTGAGCCCAGCTTACATCAGTGTTTCTGATTGATGGGTTATGTATTTATTCTTGATGAATTATGTTTCTCTCTTGAGATATTGTGACGCATTGCCTAAACTTGTCGTGTTCTTGGTAGGTATGGTTTTTTGCCATTTACGACGTTATTTTCTTTTGTCAGAAATTAGAGTTCTGATTTATTTCGGATAATTTTTTCCTTTTGTTCTAATAGGGATGATTGGAGTACTGTTCCATGGTGCTTAGTGAAAGATTAAAAGATTAACTGAGTCTTCTATTTCATTTTTAAAGTTCTGTTAATCTGTCCTTGCATTTATCAGTCTAGGGGGAAACACAAGTAAATACTTAAATTTAAACACTACTATGAATTATTAAACAAGTTTTAGTTTTGTCTCCCTTATTACTTTTTTTATCTCCTAATTACCACATTTCGTTCTTTGATATATTTATAATTATTAATAGCGTTCTCTTATCTTCTATATAAACCAAGTAGAATTCACAGATACTTCACTATATGGTGCAAATTTTCTCACTACCAACTTCACCTTGTTTTGAGCTAAGGAATTAGTAATTACCGTATTGGGATTATGTCTAATATTACTGATGCATTTTTCACAGGCATAAAGTGTTTTCCTTCCTATGTTTCATTAATCTCCATGAACATAAAATGAAAAAAGCTAATACTATTTACGGTCGACCGACAGTCCGTTAAATATATCCTGATTTATTCAGGATATCAACAAGCAATTAAATGTGACTGCAGCCACTGGCGTCACGGCAACAGAAAATGAATATGTAATCACGCAACAGAAAGTGGGGTTTCTGAATCGAATTTAATTATTCCGAAGATTGATTGAACGTACCCTTGGACGGTTATAATCGAATTGAATTATGACCGCAATACTCCAGATGTGATTTGCCGACATCTTTTTAGAGCAATTTGATATTCAGTAGGGGCGACGGCTGAACACTAATTTGTAGGGTAGTATGGAGTAAAATCTCTTAAGAATAAGCTCCGAGGCTAAATTTCCAGGTTCTAGACTGTTTAAAAATCTTCTTTCGTGATTTCTACAGAAGTAAAACTTCATGTTGAGCTAATTAGTTCTTTCACTTTTTCATCATGGTCTGCTGGCTTTGTTTGAAGTATGTTTGTAAAAGTTTGTAAGATGTTTAGCAAAGACATCCGCATTTTATATGTTTAAACAGGCCCATTCGCCATTTGGTTTACTGATGGGAGGGATAGGTGTGTGTGGTTTCTTAAGCTTTTTAGTCGCCTTCCATAACGTCTGGTCATTTGCTGTATGGTTGTTTGTAATGTAATGTAAATGCAACGATGGTTTCGTTGTTTGCGGCTTTGATGGCGATTCCAAGTTGATTACGTAATCTACTGAATATATTATGTAGATATATTTTGTTTCTAGATCTTTGCCAGTTTTTTCTCGCATGACGTTTTTCAGCAATTAGTTGGCGAAGGTGCAAGGTAACATTTGTGGTATGTGTTGGTTTGCATTCAGTTCGTGGTGTAGATTGCCATGCCACTTTTTGCACAAGTGAAGTGAAGTATCGAGCTGCTGTATTTATGTAATGTGTAGATTTGATCCGTAGATTATGATTAGTGTTTTCTTTTAGGTGGTTTAAAAATATGCCCAGTTGATGTTTTTTGACGTGAGTCGAGGAGGCGGTGGGTTGTTAATAACTGTAGTACAGTTTGGCATTTACAGTAGCAGTTTCTAGTAACGCTTTTGATTTGTTGTATTTTTCAATCTGTTATTTCTGGAGATGTTGAAATTTGTCTTTTTCTAGCTGTGTGTACTTTTGTGTTGGTATTATTAGTATGTGATTCTGGTAGGCTTTGTGATTTTAAGGAGATATTTGATAGTCAACTAGTTAAAAAAGTAGAAAAAGTACTGAATTGATAAGAAGTTAAAGTTTTTGTTGTTTTACAATTTTTTGATTTACTTTACTATTCTGTCTTTCAGATGTTAACGTTGGTAGATTGAGATAATTAATTAAAATTTTTTTATTGCTTGATTCGGTAGTACAATTTTCATCTTTATGTCTTGGGGTATTACATTTAGAACAGTTTAGATATAAGAAGAAAATGATTATATAACAGGTATTGTTGTGGGATACAAGAATTAAATGTGGGATAGGAATAAAAATATTCTGAAGCTATTTTCTTGTGGCATTGTAACATAATTACTAGTTTAATTGGAATAGGCCACAATTGAAGGTTAATTTTTTTTAGAATTGAAGATTAGATTTCCGAAGTAGAAATTGAAACGTCAATAAACTTACTGTAACCTTTAATTGTAGCTTATTTCCATTAAAATAGGAATATTAATTTTTTTGTTAACAAATATTTGACGCCTAAAGCTTAATATGACTATATTCGGATTTAGGAGTCTCAACTTTCAAAAAAGTTATTTTGGAAACTGTAATAAACTTCAATTTTTTAAGCTTTTCTTTGATTATAGTGTGTGAAATGCTGGAGAAAACATTAATTAATCTTCTAATATCTATATAATTTTCTTGCATTGACACAGCATTGTGACTCTGCAGTAAATTTTCTATGATTGTATTGTTACTTAGGTAAATGCATACTTTGTTGTTTGAGATTCTAGACGTAAATTTATTTTTTGGTTGTACTAAAATCCCTATTCTTGTTATATATTCGTACTTGTTATAGTAACTAATAAAGAAACTTTTAGCTAAGACTTGTGTCGTACATTAATATCTTCTAATATACCGCTTTCAAAATTATCTAATGAAAACTTTAGTTCTTTTTTTAAAAAATATTGCAAACAAAACATTCCCAGTGAACGAACTCTAAAGAAAAATATTGTCAATTTGATATAGTCCTCATTTATCCACAACATAAAAGCCATAAGTAATAATTACTTTTACATATATGTGTGGACGAGACCAGTGACTCATCAGGAAGATACATTGTGCACTTATTGATTGGTGTACTTAGCGATGAAACCTTTTCAAAATCGTATAATTTCCTGTAAGTAAGTGTAGAAAACCAACGCTCTAATAATATGACGGTTTCTACAAGAAGCGTTAGCAAACTTTTTTCTTCCCGCTGCTATGCCTAATGATTAATTATTGCTTATTTTATCTGATGCCTCACCATATATAGTGAAAGCAGGACAAAATTTAAAAATATTTTATCCAAACTTAATACATGTCACTTGTTTAACACATGGAATAAACAGAGTTGCGGAGGAAGTAAGAAAAAAAAATTTCCACTAGTTAACAGTTTAATAGCGAGCGTCAAAAAGGTATTCCTAAAATCACCTGTAAGAATACAATGTTACAGAGATATGCTTCCTGCTGTTCCACTGCCACCGCAACCCATTTTAACACGTTGGGGAACATGGTTGGAAGCAGCTTATTTCTATGCTGATGATTTTGTTGATAAAAAAAATAATTAACCTTTTAACGGATGCTAGTTGCCAATCTTTATTAGAAGCTAACAAACTTCCAAAATAACATCCTCCAACAGCAACTGTCATTCATAAAATCAAATTATAGTCAAATTTGTCCAGAAAACTATAACTTAATTAGAATCCTCCAAATTATCATTGTTAGAGAGTACAGTTTTAATAAAAGAATGTAAGTCATTGTGTCAAAACGTTAAAGGTACTATTGAAAAGGAAATTTTTCAAAAATTTAAAGTAACCATGAAAAAAAATAGTGGTTACCAGGTTCTTTCTGAAGTGGTTTAAGTACTAGCTGGGACATTTTCCGAACCACTTAATTTAGAACCATCTATTATGGTAAATTTGAAAAATGCCCTAGTTACATCAGTTGATGTCGAAAGAAGTTTTTCTATTTACAAATATATGTATTCAGATAGAAGCCATAAGTTTTTATTAGAAAATCATTTGATAATCTATTGTTACCACCATTCAAAATAATATTTATATGTTAAATTAATTGTATGTTATGTATTTATAATATTTAAGTATTTTTGTAAACCAAAAATATTGTAAATATTTTTTATTACATGCATATTTTCTTGATAAACATGCATGTAATAAAAAATAGTCTATTAATTACATATTCACTCTATAGGTTTGAATGATGACAAAAATTAATTTTTATTGAAAAGTTCTGCCTTGTTTGTTTGGATATTTTTATATTGATAGTTTGTTGATTAACTTTCCCGCAATCATTTATGAACTAAAAATAAATCAATCTTTTTCTGTTTTGTTAGATGTTTGTGTTTCATTAAATCGGACCCCATTAATGCCACTGAAATTGAGTAGGTTTAATATTGAACGCTAAAATAAAGCTGTGTAAACATCCCATAATTAAAATATTACATACATTTCATTAACAAATATTTGGTACATTCCTCCCGTTTGTGGATGGCATGTACTGCCCATAATTAAAAACACCCCGACTGGAAAAACAACAAACACGTGTCCTAATTTATCCAATAATTCCAATTAAACATAATTGTTTGAAACACCCTTCAAATGACCTGTTAATTAACGAAATATCTGGCAAAAACGTCGAAAGGCGACCGCTAAATGAAGCATAAATTGGTTTTGTCCACACGACAAAATGGGAAAAAAATGGCGGTTTCAGACCCGTCGACGACAGAAAAATATTAATAAATTCACAGGAAGCCGATGCCGCCTCCGATCAATTTGATCGCCATAAAAAATGGGAACTGTCTAATCCCAAAAGAGGGTTAAACATGTTTTGTTTATTGTTTTAGATACAGTATATTCTTTTGTAAAAAAACCTGACAAAAATCATTCCCATGGTATAATCATGTTATGTATGCTCTACAGTTACTACCAATTGTAAAACAATTTTAGCCACTTGCAAAAAAATACTATCACTTAAAGGTAAACATAAAAATTGGCTATATTTTTTCAATCGATTTCTTAAGAAAAGTGCTTTTAAAAATATGATAAAAAAAAATCAGAATTTCTTGTTCATTTCTTCTTGGACTGTCAACAGAAACATATTGTAGCAAATATTCGTGTATATCGTTAGCACATTTTGCTGTATTTGCATATTCATAACAGAACGAGTATATTGTAAAGAACATCCCAGAGGTACTTTTCAGTGCGTCATTAATTATGACGTCATAGAATGAATTAGGCGTGTCAAGAATTATTTCATATAATTATTGATGAATCTGACAGATGCCACGATCGTACTTAGCCACAGGTGAAAAGCTTGTGGAATTACTAGTGTTTTTATTGCAAGGTCATCTGAGTAGATTTGATTATTACAAAATATGTTAAGATATATTTTTTTGTAATGGGGGTAATCCCGTATATTAATAAAAATAAAAAGTAAACAATATTGTTTATTTAATTTATAAATATGGAAACATTTAAAATTGACGACAAAATTTATGGAATTTTTGTATTTTCTTCTTCTCAAGGGGCTGTCTGCGCGTCGAAAGTTGGCAATCATCACAGCGATTTTTAATTTTAAGACCGCGGCTCTAAATAAGTCGTTATTACATGAGTTACGTCTCCTTCCTATGGATCCTTTTTTCCGGATTTTCATTGCATAATGACCTGGAGTATTAGATATTTATCTCCTCTCATCACATGACCCATATATCCCACTTTTCTTCTCTTAATATTTAATACTTCTCTTTCCTTATGTATACGTCACATTACCTCAACGTTGGTTATTCCATCTACCCATGAGATCTCTAGTACTCTTCGGTACATCTGCATCTTGAATGCCTTCAGAGTTCTCACGTCAATTTTCTTCAGTGTCCACGGTTCCATCCCGTATTATAATACAGATAGCACATAGCACCTCAGCAGTCGTATTTTTAACTTAAGGTTTAAGTTTCTACAGCAGAGAAGCCTCTGTATTTTTGTAAATGTGCTTCTTGCCTGTTCGATTCTGATTCGTATTTCTTGAGAGCTGTCATTGTTTTCATTAATAGTTGTATATAGGTATTTATTTTAATTCTCTTACTATTTCAATAGGCTAATTCTGTACATATATCTCACGAATGTTCTGAGTTGTCTTTTTTATTATCATATATTTCTTGCTCTGTAGAGTGATGGTCCATATTCTTCTTCGCTTACTGCGGTCACCTAATTAAGAAGTATCTGTAGGTCTTCATGTAATTCGGCTAAAAGAACTGTATCATTAGCGTATCTCAGGTTATTTATAATCATGTCATTGATGCTAATGCCTACATTTCGTTAATCCATTGCCTTACTTAATATGTCTTCCGAGTATATGTTAAATACTACTGGTGAATGTATACACCCTTGTCGAACAACTCTTTGTACTTCTATTTCTTCTGATGTTATGTCTTCTATTCTCACTACTGTTTTTGGCCATAGTATAAGTAACACAAAAAATACTGTTTTCAAAAACTTATTAGGTAACTTATAAATTAATTACATAAATAAAATATAATTCTAATCACAAAAACTATTTATTCATTAATGCGTAATAATAATAGTTTATTGAAAACACTGAAAAGTAGAATTTGAATATTAGCGTAATAGAAAATTATATAAAAATACTGCCACTGGAGAGTTTTCTTAAAGATATATTCTTAGACGAATTCATGGTGAAATATTTCGACCATAACCTAGCAAAACATTAATTAGAGAAGAAATTTTTAACGCCCCAGCAACAAACTGAAGTAAACAGTAAATAAAACAATTTTATTTTCAGGATAATAAAATACTTAATTAATAATTTAATATTTCACGAACAGCAGAAATTGGTAATAATGTTTGTCCAGCTTTCTTTTCCAATTGAAAATATCTAATTAATTTTAATATTAGTACTTGTTCTTTTTCCGTATATCTTGTTATCTTGACCCTACACAAATACAAATAAACACCCAATACTATGTACAAATACTGACCTGAACGACTGCCGTCACTTGCTGTTAAACACTTCGAAAGAATGGCCAGCATGGACGAAGTCTTACGTCAACTGTCAGTAATAGGCGTATTTGATTGGCTAGCGAAAGTGCGCATCTAAATATCAATGAATCAAACGTAGGTTAGGAAAGAACCGCTTATGTATGTAAGCTTATTCTAACGGTGCAATATAGTTCTGTTTAATCACGGAACTACCGCTTTTTCCGTCACACCCAACTTAATGCATTAGAAAGAAATCGAAAAACTGTGACGCACTGAAAAGTACCTCTGGGATGTTCTTTATGATGCTTTTTTAGAAATATTCTAATAAACACTCTACTGTATGATGTATGTGATATAAATAAAATATTCATGAAACAGTTGGGACAAAATGTGACAATGTTCCGAACTCTAAGTTTTGTCAAGGAATTAAATTAGAAACATTGTAAATCTAGACACCGCTTTTAATTTTTTTGTCTAGTAATCAGGAAAAATATATTATTATGCATATCCCCATACTAATAAAAATAAGAAATAGAAATTTGTTACCTATTCATTGTCACTTTTAGGTAGTTTAAACATAGATAAGAGCATAGTCTAAAAATATTTTCAAATATATACGGTCACCCATATTTATGGGGTGGAACAAAATTATCTTTTTTTTTAGTAGAACATCCCGTATATTTTTAAATTTTTGGTAGCAAAATTAACACCCTGTACAATTGTAGAGATTTGAGATTTAAAAATAAATTAAAGTTTAACACTAGAAGCACCAGCATTTGTGCATACCTAGAAGCACCACCGGCGGTCAAAATGACGGATATTAGAATTTTCTATTGCCAGCCGTTTTTGTATTCTTTTTTATTTGATAAAAACCTATATTGAGTTAATAACTAATAATAAAAGACATATTTAATATATTTAAATAAATTATTTAATTATTTAAGTACAATCTATGCAGTAGCAAAATTTTTCAATTTTGCTTGTACATGACCCACACACAAATTTTTTACATATATGACAAATTTTAAATGTTTTATTTTTGTTGCAATTCCCTGTTTGACACTGCTTACGTTTATTATTTGGTGGTTTTTTTGTACCTCTTGGATTTGTATCCGTTGATGTTGTCCTGTCCTTAGTCATGTGATCTTCTCGCAATTCTTCTGCTAACTGAAGTAGGAAATCCTGCCTAGATATTTGACTGCCTGTAACTTTCTTATACAGAACCCAAGCATTTATTCCTGCCATATCTAAAATAATAAAAAAAAACTTGCAACGGCCATCTTATTGAAGCAGATTTGGTTTAATACAGTCTAGCCATCTGATCTACAACGTCTACTCCGTATTTTGTCTGGTTGTAGAAGATGAAGGTTTCTGGTTTTTTCTTTTTATCTGTGCCCATTTTAATATCATTCGAGTGTAAAGAACTCAGCACTAAAACATTTTTGTTGACTTTTGCCTGGTACGCCGTTAGCGTCAAGTCTTCGTGTTTGAAAATTTTTGCTTTGTACAATTACATCTTTTCATTTCTTACTGACGGTGGAATATCCTTTCTTGTTCGGTTGATTGTTCCAACAATGCTGGTAGCCTTCTTTCGTAATTCTTTTGCCAACTTTATGGACGTAAAGAAATTATCCGTCGTAACATTTCTTCCTTTATGGTTCCATTGGACGGCTAACAACATGTTCCCCCAGAAGTTGATTGGCTGGTCGTTGTTCATCTTTCCCTAGGTAAGGAAATCCGTTCAACAAATATTTGGACTCGACATCAGCTGCAAGCCAGAATTTAATTCCAAACTTATCGGGTTTATTCGCCATGTACTGGGTAAAGCGGCATCTTGCCTTCGTGGAAAAAAGCTGTTCATCGATAGTTATATTTTCGCCAGGTGTATAACATAATATACAATTCTCTATAAATGGGTTCCATATTCCCGACGCAAGTGCAAATTTATCTGTTGATAATCGCTCAGACCTGGTATTTCTCATATCAAAACGGATAAAACTCATTATTTGTGTAAATTTGTTTCTAGACATCGTCTCTTAAAAAATTTTGGACCCCATGTACCAGACCACAGCATCTTTATGCTAACATTTTGTGCCATATAAGCTCCCCTAGCATACAGTAAGGATATAAATGCTTCGATTTCTTCAATAGAAATTTGCCAATTTTCATCTTTGAGTTTTCTTCTACCTTCAGCAACAGTACATAATTTTATGTTACGGAGTATGCATTCATCAATCAACAGCCGCCATGCACTAGCTGCAGAATCTCTAATAATGCTTCTCTTAGCATGAGGGATTGGTCCAGCAGCTTCCTTTAGAACGTTTTGACTGGTACGCATTCCTAAAATAAACGAGATAAATTAGTATGCAGGTGTATACTCATTTATTTATTTATTTAAATAAATGGCACCGTAATATATAAAGAATGGAACAACAACCAAGAAATAAGAGCCCATACTTTTCTGGGAAAAACTTCCCAGAAAAGTAGAACAAAAATTAGACTACCTCGTCATTAGGACCGCATTTTTCTAGGTAGACATCAACATAAATATTATATTTAAAATGTAATTATACTAAGTACTTGTAAAAGAGAAATTATAATCCTCAAGTAAATAATAAAGTCCCAAATCATAAATTTTGTAAAATAAATATGAATGAGTAATACTCTAGACTAATGAGGGTCGAAAATAGAAAGCAGTCAAAATGACTGCTATATGGTAGTTCTAGGTATACGTTACCATATCTTAAAAAGTAATTACGCTATGTACCTGTAAAAGAGAAATTATAATCTTTAAATAGATCTAGGAAAATCATTGATTGTCAAGTTTCTAGAACATTTATGAATAGGTAATACAGAGTGTCAAAAATGAAAAGCAGTCAAAATGACCGCTCTGGTGCTTCTAGTGTTAAAAGATTTTTAATATAGTTTTCTATTGTCTAAAATTATTAAAATAGCCAAATATTTAATTTTGATATACAGGGTTGATCGAAATTTTGAATGACTATTTTTTGAGTTTTTTTAAATGGAACACCCTGTATTTTAGTATTGTTATGATATGTTATTTAATGATATTCATTAAATAATATGATAGCATTCCCTATACCTTTATCGGGATTAGGTGAAATTTTATCAGGTTGGCCGTGAAAATATTCAATCAAAAATAATTTTTCGAAGAAAATACATAATAATCTAGACTGATCCCTAATTTATTAGTAGTAGTGGATGAGATACCTAAGTAGTTAAGATTGTTGGTATGCGAAATACTAATAAAAACACAATATTCTGCCTAGATGGCTATAAGTTTAACATTAAACTTTCGTTAAACTAAAAGTTTAACATAAGACTATTTCGATAGTTCTGTTGCTTTGTTACTATTACTAAAGTACATTCATTCAGCAAATTGCCAGCTGGAAACAAACGCACGTGTTAATATTCGCCCTCTCATTCGTCAAGAGGCTATTAAATATAATTTATTGCCTTAAGCCAGACCAATTCTCATTTTACAGGACCAAACTTGTCAGTCTGTTTAAATTCAAATTGTAGCGTGATGGTTTTTAAGTTAATATATTGTGTGCTATATATTATTTAGTGTTAAGTTATTTATTGGTCGTGTTATTTTTTAGAGTTTGGTTTAAGTGTTTAGTATTAAGTTTTATAGTGTGTAGTGAACTTTTAGTATCCAAAAACGAAGTATTTGTTAATCAAAAGTAAAAATAGCTTGCGGTAATCACTTTCATAAAGGTAACAGATACCAATATTGACGTGACAACGTCTTAAATTATGTTGTGGCTCGGAGTCACTCATGAAAAAGTGTAACGCCCGCTCACGTCTGTTACGATGAGTCACCGAACGAGAGAGAGGCCCGCCGGACCGGCGAATGCCTTGCGTCTCTCTCCCACTCAAACATGATCGGTCCGCTGCGCGCGCAGCACTAGAGAATTAGGCGCGTTGAATCGGTGCGTGCTTGTGTCTCTGCAGTTTAAGTTTACATGTACAATGTTTTAGTAAACAAAATATATTTCTATAGTTAAAATTTGTGCAATTCTTATTTTCATTCAATTCCTTGTTCCTATTGTGCAATTTAATAATATTCATATCAATAAATATTCTACCGAGAAAAAGACGTTGTCACGTAAAATCTTCGCCCGTAAAACCGACTTTACAGGCAACCGATTTTTTTTTAATATATTAATGTTTCGAAAAGTTTTATTTCCTTTTTAGTCCATTTATTCACGGTTTTTGCTGTAAATATTAAAGAACCATTTGGATTGACATGAAATGGACACTAAGCTTGAAACGTATAAACAACTCAACGTACAACAACGTGCAAGGCATCTATGGAAGGGGGAGGGGGCCAACGAATACGTAGACATAGAAAAAAACATGGCAGAGATGTGCCAGAAGGACACTAAGCTTGTAATGTCTAAACGTTAATTCTAAAGCTAAACGAATTGGCAAATTGGAAACTATTTGGCATATACATAGCTAACGGCAAAGAAAAAAGTGATATTGTGCCGATATGTGCTTGGATGGGGGTGAGTTTCACCCCTTCTGGCTGTGAAAAAACATGCGTTCAAAATAAATTTAGAAATGAATAAACTGACTAATTCTAAGCAACTTTTATTTTATACTAAAAGAGAAGAGAAGAGAATTATAACACCCTACGATGAATCGTGACAGTAATCACTTCATCATTTAGTCCGGATTTTCATCAAATTCGTTATTGTTCTTCGTTTTTCGTTTTTGTCATGGAAATACAGTGTAGAGTCATAGTAGCAGTTAAATATGTGGTTACAGTTTAAGTTGGAATTGAAATCTTGAAGGAGAAACATCTCGGTGGGTGTAAAGGTAAATTTTATTCAAAAATGCGATCTTACAGTTTTTTTGTTGACTTAATCACTGAGTTGTTCGTGCTTGGTTTTATTTGAGAGATTTGAAAAACAGCGTTACAATAATTTAAGGGGTCTACATGGTTTCAAGTAAGAACTTGAGTGGCCGACTTTTGTAGATTGCAATTTGTTAATCCGAGTCCCGAATACAGTGCTCAACTTCCAAAGAATCGTATATTTGTTTTCTCTGGTCATTTCAGACCAATTTGCAGCTTGAGTGAGACGAGATTTGTGTTTGTTTGCAGTGCTTTAATCCAATTCAAACCACAAGAACTTTTTAAAGGAAATACATCAGCCATTGGTACCAGGTACTTTTGTTAAACATTTATTTAAGTAAAAATAGACATTTTTCATTAAAATAAAAAAATTGCTTTCATGCAAGTTAGAAAATTGTAATAAATAAAATTACATTTAATTTTATGGATTGACTAATTGTCATATTAATCTTCTTTTAAATGCAAATAATTTTAAAAATTTGATTAATATTTCAAAAAGTTTTAATATGTAATTTCGACATATGGCAGTTAGTATTATCTCTTTTGGACATTTGGTACATAATCATAAATTTGAATTGTTTTGTTAGTATTTGAAGGTTAACCTCAATGTAAGCTCCTTTGAATAATCTAGATATTTTCATTTTAATAATAATTTAAATTCTTATAGTGTCCCCAACGTCTAGAGTTTGTTGTAAACTGGTAGCACCATTGCAAGTTTGTAAATTCTGTTAATTTTATTTCTAAAGGGTAATTCATTTAGAGGTACTTTTTTTAGAAAAGAAAAGACAATAAAAAAAAATAAATTTTTTTAAAAATATATATTACCATACAAAGGAACCATTCTTTACCATTACTTCTTAAAGATAAAGAAATTTCTTTTAAATATTGGCCATGAGTACGATTAAGTTGGTCCATTCTGAGGTTCCAATTCTCGATTCAGCATTTCGATTGGTATTTCACCAATGACTAGAGTAATGTGGGCCTCCAATGCCCCAATCGTATCTGGTTTATTCATGTAGACTTTGGACTTTAGGTAGCCCCAAAAGAAAAAGTCTAGAGGTGGGATGTGACAGGATCTAGGCGGCCAATTCACTGGTCCAAATCGTGAAATAAATTGTTCACCGAATCATTCTCGCAGTAAACCAATGCTTTTACGGACTCTATGACATGTGGGGCCATCTTATTGGAACCAAATGTCGCCAAAACCACGAGCTTTCAATTTTAGGTACCAAATAGTCTGTTATCATGGTACGATAACGGTCTCCATTTACAGTAACATTCTGACCGGCCTCTGTTTTAAAGAAATATGAACCAACGAATCCACCAGCCCATAAACCACACCAAACAGTTGTTTTTTTCAAGGTGTAATGGCAACTCTTGAACCTCTTTGGGTTGTTTATTACCCCAAATATGGGCATTTTGTTTAATAACGTACCCATTAAGCCAAAAATAGGCCTCATCTGAAAACAAATTTTTTCTCGAAAACAGTGGATCATCTAAAATCTTATCAAGAGCCCATCGACTGAAACGGTGACGACTCGGAAAGTCGGTCGGTCTCGGCTCTTACACTAATTTAATTTTGTATGCTTTTAAACCATGATCCCTATGTAAAATACGCCAAGTTGTTGCATATGACAACCCAAGCTGTTGAGAATGGCGACGAATCGATTCTTCATTATTTTCGAGTACACTACCCGTTACCGCCGCTGTATTTTCTTCAGTACGTGCTGAATGTGGTTTATTTGGTAGCGTGTTATCCAATAATGAAAACTGGGTTTTAAACTTACTAATCTTAAAGCTAATTGTACGTTCGGTAGGACGATTATATGGACCATAAATTGCTCTAAGCGCACGAAACACAATCCTCACAGACCTCCCATTTTCAAAATATAACTCTGTGCCGGGCTAAGTCTTTCTATCATGAAATGTCAAACAATACTGACCAAAAGCGAAATGTCATTTTGACAGTATTCATGCACGATCTCCAATCAAATACCCACCAAAAAAATACCTCTAAGTGAATCACCCTTTATTAGCTCTTTATGGTGAAATAATAATAAATATGTGATGTTTCTCTTCAAACCAAGTTTCATATTATTTCCTTTAAAAAGATTCTCACCCTTTTTTATTTTTGTTATTCTTGTAAACGGCGTTCAATTTAAATATTTTAGGAACCTTTTTGTGTTGTATTGTCTAGGAAATCCATTTAAGTATTTTTTATTTCTCTTTTTGTAGTTACCCTTTTCCAGTCCCCCTTTTATTCACTTACTTACGACCCAGCTCTCCAACCAAACCAAGAGTAGCCGTTCGCAGACATTTCGGTTAGCTTGCTTACCCTATCTCCAGCCCAGTAATTTCTGTCCCCAGTTTCAACCCCCTATAAGTGATAACCAATGTGGTAGGCAAATATAACCGCCACAATGCTACCGTAAAAACTTTCGATGATAATCTTACGGAACTGTCATAACAATAAAAATCGTTCTTCTTTCTCACTTTTGTTTTCTTTAGAGATTTTTTATTTCGTTATTCCATGATTTATTTCTATTCTTTATACTAGTCACTTATCTAATTAATTCGTTAGTGCTTTAATGATTTCGTCATAAGTAGTAAAAAATACAATTAAATTAAAAAATTTACATCTATTGGAAATAGAAACTGGGTAGACGCATGTTCAAAACCTTGTAGGTTACTTCATTGTTGAAATTTTGGAGTGTCATTGAACTTTCATTTTCATTTTGTTATTGGTTTCCGTTAAATAATGTATGCAAAAAGATCTTTATTATTTCCTGCCTCTTTATCTCAAGACATTATTGTAGTCCTTTATTTAGAATTAAGAGCTGCTATGTTATTTTACCCATTACACATAAATATTAAATATGTAGTTCTCGATCGTTGGGTGAGTATTGATGAAATCGATACACAAAAAACCCATTCATTCATTATTTATTAAAGGCCAGCACGTGTTTTATTTTGTTAATAAACGCACGAAGCCTAGAAACACGTTGATAGAGCGCCTTCGTTTCCTGTATCTAACAATGTGTGTATTTCAAAGATGATCGATGTGGGTTGGTTAAATTTTCGGAAAAATACGTGGGGTGAATTACAAACATAAATTTTTATTTCTATTGTCTGACCCATGTTGGAGTATTATGATTGATACGTGTAGTAATATTCGAAAAATTTTATTCTTGTAGGTCTTTTTTAATGTTTTTTCGTTGCATGTAAAGTAGTTGTATGTTTAAGTTCGGGGAAAAGAAGAGAATTTAACAATATTTTGTGAATGTTTATAAATTATAATTATGTACGGCAAAATAAATTTATATAATTAATATTTTTTATTATTCTACGGACACTCAGTGTAGAGTGTTTAATATCATCTAAAAAGAAATTGCTTAAGTATTTTCTTCTTTACATGCCATCTCCGTTGCTGAGGTTGGCAACCATAATGGCATGAGACTTTTATGAAGCAAAACGTGTCCCATTTACTGCTTTCTAGTTTTGATGGTTTCTATTATTTCCATACTCTAATGCATTGTTCTAATGACTTCATTGTTTGTTATCCTTTTTAAGACATATTTTTTTTCAAGGTCGGTATGGAGTTTAGAACGTTTTTTATTTAAAACGTATAATTATTGTAACATTTTTTATATAATTAAAATATTAATTATTTTTATTCCTTTTACCCCCGTGATGATACGCTCATGTTCGGTTTACCATCTTCAAAATTTTATTTAATGCACGGAATTTCCCTGCGTCCGAAAGGTTTTTAATCCTTTCCGTCTTAATCCGGAGTATGAAAGGAACTAATGCTTTTCGGTGAAGGCGGGTTCTTTATGATAGATTTGTAAATATTCCGAAGGCTCGTATAGTAATTTTTCTGTAAAGACCCAATCTAGAAGATTGGGTCTTTACAGATGTCGTTAGAATTTTATCTTCTAAGAAATGGATACTGTCCCATGTATTCTGAGTGGGAGATATCCCTTCTTCTTTTTTGGAGGTAGTGTGGCAAAATTTGAGAGAATCCAAGTTACTTCTGAGTGGGCACTCGTTAAGAAAATATTTATTTCTCGTGATACGCTTCTCGTAATCTACATATTTTTATTTATGCAGAGTGTTAACCAAATTTATTTAATAATTATCTGTTGATATATTTTCTTGGGTTTGATCTCTGAACCTAAATATCTTTCCTTATCTCTTTTCTTTTCTAAGGTTTCTTAATTTTCTCCTTAAACCCCTAAAAATTAAGTGGCGCCCTGTTCCTATCTTACCTAATCTGTGATAATTTAACCCATTTATCTTTTTGTTTATTTCTGTATCTTTTCTAATATCTCCTATCCTATTTTTACTTATTTCGTCCGTTGGACCCATTCCTGGTTTCAAAAGCTAGTTTTAAACCCACGACTCGCTCTCCACCAACCATCTGGCTGCCGTCCGCAGTGTCTCCATTGGTGACCTTTCTAGCATCATCCAAAATAGGTTTCCGAGGTTACATTATGCAAAAGTAAAAGTGATGCGATTAGTTTTATCCTTGAAATCCGCCATTTTGTCCGGGACATATATATGTCCCAGTCAGACTTTTTTGGAACATATATGTGGAACTATAATAATCCATCAGACACCAAAATATTATTACCATATTAAGTTAACAAAAACCAAAAATACAAATAAAATCTCATATTTTGAAAACAAACGGACTAAAACTAAGATCAATATTTAATGTAAATGAAAAGGTGTGGAACATATTTTGCAGCTCTGACATAATGTGATGGTTCGTATTTTTTCTTAGAAGAACATCGTTTACTTTTCATTTAACAGCATCATGGCTTCCTCCCAATGAAACAAGTCCCACAGCTACACTAATTAGAAAACCCAATTTCTCGTTTAATGGTACAAATGTACCATTGTGTAGTATATGAGAATTTCCAACAGTCATCATCAGAAAGCGACAAAATACTTTCTTCCACGATTTGATAGACTTCCTATCAAAGTCATACAAGTCCAAAATGTGATCTGTTAGATCCACGCCGCCCATTTTCTTATTGTACATGTCGAGAAGTTCAGGATATCGCACATTCATTTACGAGCCATTCTTCATTTCGTTTCACTTCTACTTGTTTATCTCCAAAGTAATTTCTTATTGTTAACAAGTCTTTATTATCTTGCTTTTTGCAAACTATGGTACCGTGGATATTTACTCTGAATTCTGAGTCACCATCGTTTAACTTTCGAACGAATTTAGGTACATTTATTCTCGTTGTAATGATTGTTTCTATAGCTGGATAAGATAGAGAATCAAGTAGTCCAATAGATGAAAAAATCTGTCAAAACATACATCAGTTCCCCTTATAGCACTAACCAATTTGGTCACTATTCTTTCTCTTAATCTAAGACTAAACTAGTATCATATCCTGTTTCCTTTTTCGCGTATATATTAAAATCGTATGGGTTTCAGGGGTAGGAACCATTTTAGGGACGACCTTCCTTTAAATGTCGCCATTGACTTATCAAAAAAAATTTGAAAAGTCGTCTCTGTTCGATATTTTGGAAATGTTAGTTTTAGACACATATCGACATCCTAGATGTTATATGATTTTCTCGCATTGTCAGGATATACAATAGCTTAGAAATATTTTGGCAAGGATCATTTTACAGCAGTCTCGTGAAATCGACCATTTTTATTGCTAAATTTCCATCATTTTTCTATCCGCTGACAGTTTTAAAGCCCTCCAGGAGTTAATGAATGGAATAACAGATGTGAGTCAGAGATATGGTTTTTAAGTAAACATTAATAAAACAAAATGTATGAAGGAACAGCAAATTGAAAGAATCAGTGTAAATGACCAACCGATAGAAAGAGTAAAATCATACACCTACCTTGGTATGAACGTCAATGAAAATTCTAACCATTCCCTAGAAATAAAGTCTAGGATAGAGAAAACATAATCTGCTTAAATCTGATCAATTTCAGATTACTACGATGTTATATCTTCACTATACTATTATACGGAGTTGAGTCGTGGACTCTTACAGACGCTACCTGTGAAAAAATTGATTCTTTTGAAATGTGGCTTTATTGTAGAATCCTAAAGATATCCCATACCGACCACTTTACTAACCAGGACGTTTTATTAAGAATGCAAAAAGGAAAAGAAGTAATAACCACAATAAAAACAGCGAAAATTAAATACCTCGGTCACATCCTGAGGAACAGCGAAAGATATGGGTTGCTGCAACTAATTATTCAAGGAACAGTAGAAGAAAAACGAGGACCAGGAAGACGAAGAATTTCCTGGCTGAAAAATCGACGTACGTGGTTCAACACAACAAACACAAATCTCTTCAGACCATCAGTTTGCTAAATACAAATTGCCATAATGGTCGCCAACATCCGAAATGGATAGGTACTATAAGAATAAGAACCCTGGTAAGGTAAATGAACTTTAACTCTCAGATGCAGACAGAAATCAAATCATAAATGGATACAATAAATCAGTGTTTCCCAAAGTGGGGGTCGCGACCCCCTGGGGGGTCGCCATTAGGTACTAGGGGTGTCGCCGAACATTTACAAAATAAGACAAAAGCACCACTTTGTTAGATCATGTATTTTTATTTTAACAACGCCGTAAATAGAAATTAACAATTAATTATCAGACGAAATATAAAACTAAATATTAAAGTCCGTAAAAATAAAAGAGTAAAACAAAGTCAAAGATTATAATCTTAATGAGAGCTATGTGCCTGTTTCTGTGAAACTAATCTTTCAAATCTAGGCTGTGTATTTCAGACACACACAATTATATCATTTTCAAGTACGAGACGATTTCTAACTCTTGTTTTAATGGCAGTCATAGACGAGAAACTTAACTCACACAAATATGATGTTACAAATGGAACCAAACATTTTACAGCTTCACTCGCCAACTGGGGGTATTCCTGCATCTTTTCGGTAAAAAATTGGTCCGAGTTCTGGGAAAAAATTGGAGCTTCAACATCCCATCACTTGATATTTCAATAATTTTTTCTTTCATGTTTATTGGTATTTCAACATGCTAAAAGGAATCGGCTAAAAACGGATTTAGTATCCATCTGCAAATGTCGTAACTCTTTTGAATTTCTTTGGGGAAATAATCACAGAGCTGTGGTTTTAAATTAAGCAAAGTAACATGCATGTTAGCAAAAATTTGTTCAAAATTTGTAGCACTGTAATTGGATACATTTTTCATAATTTCCTGAAGGCACTGGAATGAATCGAGTTGTTTTTTGCCAAGTGAGGTCGACCATAAATCGATTTTTCTTAGAAACGCCTTAATTTTATCTATGGCTGTAATTATATTAATATCGCGACCTTGTAAATTACTGTTCAAAATATTTAATAGCTCGAAAATATTAGCAAGGAAATCTAGTTTCAGAAGCCAAATAGGATCGGAAAATTGATTTTCATATGGGGACTTCTCATCTTTCAAATATATTAAAAGCTCTGCTCTTAAGTGAAATACTCTTTTTAAGACGTTGCCCCTTGAAATCTACCTTACTTCGGTGTGATAAAGAAGATTTTCAAATAAAGCATCCATGTCTTCGCAAATTTTTCTAAAAATACGGGTCTGCAAAGCTTTTCCTTTAATGGAATTTACAACTTTAATGATGGTTTTCATAACACAGTCCATTTCAGGAGGTAAAGCTTTGGACGCAAAAGCTTCTCGATGTAAAAAACAATGTCTCCATTTGGTATTATTTCTTGTAATTTGACGACAAGACCAGATTTATGTCCTGTCATAGCTTTAGCGCCATCTGTGCATATAGCAATACATTTACCCCAGTCAATATCATATTTACTTGTACGTTTCACAAAAGTGTCGAGTAAACATTTTTCAGTGGTATTGGTCTCCAATGGGGAACAAAATAAAATATCTTCTTGAATGCCATTATTTGTATCATATCTTACAAACGTAATGAATTGGGCACAGTTAGATATATCTGTGGATTCGTCCATTTGAAGAGAGAAGTACGTGCATTTATTAAGATTTTCCACAACTTGCGCTTGAATATCTTCTGCCATATCACTAATTCTTCTTTGGATAGTATTATTTGACAGAGGTATTGTATTTAATTTTGCAGCCTCTCTTTCCCCACACATTATATGCACCATTTCAACAGCTGCTGGAAAAATCAGATTTTCAGCAATTGTGTGCGGATTACTAGTTTTGGCAACACGATAAGCAACTTTATAACTTTCTAATAATGCTTTTTCATCAGTAGTGGTTGCCAAGGGAAAACTGTCTTGCTGTTTGTGAAGGACGTTCAGCTTTCTTTCAAAGAATTCTACGGGCTTGTCTTTTTTATCTGGATGTTTGCTATTTAAATGTCGAAGTAAATTTGATGGCTTCATGCTTTTTTTTGACAGGACTTGTCCACAAATAACATATTGTGGTTTATTGGAAATAACAGTAAAACCATATTTAAGATATTTATCAATGTAGAATCTGTTTTTCTTTTTATTGCTGCTACTGCCACTTTCAGACGTAGATGGTTCTGCAATTTTTTTTAAAAACATCCATAATTTATAATTTATCGTAGACGTAAATACGTAAACGGGAATACGTAAGTCGTAAAATATTTACTTATTACTCAACACCGCGTTCGCCACCATAGGCTTCGAATTCAAGAATTCCGCTTTAATCTGTGCCTTCTAAGAATTGCAAGGCAAAAACAGACGTTGATAAAGGTGTTAAGAGAGAGACATGGGGAATCTAAAACTTGCATTCCACAACATATCTTTTCAACTAAGCAAAATTCTTAGCGAATTGGTTTCTAGTACTCGTACAGAGTATATCGAAATAACAAGGAAAAGACAGTTAAGATTTTATTTCACGTATAGGGAGCTTGCGCATCCGTTTATACGTATTTCAGCCCAATAGGCATCATCAGAACGGCTTTCGCAAGCGCTCTGAACGTGAAATAATTCTTCTCTGTCTTAGGAAGCAACTATAACATGGCTTCGTATAGACGCAATGTAGCGACATCTGATAATAAAATCGTAGACTAATTTTCGAAACCAAATTCAAGAATTCCGCTTTAATCTGTGCCTTCTAAGAATTGCAAGGCAAAAACAGACGTTGATAAAGGTGTTAAGAGAGAGACATGGGGAATCTAAAACTTGCATTCCACAACATATCTTTTCAACTAAGCAAAATTCTTAGCGAATTGGTTTCTCGTACTCGTACAGAGTATATCGAAATAACAAGGAAAAGACAGTTAAGATTTTATTTCACGTATAGGGAGCTTGCGCATCCGTTTATACGTATTTCAGCCCAATAGGCATCATCAGAACGGCTTTCGCAAGCGCTCTGAACGTGAAATAATTCTTCTCTGTCTTAGGAAGCAACTATAACATGGCTTCGTATAGACGCAATGTAGCGACATCTGATAATAAAATCGTAGACTAATTTTCGAAACCAAATTCAAGAATTCCGCTTTAATCTGTGCCTTCTAAGAATTGCAAGGCAAAAACAGACGTTGATAAAGGTGTTAAGAGAGAGACATGGGGAATCCAAAACTTGCATTCCACAACATATCTTTTCAACTAAGCAAAATTCTTAGCGAATTGGTTTCTAGTACTCGTACGTGCGAAAGCCGTTCTGATGATGCCTATTGGGCTGAAATACGTATAAACGGATGCGCAAGCTCCCTATACGTGAAATAAAATCTTAACTGTCTTTTCCTTGATATATATATATATATATATATATATATATATATATATATATATATATATATATATATATATATATATATATCTATATGTATATATATATATATATATATATATATATATATCTACATATATATATATATATATATATATATATATATATATATATATATATATATATATATATATATATATATATATGTATAAAGGTTCTTGAACTCCTAAGTGGAGCATAGAGCTTCAGTGAAAACGCGCCATCGGGTTCTGTTTTGCGCTAAGGCCTTCACCTCATTCCCTTCACCTCATTTGTTGCGCATTGCCGCTTATATAAAGCCAAAACGAGGCTACGAGAACGTTCCAGAGTGCCATCTAGTAGCGAGCGCTTTCGCAATTATCATGGAAGAGTTTTGCGATGTAAACACAAGCTAATATGTCGCGGTGTACGATGTGCAGTCGCCTTCTTATTATTTATTTTTATTGTAAATGCTATTCTGGCAGAAGTACCTACTATTAATTACTAGTGGGACAGATGGCAATCATTAAAATAATTGTATAAAATAATTGTTTTTGATTTAAACTTAAACAGTAAAGTAAAATTAAATTTGAGAAACCATCAGATAATTGTAAATTAGGCACGCTATTTCTGTCAAATAATATTGAATAAATGAGTGGGGGGAAATTGGGGGGTCTCGAACAATACTCAAAACTCTGCAATAAATAATCAAAACATCGAATAGGTTACAGAAAAAACAAGGATTGGACTTACCGGTATATTTAATGGTGTTTTTGCACTATTGTACAACAACCAACTAGCCAATTTAGGGATATTTATATGCGTCTGTGTGTGTGTGTAGAATCTTTAGGTGCGTCATCTATATTTTAACGCTCCCTCTTGAGTCTGATCTCGAAAATCCAGTTTTTCAACATTGCGATCGAAGTCGAAGGATAATAGGAAAGACACAGTTATCGATTAATTTACACAATCATATCTGAATTTAAATATTTAATTAGTAATAATTTTGTTTATTTGGTTTCTTTGGCCACACTGTTATTTTTCCATTAGTCGTATTTATACTCACCCCAATAACGCTTCGAGAATGAGCAACGAGGCCTTTTTATAGTTCTTATGTTACAACAGGATTATTACCATCTTAAGTGGCTTTTTGGCCGTATCAAAATAATAACACTCCTGCTTTAGAATCAAATTTTACTGTTCTTCTAATAGCCGACTACTAGGCTAGACTATTTTGTAATACTTTTAGAGAAGAGGTTAGCAATAGATCTACCTGACTTTTGTTATAGTTTATTTTTATGAACGAGAGAGTAATTAGCATAATTTTAACTGGTAGCTCTGACCACTCCATGGGCGTGCTCAAGATTAATTGAAAAATTACTTTGAATAATTGTAAAAAATAAATGAATTATTTCAGTGTTATAAAGTGTTATGTGTATGTAAACAAAAGTGACCTCTTTTATCACACACTATATTAGAACTGACTGGCCTACATTAAAAAGGGTTTTAAAAAATTCACATTTTTTTTAATTTTTAAAAATTACAAAAGAGAAAAAGAGTTTTTTAAACCGTCTAAGGTATGTTAAATAGATGAATAAAAATATTAATATAAAACTTACAGCTACTTGTTACAAATCCAAATCAGATTCAGAACATGAACTTTCAGAACCAAGATTTATAATAACTGGCTCGATCATTTTATCAGTAATATTGTCCAGCTTCCACATTTTTTCCTCTTCTTTAATAGTGTGATTTACTGCCTTTTCCCAGTTTTCAGGTTTTACATTATTTACGGCCTCCAAAAACAACTGTTTAACATCATGAATTTTAAAAGTGGTATTTTTTCTTGAAACTTCACTCTTTATCTGTGCCCATACCAGTTCAATCGGGTTTAATTCACAATGATATGGTGGGGATCTAAGTACTGTCATTCCACGATTTTTGGCAATTTCATATTTTTTAAATTTTTCTTTATGAAGGGCACACAACGAATAAAGTTCCTTTCTTATAGATCCGGGATGGTACGTAATATTTTTTGAACTCAGTCAATTCTGCAAGTCGTTTTTTAACCACTTGGTTGTGGGCAGTCCTTCTATAAGTCTGGAGTGATAACTTGCATTATCCATTACTATTACACAGTTCTTAGGAAGAAGATCTATCATTTGTTCGAACCATTCTTGAAAGACATCAGCGTTCATGTCTTCATGGTAGTCACCGGTACGAGTTGATTCAAAAGTTAATAAACCACCTTCAACAAAACCGTCTGAACTGCCAATGTGTACTATTATCAGCCTGCGTCCCTTTCCTGATGGTGGGTTTAAACCAGTAGATAAGTTATTTACAAAAGCGTGCCTTTGACTTGTAACAGTTTCATCCTGCCAAAATTTATTTGGTGTATGACCCTTGTTGATCCATGTTTCATCAAGATAAAATATTTTTCTTTTTTAATTTCTCATTTCCTTTATGGTTCTTAGAAAATGTCTTCTCCATATGACAATATCGCTTCTTTCTAATAAAATAGACTTTCTGGGATTCTTTTTCCAGCGGAAGCCTATTTCTTTTAAAAGTTTCCATAACGTACTTCGACTCATTTCTGGGTAATCCTTATCATCTCGAACTGAGACAAGAACTTTATCCAATGTTGGAAATTCTTGTCTAAAGAAGAATTCATGCACTTTCCGTCGAAGTCCTTCTTTAAAATGATATTCTATTTGAAATTTTGGTTTCCCTGGAGCATTACGTGGCATTTGAAAACTACCACATTTCTCTTCTTTAATAACTCTGTAAATCGTAGATTTCCCAACACCAAGTGTACTGCTAACTAACTCAACGGTCTCATCAACACTTTCACATAAACGTTTGTCTGTAAATGATTTAAAACAATTAAATATTAATGTTTTTTCATTAACTGTTAGAGGACCAATTTTTCGGCGTTTACACGGCACTTCCAAATTTTCCATAACACTAGTATACACAATAAACTGCACCTTGCAACTGAAGTACCTACTTTTAGTAAACTGTTAAGAATTTTGAATACGCCACTTGGACCTTCCTACATACAAAATGGAAAAACCCACTATCACATTTTCTGTGGAATAAGTTTAGAAGGTAATTATCTAGTCAATTACTGTCGTAGATTCCTGGAATTAAAGAATTAAATGTTTAATTGTTGAAACCCTTACTTCGTGGAATGCACTCATTTCAGATAAAATAAAACGTTTTATTTTATCTAAAGAATTAAACTTTATTTTGCAAATAGGCAAAGAATTAAACTTTATTTTGCAAATAGATAAAATAAAACGTTTTATTTTATCTAAAGAATTAAACTTTATTTTGCAAATAGGTAGGTACTTATTAAACTTTTATTGGTTATATATAACCAATAAAATAAACATCTTACATTTCTTGCAAATTCATTAGTACCTGTTAACCTCCATCACTCCGACACTGGCAACCTTATTTAGGGATTAGTAAACCTCACAACTATTGTATTCTATTCTGCTCCAACCTTTATACCTGGTGGTCATACTCAATTTAAAATTGTTTTCCTATATACTTCTGTAAACTTGTTGACAAATATCTGTTTTTCATTGAGTCACCCGTATCAACAGTTTAGGGATTTGCATACATAATTTATTGTTTTATTACTCTCTCATACATAAAAATACACTATAACTAATATAGATAAATTATTATCTATAAATCACCTTCAAACAGCATAATATACCAGAAGCGAAATTACTTTATAATAAAATGTGAATTAGACATTTGAAATTGCATCAAACAAAATAAATAAAAAAATTGCTTCAGTTGTTTTCATCGATCGTATTTTTTAGTTTAAAATAGTTAGCAAATAAAAGAGGTAAAGCGTTTTATAGCAGCAAACTCATGAAATTTGGTTTTACCCTCCAATTTACTCAATACATTAATTAACCTGTATAATGAGTTTATTAAACGCCAGAGTCCCTCGATACCAATTACACGATGAATGTATATTAGACCTTAAATATTAACAAACTTTCCGAAATTACCTAATTTACTAATTAAATAGTTTCTGAACAATATAAGTCGTTATTGTTTGACTATACCGTTAAATGTTTCCCGTTGTTCGGAAATTTTCAACATAATAATATGGGGTAGGTATTATATTGCTTTGGTGTTTCTTTGTCTTTATTTAATTTTTTTTATTTTCATATTTGATTGGAAATAAATTAAAGCGAAATTTTTTAGCGTAAAATAAATAATAAACAAATAATAGTATAAAATATATATAAACTATAAAATATAAATAAAAGTATAATATATAAAGTATAAAAATAATTAACAATATATAAAATAATTAAAATAAATTAATAATAAAAAGAAAAAAGAGGAAATATAGTAATAATGTAATTATTATTTACATTTTTTTCAAAATGTATTGTTGATTTTTTTAAACTACTACATTTTAAAAAAAAATGAATAGTCTAAAACACGTTTAACCCTTTTATGAGTAGTGGGAAGTATAATTCCCACCATAGAATATCACGTCTACAGGCAGTTTACATCGATTTTACCAACGTTTGAGACTGCTGCCACCTGATAGTGATATCAGTAAACCCACCAGTATACGTACAATAATTAACTTTAAAGCTGAGGTACAGATATTTATATTATCATTCATACTAATGTTTAAATATACGCTGTTTTGAATATTTATGTAATATATATATATATATATATATATATATAAGTTAAGAAACCAGAGCTGCTAATTCAGCTAGAGTAAAAGGACAGCGTCAGCATGCCACACCTCGGCGTCACCGAGCTTATAAATTTACTTTTGCATTGTATAGCGTCACTCTTATTTTGCATTTTACTGTAGTAAGTAGTCCCTTGTAAATAAAGTTCTTTTTAAAAATATCGTTCTTGGACTTAGAACCATCATTGGCGCAGTCAGTACAGATTTTCGGGAATTACGTCGCTAACCGTTACAAAAATCGAACCGTTTCGCGTAGTTTTTCGTTTTAACGATTTACCGGAAAACCGAACCTGTTGTGAAAGTGTCCAAGATCAGCTTTAGACAAGGTATCACCAAGACCTGGGGAAAGACCAAAATCGTCGAACCCTAGAGGCAGCAAATTTAAGCAGTAGTTTCAACAAGACCTGGGAGAAGAACAAAATCGTCGAATCCTATGGGCAGAAATGCTGAAAATCTACATTTTAGTGTAAGTGTTTCCAATTTTTCCATTTTATTTTCCATTTTATTATTTCCATATTTGAAAATACTTATAGTCAGAGAGCTAACGAGAGTAAACAATTTTTAAAGGTTTTATGATGTTGTGAGATATTTTTAATAAGAGAAAGATTATTATTACTATATTATATTATCATATTTTTGAAAATATTTTATTATATTGAAGTTGAAAGTTTTATATTGAAACATATTTTATATTTTATTACAATTCGATATATTATCTGAATAAAAAGAATAAATATTTAATGAGTGAAACTGATAGTAAATTAGATTTAAGTAGCCTTGTAGCAGAATTAAATTCAATTTTAGAACCAAATAGCGATAAAAATAACGAAATGGCTCAAACAAACTACCCATTGTTAAAACTTTACTTAGATTCTATCCCAGCATATGATGGTAATCCACATACCTTAACCACATTTATAGAAAATTGTGAAAATTTAATAACTAATTTTGCTAGCCAAACAGACGGCACCTTAAATACATTTTTACTTCGAGCTATATTAGGTCAATTAAATGGGCTCAAATGTTAATAGGTTCTAGGACAGAATTAAATACATGGCAACTCGTAAAAGATGCCCTTAATCTTAGTTTTGGAGACCAGAGAGATCTAGATTGCCTTATCCAAGACCTGATAACTTTGAGGCCTTTCAAGAATGAATAACAAATAATCAAAATAATATTAAAACTATAGTTAAAAATCAAATCACCTTATTAAGATCTTCAATAAAGAATTTTGAAAATAATACAAAAATCTTAGCCCATAACCAGTTAATTTTAAGCTCACGAATAACAGAAGTTCAAAACTTAATTAAAGATATAAAGATGAAAAAGTTGAGACATTTCATTATTTTGCACTAGAAAGACTTGTATCGCAATTTTACACTAGTTTCCAAATTATTTATGACCTATTAGAAAAAATCGAAGTTGCTATCAGCTTTTCAAAACTAAATACCTTTTATAATTCAATAGCCGACCCAAATGAACTATTTCTCGAAATTTTAAACGTTAGTAAACTTCTTAAAAATAACAAACTCCCTTTTGAATTATCTTTGCAAAATATTTTGTTATTCGAAAAAATAATTAAGATAAAAAGGTATAGTAAAGCAAATAAAATAATTTTTGTACTTGAATTGGCTATTGTTGAGATCAATGACTATGATTATTATCATGTTTATTCCTTTCCGACCAGATACCAAACACATTTTAGAACAATTATTCCAAAATCCAAGTTCTTACTTTTCAATCGATACCAATATGCACTTGCCAACGTTCAATGTCAAAAATTGGTAGAAGAAAAATATTTATGCCACGATGTCCAGTCAATTGAAGTAACACCAACAGCCCCTTGCGAAGTTCAACTCATACAGTACTCAAAGTTTGTAAATCAATGTCAATCTGTGCCAACAGAAAGTAATAATATAAAAATTCAAAAACTAGAAAACAATAAGTGGATCGTAATAACGCTAAACAAAGTGATCAGTATTCAAAAATGCGATAAGAATTCGGACAATATTCCATTAAACGGTAGTTACTTAATCGAACTCAATAGTGCGTGCGAAATATATATAGACAATTACGTTTTAAAAACATTTGAACTAAAAACTTCAAATTTTGTTAAAATGGAACTGCCAAATTTAGAAGTATTACTAAAAATGCCGGTCAGTGATCTAAACTTTAAACCAATAAAAATAGACTTGATAAAATTAGATGAATTAAGTAATGTGCAAAGTGCTTTAGCAGATCAAGAAAACAAAATAGACAATCTAGACACAGTTCCTGTTCATTTTCAACATGTCAGTTTTTATACCATAATTTTATATGTCTTAGCAATCATTTTCCTTGTCTACACCATTTGGCGAATATACACAAAAAGGACAAATCCAGAATCACCAAAAGAATCCACAGTACGAGAAAAAAAGGTACCAGATAATTTTCCATTTCTTCGAACTATGCCACCCCATAGTTCTCATCTAGCCCCGGAGGAGTTAAGAAACCAGAACTGCTAATTCAGCTAGAGTAAAAGGACAGCGTCAGCATGCCACACCTCGGCGTCACCGAGCTTATAAATTTACTTTTGCATTGTATAGCGTCACTTTTTTTGCATTTTACTGTAGTAAGTAGTCCCTTGTAAATAAAGTTCTTTTTAGAAATATCGTTCTTGGACTTAGAACCATCATTTATATATATATATATATATATATATATATATATATATATATATATATATATATATATATATATATTTAAACTTAGAGCTAAGATTAATTCTATTATAAAAATTAATATTAAACTCACCAGTCTTCCGGGTTGAACCGAGTTCACTACAGTAGTGAACTAGTGAGTGAACTAGAAGTGACTAGTGAGTGTAGTAGTGTCTGGGGGTGCGGGAGACTGAGACCTCGGAAGCCCCGAAGAAGACATCAGAGAGGATGTCGTAAGCTCGGCAAAATGGATATCGACGCGGTTCAACCCGGAAGACTGGTGAGTTTAATATTAATTTTTATAATATAATTAATCTTAGCTCTAAGTTTAATTGTACTAACCGCGGAAATCTTTCCGAACATTATATATATATATATATATATATATATATATATATATATATATATATATAAATTATTTCTATACACAAAAATTAAGGTGGATGTTAAGGATTTAAATATTATTTTTCCATTCCTCTAATTTTTATCCAGACATTCATATAAAAACAATTATAATAAAACGTATTTGACGTATGCCAAATCTATATTTGTAAGTGGGTTATATGTTTCCCACCGCGAATCGTCGTTGACGCAACTCAGCAATATTGTCAATATCATTTTAAAGTCGTATTCTTTAAAATGTATAATATATTATGTCTGAATTGTCAATATAAATAAGTCAGATAAAATTAAAATATTAAAAAAATTGGTCATCAAGTAACAAAAAACAAAATTTGTCTAATTTACTAATATTTTTATTTTGGGAACGATTTCCGAAGTGGAAATTAACGTGGAATTAAAACGTCAATAAACTATTTTAAACTTAGATTATGGCTTATTCTCAAGTAAAATAGTATTGTTCTTCATGCTATATTATTTTATGCATTGTTGTCTTATCTCTAGTTATAACGATCAATGTATGTTGTTTTTTTGTTTATTATTGTAATAATTAAAAAAACTTTTAATTTGCTGATTAAACTTATTTTATATTATATGAATGAATTTACATAAAAAATCCTGAACAATGTGTTAAAATGTTCCAAGCGTGATATACTTCGGAATTCTCTAGTGGCCACTAATGGCTTAGCCCCAAATTCTGGTAACCTTTTTTCGTAGGCCAGGCAGATTCAACTTTAATTACTCATCATGTGATAAATCTCATTTTCGAATTTCGACAAAGGGCCTCCCGCTTTCCCTAGTGAACCCTTAAAATGCGTGAAAATCCTTTGGCCACGAGCTTGAACTAATGCCACAACCGCATCATTTTTTCATCGCAGTTCTTTTTCCAGCAAAGTTCATTACAGAGATGGACTTTTTAGGTAAAATCTTACTAACAATTTATAAACGAAAATATAAAATGAAAACTTATACCCAAAAAGGCGATTGTAAGGTAAATTTCAAGGTATAAGCAAACATTTTTATTTAGTAGAGGGCAAAACAGTATGTTGTATATATTCATAAGGACAAAACAGTATGTTGTATAACTTTACTAGAAAATATAATGTATTAGTTTTTAAATTAAAAAATCACCCATAATTAAAATTGCATTAATACACAGGGTGGTCCTTAAGTAATTGTACAAAAGGAAACACTAGATTCTACACTTTAAAATATTACGATTTAAGCCAAATTGCTTTAATAAAATGTTAATATTAAGAAAGATACAGGGTGTTAAAGTGCAAATTTAAAATTTTAATTTTGGCTATAACTTTCATGTTTGTAAACATTTATGTATAAAAATTTACAACTGCGTACTTTTAAATATTAGAAATTGTAATTTGATGTAACTGATAGAGGGCGCTACATATGCCACATATGTGGTATAAATTTGCACCTAAATTTTTGGTCTTTAAGTTACCTGTATTTGGGACAAAAAATATTAAAGATACATTATTTTAACAAAAACAAGTTATACCTGTTAATAACTTCAAAACTCAACAGTTTTCGAGATAATCGCATTTTAAAAATCAGCTGCATAATTCTGATTTAAGGCAATTACTCCAGGCTCCAGGCAACGAAGAAAAAATAGACAAAAGCATTAATACTTCTTAATTTTGGTATGAAATACCTTTAACTAAAGTTAATAGTAAACGAAATATTAAATAAAATAAATATATCAGCAGGATAATTAATAATAGGATTTGACAAAATAATAGAATAATAGGTTTTTACATCCAACATTTTACGTTTTATGTTAAATAAAGTCATAATAAAACATTTTGTTTACAAACCAAATTAAGAAATCGTTAAACTAAATAACATAACTTTTTGTCAAAGTAAGTGTTCGATATGTCCACCATTTTCTATAATTCATTTGTCAATATATTCCATAAAAGATCGTCTCATATTAAATAGCATCATAGGTTCTAAAGGAACTGCTGCAGTATTTATTTCTTCCCATAGTTGGTTGCGAATGTTTATGGGATTCTTATAGACACGTTGTTTTAATGCTCCACATACATTAAAATCAAGCGGATTCAATTCTGGGCTACGTGGTGGCTATAATGTATAATGGATGAATATATTCTTTTGGATACATATCCAAATCTTATGGTATATTATGGAACTACATCTTATTTGTCGCAGAGGTTAAACAATGTATTAAACTGTAATGTATCTTGTTTATTGGTTACTTTTATACACACGGAATAACCTATCGATGACATTACTTATTTATATGATTACCTTACAGCTTACGAGTAACTATAATTACATCTCGAACAAATGGACTCTTATGATTTACTAACGAACTAATATTATGCTAAATTAAATTGCCTGTGTGTTTACTATATTTATAACAATATCGGTTATTAGGCCAACGATGATGAGTCTTTTAGTTTTGTAGCAAAAGTATTATGAAACAGGACACATATTATGTGTTATTCAATACCTGTGCTCTAGTTTCTATTTGTCCTAATAAAAATGGGTAAACAATTTTCGCAATGAATAATAAGTATCTATTCATTTTTATGATTTTTTATAAATTAAATAATTATATTAATATCTCACCACCCTGCCAAGGACTATGACTACTACGAACAATCCTTGTTCAGAAAAGTTGTATTTAAGTATGTTTTAACTGCCTTCTCTCTAGAACGTGGTGGTGTACCATCTTGCATAAACCACATTTTTGGGTTTTCAGCATTTTACAATAGAGAAAAAGTAATACAACGCCATTATAGAAACTTAAGAAGCGATAGAAAAGAGAAATCGTAAACATGATGACGGCCAACGTCTGAATACGGACACGGCACCTATAGAAGAAGAGGAAGAATCTTTTCTCCAATAAGACATTTAGCACCCATAATAAAGCATTTTGTTTTGTGAGACAGATTAAAGAAACGGTTAAATATAAACACTTGAGCAAATAATAATAAGAAATAATTATTGTAGAGATGAAGAGGCTCCGTAAAAAGTTCCAAAAAATATATTTTAAAATAATAATTTTTGATATTTAGCTTAGTAGTATACTACGATAGTAACTGCTGTAATTTACCCATGCACTTTAAAAAATAGTTCATAGTTCCCTTAGAATATACTCATATTTATAAATAAATTAGAATTATTTCAATTCTATAAACGCTCTAACTAAATACACATAACAAATTTAATAACTCATTTATTCTCGTCTACTTACGTGTTCCACAAATATGTCAGAGGTTAAAATAGTTGCGGGAGCTTTGTTGCCGAGGAAAAGCCATTTAATAGGGACATCGTCAAACCGCAGAAAACCATTAACATGCCTCCTTTAGAAATTATTCGATGTAGAGCACAGGTAAGTGGAAGTGAATTGACATCAATGTTGATACTGACGCAATTTTGTAATTTAGATTTAGAAGAGCTTAAATTTGTTTGGTTGCATTCATTAAAAATTCGTTTGCAAATAAAATGATATTTCATAGAGACCTTTACATATAATAAACGATTTTTAACTATATAAGATTTTACTATATAGAATATAATTCTATACAGAGAAAAGGAAAATGAGAAACAAGTATCAGCAGACGAACACACACGTAGGACGACGAAAATCCTGAGAGGCATAATTGTGAGCAGTTTAATCTAAAGCTTGGATTAATACTATTACAAGAATTAATATTAAACTTAACAGACAGGAGATCACCAAATTCCTTCTCCAGGAACATGTTATTCCAACACAACAACATGGATTTGTCTCTGGTCGCTCTACTCTAACCAATCTCTTACATTGTGTTAACGACTGGACGTCATCCCTTAACAGTTCATAGCCGGTCGACGTTGTTTATCTAGATTTCTCTAAAGCCTTTGACCGTGTACCTAAGCGCAGACTTCTACATAAGCTAGAACATTTTGGAGTTCGCGGTACTTTACTTCGTTGGATAGATGATTTTCTGACAGATCAATATTACAAAGTTAGAGTTTGCGAATCTTTCTCACAGGACAGGTTAGTGGAAAGTGGAGTGCCTCAGGGTTCCCCGTGATGCGGGGAGATTATGATATCACTCTACAATGGATCACGATAGGAGTCAGGTCATTATTTCGTCCGGATTTGTCTTTCTTAAATTAGTAATGGTTTTTCGTTATTTGTCTTTTGTTATCGGAAAATCAAGTGTAAAGTGGTAGTAGCAGTTAGTAGTTACAGAAGAGATCCAGATTTGCAAGAGATAGCTTTCGACGTGTAGTCTTCAAAGCCGTCAGTTCAAATTTTTTTAAGTTGGGAGGTGAATTTGGACTCAAGATGCTATTTGGCAGTTTTTGTTGAGTTAATCACCGAATATTTGTGCTGTGCCTTATGTGAGGAATTTGAAAAACGGCGTTTCCGACCATTTGAGAGGTCCACATAGTTTTAATAAGGAATTAAGTGGCCCAGTTTTGAAGGTTGGAGTTAGTTGTCATCCAGGATAATCCGAAGCCCGAATCAGTGTTCTACCTCCAGAGAACTTGTCTATTTTATGTTCCATGGTCACCCCAGACCAATTGCAGTTTGTGTGGGATTCAGTTATATGTCGTTTGCAGTGTTTTTGATTTAATTCCAAATCCCAAAAACTTTATTAAAGAAAATACACCAGCCAGTGATACCAAGTTAATCTCAATGTAAGCTCTGTTGAAAAATTTAGATAATTTTCAGCTGGAGCTTGTTGTAAATCGTTTCAACTGTCGCCCAACTTGTAAGGTTTGTTGATAAATTTTTCTAATATTATTTGTAATAATTGTTGATCTGAAGTAATATTAAATATGTAATGTTTCTCTCTAAACCAGAAGTTGTAGAATTATTTCCTTTAAAAAGATTTTCACCTTTTAATATTTTTTAGGAAAGAAAAGCGTTTCTTTTTATTCAGCAAGAGGATTTTTTTAAACGGCGTCCAAATTCAATTAGTTTAGGAAACTTCTCGTGTTTGTTGCCAAGGAAATCTCTGTAAGTATTTATTTGATTTCTTTCTTTGTAGTTACCCCTTTCCAGTCCCTCCTTTTATTCACTTACCTACGACCCAGCTCTCTAACCAAAACAAGAGTGGCCGTTCGCAAACGTTTCGGTTTGTTTGCTTACCCTATCTCCAGCTCAAGAATTGCTCAGTCCCCACTTTCAACCCCTACAAGTGATACCCAATGTGGTAGGCAAATAAACTCGGTACAAATGGCGCCTAACCTGAGGCTTGTTAATGTTCTTACAATTGGTGCCCGAAGTGGCAACTTCTTTCATTTATTTTGCCTAGAAGTAGTCTTACCAAAGTAAGACATGTTTCCTTTTCCCTGAGCCATTTTTTTTTCAATTTTTCGTGTATTTTTATAAAACCCCCTTGTGATAGTGGCCCACAAATATTATGATTTTAAATGTATTGTTGTATATTAACACAATATGTATTGTATTTTAATTTAATGTATTGGAAAAATGTTTGTATTGGACAAATGTAGATTTAATGTATTGGTAATGAAAGCAAATATTTTGAGATTAAATATTTATATATGAATTTAAAGTGTGTAGACAAAGAGATAATGTAATAACATTTGAGTTTGTTTAATATTAGAATGATGCATTTATTGTTAATTGATTTGACAGGCTTTACAGAATAATTTTGTTTGTTTGGTCATTTCGACTAAATGTGTGTATTTTTCGAGTGATTTTTGTTTGAGCTGAAAAGTGTGTAGTTACCCTTTAATATTTTTTAGGGCAGAAAAGCCTTTCTTTCTATCTAGCAAGAGGATTTTTTTAAACGGCATCCAAATTCAAATAGTTTAGGAACCTTGCCTTTGTTGTCCAGGAAATCTCTGTAAGTATTTTTTTGATTTTTTCCTTTATAGGTACCCCTTTCCAGTCCCTCCCTTATTCACTTACTTACAACCCAGCCCTCCAACCAAAACAATAGTGGCCATTCGCAAACGTTTCGGATTGTTTGCCTACCCTGTCTCCAGTGCAAGAATTGCTCAGTCCCCACTTTCAACCCCCTATAAGTCTCATACCCAATGTGGTAGGCAAATAAAATTGTTACAAAAGAACCCCAAATAGAAAAGTCCGTGGGATTCAAATCTGGCGACCAAGCAGGCCATTCAATGTGATCGCGTCGTCCAATCCAGCGATGGGGAAAAGTTGCATTTACCACTACAGCATAATGTGGACTTGTTCCACCCTAATAAAAACAAATGATCGGATCTATTTAACCAGGATTATTGATATCTGGAAATGTTGCGGTTAAAAATGGAACTACGTAGGTTTGCAATATCTCTAAATACCTTTCATCCTTCACAGTAACGTTAAAAAAATACAGTCCTACAATGGTGTTCCTAACAATCCCAGCCCATAAATGTACTTTTTGTGGATATTGTGTACAAACTTCCATTGTCCAATGGGGATTTTCTGTTGCTCAATAACGAAAATTTTGCCAATTAACGATACCATTTAAACAAAAAGTGGCCTCGTCGAAAAACAAAATATTATATTTAAATAAATTATTTCGATTTCACAATTCTTGCATATTTTCGCAAAAGTCCATGCCTCTATCAAAGTCGTATTTATTGAGTTCATGTATAAGTTTAATTTTATATTGATGTAATTTGGTCTTTTTTAGAATTTTGTAAACAGTACCCCGACAGATCTTAGTGTGAGTTGATAAAATTGTAATTAAAGAATGAGGATTTTCTTCAATTTCAAGTAATACATTTAATTGATTGTCGTCGGAAACAGTGGGTCTGCCACTCTTAAGTTTATCTCTAACATTTTTAATATCATTCAATTTATACAATAGTTTGCTTACCGTCGCTTTATCTATTGGTATTCAATAAGGATATTTTATATTTAAGATATCGCATACTTCCGCCATACTTCTTTTTAAATCATCAAAACTTCTATTCTCTGTTTTTCTGACAGCACCATTGTAATTTCAAATAATTTCTGTTTGAGTAATATTTCTCAAAAAGATACTAGTGCAGCCTTCTTAATCGATGTGGCACAACAAATCAATTTAATATTGGCATATTAAATGGTAACTACGAACTTACTGTCTGGTTGCTAAGGAATTTGACATGTCTTCACACCTACTTGATTTTTGGCAATATACTAAGTACAGTCGTTACCACTTTATTTTATTGTATTGTTGTTCTACAGCCCATTAAAAAGCCATTATCATTTGAATGAAATTGGTTATCTTTAATAGATAAACAATCTACCTTCTGTATCGTACAACAATAGGCCACTCCATTCCAACATTTGTTGTAATTATGCTATTTGTCTGTCTTTAATATGAAATGATTTCTTTAATAATTATCTTTGTAAAATAAATTTTGAATTAAATTTTAAGAAAAACGAGCACTGGTTTTCTTTACACTCTGTATACCTAAGTTTGAATGTGACGAGTTTGGTACAGTTGTACTAGAAAAATATGAGATTTTAATTTTTTAGATAAAAATATGCCCTTTCTATTTAAAAAAATTATCGATGACGTCACATCTGCTAAGAGAGTAGGGGTTAAAGTTATTTTTTTTTCAAAAAGGTTAAAAAACAAAAATAAAAATTGACCTGTCAGAGCTTTAACTCTGAAAATAATTAAGTCATGAGGTAATAGACGGTTTCCACACTTTATGCACCCACTGCATACACTAAATAAATCCGTCGGTCCAGAGCCAGAGTACCAAAGCTTTGTCTGCAACTTCGTTGAATAACTGGAAACCAACGCAACTCTCAGTGTAGTATACTAAATAAAGTACGGCAAAAGAAAATCAGGAATCAACTCAGAGTCATAATAGGTCTCCTTACTGTACATGCGCCAGTTAAGGAATACCTGCATACAATGGGACTGTTTCATGAAGACTTGAGCTGCATAGTCTGTAGTAGAAAACCTGAAATAGTCAACCATATCTTGCATGAATCCAAGGCATCAGAATACAGGCAGCAAACACTTTTTGCAGACAATGAAGTGACTGCGAATATGTAGGCTACCCATCCACGGGACCTGTATAAGCTGATAAAAAAAGGTTCTAGAATATTAGATTAAGTATTATAAGGCAATAAAAAATGTACAATATACTAATTGTCTGCAGTATGACCTGTTTATAACAAATGGTTTCCAGGAGAAAAAGAAATAGTTTTTTTGTATAACACCTGTGCGGTACACCTGTACGGTGTACAACTAATATGCAATAACATCACAGCACTATACTCTGCTTTTTACACTAAACTGTTACACATTTACACTAACTTAAATGATTATGAACTTATGAGTCTTCTCTTTAGTTCAGTGTTGCCAAGAAGCTGGATTGCCTTGTCATTCACATGACTATGCAGCCTCTCCTTGTGACTTGCTGCTGTTCTCTTGATTATTTCGGTCACAGTTTCCATACCCAGGTCCTGTTGAAGGTTGTTGTTACGGACATACAAAGAAGCATCAACAATCTTCCTCAGTACTTAGTTTTGAAATATCTAGATAATGTGTAGATTACTAGCTTTGGTACAGTTCCACATTTGGCACCCATATACCCATACTGGCCTCAGTTCTTGCTTGTAAATGGATAATAATTTATTATGAATGGATAATGCTAAATTTTTTCCAATCAGCCAATACAATTTCTTATATCTAAAATCAAGCTCTCCTCTTTTCTTTCTGACATCGACTTTCGAGTGCAGCCTCGCGTCCATGGTGATGCCAAAGTATTTGGTGATGTTGCATAAGGAACTTGGGTATCATTTATTCTAACTGGGAAATTTTCTATTTTTTTTTTGTAAAGTGAATGTGTGCAGATTTAGTCTCATTTAATTTTTTTCGCCATTTTCTGGTCCAGGTATGTATTTTATTTACTGACCGTTGCAACTTATCAGTCGCTTCTTCACTAGTGTCTCCTATCGCTAGTATGGCCGTATCATCCGCGAAGGTGGCAATGGTGTTTTGTTCTAGCTCTGGAATGCTTATACACTCCCTTGTGGCCTGTCAGCTCTGATCTTCCTTAAGTCGGTGTACACTTCTTGTTTTATTCTGAAATATCTATTTGCAATGATGATTCTAAGATTTTTGAATACTGTTTATACATGCACGTTCTTAGTTTATAGTTTAAACCCTCATACCAGACTTTATCAAACGCCTGTGCTACGTCCAAGAAGATTGTAGAGCAGACTTTCTTTTCTTCTAATGTTTTTTCTATTATATTCGTTATTCTGTGAATAACGAATATAATAAACCAAATTGATGATTTGGTATAAGATTTTTTTTCTATTACTGGTTTTAATCTTTTTAATAGAAGTTTTTCAAATAGTTTTGACATTACCGAAAGGAGTGATATTGGTCGATAGGATGTCACTTCATTAGGAGGTTTACCTGGTTTGACGATCATAATGACTTCGACTACTTTCCAGAGCCTGGAAACAGATCTCAATCTAAAAGCAGCATATGTTAGGTGTGTCAGCTTAACTATGGCTTTCCTTGATAGATTTTTTAAAAGTTATGAGTCTTTTGTTATGAGATCATAACCTGGTGCTTTCTTAGGATTTATATTCCCTTTTATCTCTGTTAATACTTCTCCAAATTATGTCAACGTTATTCTTTCTTCGGTTTGAAATGGTTCTTCTCATCTTATTTCTTCACCATCATTTTCGTTGGGTTTGAACGTACTTTCTAAATGATCTGCAAATCGTTCTAGTTTCTGTTCGTTACTTCTAGCCCAGTTGCCGTTTTCCAACTTGATAAGAGGAGATTGAATAATTGGTCTCTTCATTGTTTTTGTTGACTTCCATAATGAATAATCTGTATTCTGGTCAGCTATTAAATTACTTTGAATTAATTGTTAAATTTTTTATATATTGTATCTCCCTTTTTAGTTTTTGTGTAGCATTATTTAGACTAGTTTGTCTGGAGCTCTGTATTGCTGACATTTTTTTCTTCCTTTTTTCTACTATGAGTTCTCTGATTTCTTCTGGATAGTTGTTCCCTTTTGTTCTAGAAGTTATTGTGGAAGTATTTTCCCAAGCTACCTGTTAGATATTTTTTATAAAAACTTCTAATTCGTCATCAAGCGGCCTCGTGTTTCTCAATGGCACAGCAAGGTTAATTTTGTGTTCAAGGTTTTTTTATTGGTCAATATTGAATTAAACTCTTTTTTGATCACTGTATCACTCATAGTTAAAATTATCGGTAACTGGTTAGAGTTCATGTTCCAGCCGTCATTGACATCAAGATAGTTAGCTGAGATATTTTGTAAATAAAGAAATCTATCAGGTCCGGAATCTTGTTCGTATCGGTAGACCAGTATGTTGGTCTACCAGTAGATATTACTCCAACCTTTTGTTCTTTAACAGCTGACAATAGTTCTTTTCCTTTAGTTGTAGTTAGCCCAGAGCCCCAGTGGGTATTCTTTGTATTAAAATCGCCACCGATGATGTATATTTTTCCTAAAGTGCTCATAAACTCTCTATATTGTTTTTTTTAATGGAGTGTCTAGATATATTGAACTTATATTTACGGTATGTTTTTTCATCTTCACGCATACTGTTGTAGCTTGTATGTGCTCAGTTGCATATTTTAATTCCTCATGATGCAAGATGTTATCTTTAATTATGATAGCGCTTCCTCCTTTAGCTGCATTATCTGGGTGTACAGTAGAATATACTCTGTACCCCCTAAATTTTACATATAACTGTTTAGTGAAGTGTGTTTCAGAAACGAGACACAGATCAATTTTCTTAATGTCTAGTAGTGCTTGCAGCTCGATCTGATGTTGTAACAATCCATTTGCGTTTCACGTCATTATTCGGAGGTCCTTAGACATTTCTGATTTTCGGAATAGCTCCTTTAGCGCTTTGCTCTAGTCGGATAACTCTGATATCAATTTGAGTTATTTTATCATTAATCTTGGTAAGCTTTTCCAATATCATTTTTAGTGTAAACAGTTTCTTTTTTTGTTGCGATGGTGCGGGTCTCCTTGCATTGTTTGTTACATCGCTGTAACTTCTATTTTCACTTACCTCTACGTATTTATTTTTTTGCTTTTAATAACTCTATGAGGCGCTTTTATAACATTGTCTTTGTTTGTTCTCTCGTTTCTCATTGTTTGTAATTTTTTAGCTACATCCGTGGTAGTTTGCAGGATGATTTTCTCCACAATGAACATATTTTGGTTTACCTTTCGGTGGTTTTTGGCAATTTTTAGTAAGGTGTTTACCAATAAATTTAACACATCTTGGCTCCTTTGTACAGTATTTCGATGTGTGTCAATAAGCCTGGCATCTTTTACATTGCGGGACTAATCTAGTGTGTTTAATAAACATGCAAAATATTTAAAATGTGCAAAACATGCATACAATCCAACTTGCGAAGCATCTGAATTATTATACAAAAATGAAAATTTAAATTTTTAGATACAAAAAGATTTGCATTTCTTGAACTTTTGCTGTTTTTTTCTGTTTGTCCGTTATTTACAGATAATAGATGAAGGTTAGAGATAACGTAATAAACTTGTGTTTCATTCTTACGCTAATTCCTTTTAGATGTATTTGGTTTAATTAAAACTACATCCAATTAGGTTGCAAAGTTGCCGGGTCTAGTTAGCTGACCTGAAAATCTGTTTGTTTTCCTTTGAATTACAAATTGTAACTTGTATACAAACTGCACCGGCGAGGGTGTGAGTTATATTTAATTTTTAAATAAATAATATTTTCAGGTCCATAAATATAATTAGCAGTTTCTGTTTCAAGTAAAACTATGCTCTAATTAAAATTATGTTTGGGAAAGTTATTTAATTACTGTTAAGTATTTAATTGAAGGTTATTACATTAAATTAATAATACGATAATAAATGTAAACTAATTCCGTAAATTAAATTACTAATAAAAAAATTATATCAAGCAATAAAACACTAAAAACTTTTGTTTTAAACAATTCCACAAATTTTTATTATATGTAATTATCACTACAGCTGTTTCGGCAGAGTGCTTTTCTCAAGTGAGCAATTTTTGTTAGGCGTTTAACACCTTATTATCTAACAAAATGTTGAAGAGAACTGTTTGTCGCCAGTTATATCCAAATTATATCGCACCTTGAAAACCATAGGGCAGTAACTGCAAAAATCATAATGTTGAGTTATAAGCGTTACAATTTTTTTTGTAAAGTTCATACTATTTACAGTAATTAAAAAAATTAAGGTACAAACCTGGCATTTAGCATAATTGTCTTTAATTTTGCATATTTGTATATACAGTAAGCAATATGTAAAATTTCCTTTAATAAATAGGTATTTTAGCACGTATGGCCATATGGTTTTAAAAAATATATCAATTTTGGAAAATAATTAGGTATAAATATATATATATATATATATATATATATATATATATATATATATATATATATATATTGTGATGATGTATTATTTGTGAATATTTTAATGAGCAATGAGTGTTTTTTAATAATATATATATAGGGTTTTTATCTCGGTTCTCAAAGAATTAGTTTGTAAGCACTTTTTGAAATTATCTTTATTATATCTATTATGAAACACACATATATATCTATCATAGCCAATGTAAATTTAAAACAAACTATCTTTAAATTGAAATTCTTATGAAACTACTTAAATTATATAGACAATGTAAATTTTAAACAAACTATCTTTAAAATTGAAATTGTTATGACACTATTTAAATTATATTAACAAATTTTTGTACCTTTCTGTCACTGAATGAATGAAGAAACTGTTCTCCAAAATAAAGATTTTAGTCACCACTCAATGTCTTCGTTCTCAGCCTCGGTTATCTTTCTTTTGTAAACTTGCCTTGCCAAATACTCCACAATGTTTTAATTATCAGCTTCCACCCTTTTACAATATTTTTTTTCTTAATAGTATTTAAAATTTAGTAAAATATTGTTCTTTTCTCTTTTCTATTTTTTCTTCTTTCTAATAATCTTTTTTTTCTCTTCCAATCACCAAATATTAACTTCAATAAATATATCTCTAACTACAATATACATAACATAATTTTTAATCTTCAATAATATTTTGTTTTTTCTATTTTTTAATCTTCATTGAACTTACTATATTGGACATCTGGACCTTCTGACTGACTATCTTGAAAATCTGACTAACTGACTGACTTTCTGTCCTTACTATTCTAAAATTACTGAACAACTGACTTCACTATATTGAAAATATGACCGACTGACTTTATACTGACTTCATACTGACTGCTTACTAACTGTCTACTAACTGTCTCTGTCTAACTAACCATTTTTTTTTTCAAATCACCGAGTAATTATATCTTTTCAATGTTCTAGAATCATCTGGCAAGAAATCATATTCGAATTGTTCTATTTCCTAAATATATGAACGTTATCGAATAGTCTACCTCGCAAAATAGGGTTAACTTCCGTGTTCTAGAGAATACTTTACTTTTCTATCGAGCATTTTATTGACATTTAGGCTTTTCAGATCAGAATATAAACTTATATGTATATTAAACACCTTAAATTAATAAATTACACTATTTCAAATCCGTAATTATATGTAAATTAAACATCTCAAACCAATAAATAACCCCACTTCACATTCGCAACTATTATCCGTCACTTTCAGAGTATATTTGGTTGCCTATGCACATGGCTCACTTAAATATATCATAATTATTAAAAAAAAAAAACTTTTTACACTTATTATATGCTAATTTCTTAAGAATCCCCTTATATAAATAATTTTTATAATATTCTTTAGTATATAACTTATTAAAATAACCAAATACTTTTTATATCTAACATTATCTAGTATATAACTTATAAATTATTATTTTTTTTAAACACTATTTTTCTTTCTCATATGTTTAATATCATCTCAGTCGCAGAGAAAAATCTATTACAGCGTGTTGTCTCATTGATTATGTCTAAATGTCTTACTGGAAGTTACTCAAAAATTAATTTGATAATCTGTTTACCTCCTTACCATTTCCTTGTTGAGAAGCAACAAGGAAAATATTTTCTTTAAAGTGAAAAGACAGAAAAGGTATATACGTCCTTAGTTATTTTCATATTTCTGCAGATAATTCTACCGTAAATCGTAAGCTAAAGATGGGTCTGTTGCATAAATACTTAGTCCGAAATTATTGAAGGACTACAACGCTCACATGAGATATGTAGACAAAGCAGACATGCTAAAGTCATGTTATGAAGTGGGCCAAAAAAGCAAAAATTGACATATGCGTATATTTTGACATTTTCTAGATGTGGCACTAGTTAATTTATATATTAGTTTTTGTAAAAGAGGAGAAGGATCTGCACTCACACTAAAGGATTTTAGGTTAGCCCTGTCACGGGGACTAACTGGAGTCGAAACAGTTAAAAAAAGGCAGAAAAAGTATGGAACCTCTCGCTAGTAAATAAAAAAAAAAGTTTCACTAGAAACTACATTGATATCTGCTGATCACATGTCAAGTCATGGAACATTACGTCATTGTAAACTTTGCAGTACAAAAAAGGAGCCACATAGAATCAGGTATCAATGCCCTACATGCTTTGTAGAACTTTGTCTAAATGGCAAAAAAAATTGTTTTGCGTTGTACCACAAACAGTAGCTCGGTTTCCCAGTAGTTTCGTGATGAAACTACCAAGTTTTTTTAACTTTATGTAAAAAAACAAAAAAAAATGCATTAGAGACTTTAAAGCTCTGGACACATTTCTTTGAATTGTAGAATGAACCGCATCGCCCTCATTTTGAGTGTGTTCTTTAATTAGAAATTTGTGAGTAATACTCTTCAATTTTGGGAATGTATTTACGGCATATTGATACATCGCCACATATATTTATTTTTTTGCTGACCACAGCAATTATCGCTATAAAACACAACATTGAAATCATCAGTTGCTTTGTTTTGTATATTCCAAATATTCCAAATACATTAACACGCACGAGCCAATTTCATTTACTCATCGTGGTCCTTTTCCTTCACGCCATACAAAACAAGTTGTAGCTTTGGAAGGCAGTTTGGTAATTAATTGTAAAATTAAGTACATTTACTCCAAAAACGTAGTAAACACTAGAGACTTCGCCCTGTGCACAAGGCATTACAGCCTGCAAATCATATACTGCAACTATAAATATCTCGGTAACTTTTTGTTTGTATTTTTCTTTTTCTGATCTTGATAGGATGGTCTTTATTCTCTTTCGGGTGGTTTCTATGTTTCGCTTGTAAACTTATGTGTTTATCGTCACCATGCATTATTAAAGAATGTACATTCTTCACACTGGTCTTTATTGGGCTGACAGAAGGAGATATTTAAGCAGCAATGGTAAGACCGCCGACCGTTTTTAGAACGAGATCTACAATAATGGCTCTCGATTCTCGGAATGGAGTTATTCTGGTTCCTGACGTCGTAGTAGCGATGGACTAATCTGGTGATTATTATTGTGTCTTCCTCTAAGGTCTTCATCCTGAATGCCTTTTACAGTAAAGTTGTTGTTCTTTTTCACAACAGTTCTGATGGTTTTCTCGAAAATATCTAGGGTATTCATAAAGAATATTTTGCATAATCTCTTACGTTTAGTACCTAAAGGCAAAGAGTATGCGCTATTAAAATTTTTGCGTGTACTGTCAATGCGTATAATATAACGATACTTTGGTACAATATAGACATTTTATTAGATATCAGAGCTGGGAACAAACTAATTACAATTAAAAATTAGGTATGTACTTTACTTAAAAGTGAACGTAATTAATTTCCCTCTTTAGCTGTGATGTGATCGTTATATTTTCTTTTTTAAAATAAAAATGTGATAACTTTTCACTATGGTATTAAGAAGTCTAAACAAAATTAAAATATAAAAATACAATCAATCCCATTAAAAATAACTTTGATACATACATCCGTAACATATTCCATAATACATCCTTTTTGAATAAAAAATAAATATATTACATATATATATATATATATATATATATATATATATATAACAACAAGCGGGATTTAGGGCCGGACGCTCCACTATGGATAATATCTTCACATTAAAAATTGCAATGGAAAAACGAGTGCAGAGAAATAGAGAAACTCATATAGCTTTAATAGATTTGGAAAAAGCATATGACAGTGTACCGATCTCCCAACTATGGATAGAAATGGGTAACTTGAAAATAAACCCAATTCTTATTAACGCCACTCAAAAATATTACGAACAAAACTTTGCGAGAATTAAAATGGGACAAGAAATCACCTCTCCTTTTCAAACAACAAAAGGACTACGACAAGGCTGCTGTCTGTCACCCACCTTATTTAAAATCTATTTGGACAGATCCTTAGTGAAATGGGTAAAAAAATGTAGAAACATGGGAATAACGGTGGAAGAAAACAAGCTATATACACTTTTCTTTGCCGATGACCAGGTAGTAATTGCCGAAGACAGCTACGATCTTAGCTATATGGTAAGAAAACTGCAAGAAGAATATGAGGTGGCAGGTCTAAACATGAATATGACAAAATGTGAATATCTCTCAGTGGGAACAGATGAAATATGTGACCTAGTCTTGGAAGACGACAAAATCAAAGGCGTGCAATCCTGCAAATATTTGGGGGTCATTTTCAACAAGAAGGGAAATAGCGCAGATGAAATCAGGGAAAGAATAAACAAGGGCAGAGCAGCGACCCGTGCCTTAAACTCTCTTCTCTGGCAAAAAACAATTCGACGAGAAACCAAAAAACACATTTACGGTAGTATAGTTCAAAGTATTACACTTTACGGTTCGGAAGTATGGGACGTCACCAAAGCTAATAAAAACAAACTTATGACGACAGAAATGGATTATCTGAGACGAAGCTGCGGTAGATCGAAACTGGAGAGAGTTAGAAACGAACAAATAAGAAACGAAATGAAAATGGAGAGAAATATCAATGATGACATAGAAAGAAAACAATTAATCTGGTTCGGACATGTTAAAAGAATGCCAGAGTACAGATGGCCTAGGAGAGTACTGGAATGGATCCCTCCTGAAAGAAGAAAGAGAGGACGACCACGGAGAAGTTGGCGCAACGATATTGATGAAGCAATGGCGGCAAGAGACTTAGAAGAGGCAACTGCATATGACAGAAAAAGATGGAAATTGGGGGCGGAGAAGCGGCGACAGCCGTAATAAATCCGTTATTATATATATATATATATATATATATATATATATATATATATATATATATATATATATATATATATATATATATATATTTATTATATATACCCCGAACCAAGTCAAAGTTTTCTACCATGTGATAGGCCATGTGGACATAATCTTCCGAAAGCTAGACCAAAAGTCAAAAGAGTGTTTTTGTAACATCCCGGCCAAACTTTCTGACTGCAGCCCTAATAAACTGTGTTGTTTGTATATATATATATATATATATATATATATATATATATATATATATATATATATATATATATATATATATATAAACATATGTATATATATATATATATATATATATATATATATATATATATATTCTTCTTCTTCTTCTTCTGGTTCCTATCCGTTTCGGATGTTGGAAATCATATTGGCAATCATGACCTTGCTCGCTGCTGCTCGAAACAGCTCCATTGAGGTTTTCTTAAACCATGTTCTTAAATTCCGCAGCCATGATATTCTCCTTCTACCGGGTCCTCGCTTACCTTTCACTTTACCTTGCAATATAGACTGCAGCAGGGAGTACCGGTGCTGATTTCTCATAACGTGTCCCAGATATTGCAATTTTATGCGTTTGATCGTAAACACAATCTCTGGTTCCTTCTTCATTTTTTCTAGAACTTCGTTGTTCGTGATCCTTGCTGTCCATGATATTCTCAGCATTCTTCTATAAAGCCACATCTCAAATGCTTCAAGTTTTTTAATAGTGGTGTCTGTAAGCGTCCATGCCTCCGCCCCGTACAACAACACAGAGAAAACATAGCATCTCAAATGTCTCATTTTTGTATCCAGGGATATCTTGTGACTTTTGAAGATGGCGCTCATTTTGTTAAAGACCGTTCTTGCCTTTCCTATGCGGCACTTTATTTCCTGTACATTGCTCCACTGTTCGTTTATAATAGTTCCCAGGTAGCAATACTGTTTTACTCGCTCTATCTGCGTCCCATTAATGTATAGATGAGCCCCATTTATATTCTCCTTGCTGACAATCATTTGTTTGGTTTTGTGGGTATTAATGTTTAGTCCGTACTGTTGACTGTACTCGTTTATTCTGTCCATTAGCCTCTGAAGTCCCTCTAAACTATCTGCTATCACCACGGTGTCGTCGGCATATCTAACATTGTTTACTCTTTCACCATATATATATATATAATATATATTTTTTTCTTCAAACGTCAAATAATAATGACATTACTTATCTAACTTGATCCTGTCAAAGTTTGATGTCTCCGCCGGCAGAAGTTTTTTTTCCCATTTCTTTACGGCGGGGGGAAAACTGTTGTCATGGCAACAATATGAAACATGTCACAAAGCAACAATACAAATGTCATTAACAACAATTAAACATCATTTTTATTTATAGTAATATTAAAAGTACAATTAGTTAATGAGGCATTTTCAAAATTGAAACCGTGCAAAAATGTTCCCGACTCTTGATACGCATTGGTATTTGTTGATGATACTGATGGTTGAGAACAACTTTCAGCAATTATTCCCGATGTTGGCGAATCATGAGGGTTTAAAATTTTTTGAGCATTATCGTTCTTATTTCTTATTGAATCCTCTATATATCCTTCGGCAACCGTGCTTGATTTCCAGCCCCCATGTCGTTTGAGGCATTCTAGATTTCCGCCTCCATCAATTAAAAGTGTTGCTGAAGTTCGTCGTAAAGAGTGACCCGTGTAAGTGCTTGCATCGTTTAAATTTAAATAATTAGCTACTTTTTGGGCTACTGCGCTGATCGAATGTATTCCCATGACGCTTCGGTAACACTTTCGATTTTGGTACTTGATAAAAAATCGGATTTCTGTGAAATTTTCAGGCTGCAGTGATGCATACTTGCAGCTAAATTAATGCGCGTATTTCCAGCCGGAATCGTACATACTATGCTAATAAAAGATTGATGACATCGAAATTATTAGACAAAAGAACCAAAATGACTATCTACAGAACACTGATTAGACCCGTAGTAACCTATGGATGTGAAACTTGGGTAATGACGAAAAAAGATGAAGCCCAACTCAGGACATTCGAGAGAAAAATACTGAGGAAAGTATATGGCCCGGTACAAGAGGAAGATGGCACATGGAGAATCAGGAGAAACGACGAGGTTAATGAGTTAAATGAAGGTTATGACATTGTAAGATTTGTGAAAAGTCAAAGACTGTCATGGCTGGGACACGTGCAGAGACAAAACGATGCAAAAACAACAAAGAAAATATTACAATGGAAGCCCATAGGAAGGCGAAAAAAAGGAAGGCCCAGAACGAGATGGTTGGATGACGTGGAAGACGACCTGAAAGCAATGAACATAAGACAATGGAGAAGAAGGGCACAAGAGAGATCTGAATGGAAGGACATAGCCAGACAGGCAAAGACCCATCCAGGGTTATGATACCAAAAGAAGAAGAAAAAGAAGTGATGCATACTTTTTATACAGTTTAATGTAGTTTTGACCAATTATCCTAAAAGATCTAATTTGTCGTGTTTTACTGTCTGGGATTTTGATAATTATTACACTGTCTTTATCCTCAATGTCCACAGTCTTTACTTTTACCATTTCGTCTTATCGACAGGCGCCGGTAACCCCAATTAACAAAACAATCTGAAATATTTTTATAATTTAGTAGAGTATACTACATGCTTTGCAATATAATTTTTTTTACCTTTAATCCTAAATACAACTTATCTGGCGCTTCAAACAAAAATTTATCAAACTCGTCTTTAGTGAAAACTTTAGACTTCTTTGCAGTATATCCTTCGCTTGTTTTTTTCAGAAAGGCACGTAACTTTAAAAATTTGCTTATATCCATATTTTTTCTAATAACTAACTCGGTTTGTATCATAGAGTATCGTGATCACATTGTAGAAGATTTCCATTTATTTTCATTTTCCATTATATTAAAATATGCCAGTAAAACGTCTTCGGTAACTTGCCGTACTCCTCTTGTATCGCACCACCCTTGGAAGTGCTTGTACGCTAACCGATACTTTATTCCGGACTTCGGAGGGCCGCAAACGTGCTACTGCATCATTACTGACTTAATTTCGTTTAGGTTTTCCATTTTCGCACTAAATTTGCGCTTGCGGTTGAAACAATAATAAGCTGTCTTTAATAATTGCAAACAACTGTCAAACAACTGTAACCAGGGAGACGCAAATCCCACCGACGACTTAATTATTTTAATTTCTAACATCTAGACGACTTTGATAGTTCTCACAGTTAATTTCGAGTAAAAATAGCGTATGAATTGTACTATTTATGGTTGAAAATTGCTACGTTTGAAGAAAAAATAGTATACTTTATTCGGCAAAGAAGCGACATTTCTTGACTTGCCCTCTATTACGCGCCTCACTTCGTTCGGCGCGTAATATCGGGCGCGTCAAGAAAAGTCATGCTTCTCCGCCTCATAAAGTAATAATACTATTTTCTTCTTCCTTTAATTTTTTCTATGTCCAAATGGCCTATCACATGGTAGAAAACTTTGACTTGGTTCGAGGTACTGGTAATGCATTTGACTAATTTTTTCGTGTTTATTTACCAAAGTAAACAGATATTTTAGTAATGTTTGATTTTTTTCTGTGCTAATGAATTATCCGAAAAAATGTATAGCTTACTTATTGAACCAGGCAAATATGTGTGTATATATTGATCAAGACAGGATATGACTTCATTAATTTCTTTTTTAACGGTCTGCTAATCATAGGTACATGAAAGAAGTTGACGTTGATGAAGTGTAAATTTCCAAAGTTGAATGTTGAAACATGGGGTAAAGGCAAATTCTGCTGGAAGTCGCGACATAACACTTTGATTGTAGATAGAAGTCGTAGGCAACTTTTGGATGGGATTCTTTTCCCCTTTTTAATAAATTAAAAACTTTATTTTCATACTTCTTTACATATAGCTTATGCATCGTTGAAATATTCATCTCTGCAATCAAGAAAAACTTGAATTCATCTTTTTTCCGAGTATAATGGAAACTCCACTTTGGGAGCTGTTTTTATGATATTTTATGTTTAGTAATATTTCCTCTAGCATCTTGTTAAGTCGAGTTTTTTTCCTTTTATAACAGGTGGCGCGGATATCCCAGTTTTCAGTGATCAAGCAAGACGATCAACCCGATGTTTGGTCACGCCATAAATACAATAAAATCCTTTTTACAGACTAAATTTTCAGTAAGCCCAAATCAGTTATGATTAAGTTCAGTTTTTTTATCACAAAAAAAAATATTAACTGTATCAGACTGGTAATAAATATGTAAAAGTTGACTAATTTTCTGATTGTAATGTAGTACTAATAAATAATTAACTTATTCTGTTCTGATTTAAGAAAATTCTCACTGAAATTATTTAAAACAATACTAATTAAAATAAATTAAAATAAAAAAAACTACTAAAATATACCCTGTATAAAAATAAAACTTGAAAACCTTCTTTTGGATTTCTTTGTCCGGATGTTGACCACTTTCTTTGCACTAGATTTGAACAAATTAATTCACCCAAATATAAGTCTTGCTTTATTTCCTAATTCGTTACAAAAGGAGATAATATACATTCTTTGTGTTTTATCAATTTTGTCAATACATTTATTTCAACAACTGCATCGTGTTCCCACTGTTTTTTTTTCAGTACAATAGCTGCTTCTATCCACATGCTTTTAACGATTTCCTAACATTTCTTTGCCACTTACTTTCATTTCTTACTCGTTTGCTACCTCTCTTCTCTGTTAATCTTGTCCGATCCAAACGTCTGCGAACTCGCGTTTTTTGTTTTAATTTTCCTTCCATTCGATGCCCGGCTTGTACTAGGTTGATCTAAATCACTCGGAGTATATTCACTATCCGAATCTTAAAAGGATCGCTCACGATTTCCCACTCCGACAACATTATAAAACGTATTATACTAAACAAAATACTAAAACGTGTTCTTACTAACAAAATGTCAAAACTAAAATCAAAACACCTAAACACCAGTATCACTCTACCACCGGACCAGTGGGTGTTATCAATAATCCGACATCCCAAACTACACGCAACCATTTCGGTGCTAAAATCTGATAACTCCTGGACTTACCTTATTCTTGCACCGTAATGGTTTATCAGATAAACACTTTAATTAAAGATGCTGAAGAGCATAATCCATAATCATAAACATTGTCACAAAAAAACAACGCGAATATTGATATACAGAACTCTTATTAAGCCCGTCCTCACTTAGGCGTGAGAAACGTGGACAATGACAAAAAGCTATGAAAAACGTTTAGGCGGTTTTAAAATTAAATGTCTCATAAATATTATAAAGGAATGCAGGACCACGGATTATGGCGCAGGCGCTGTAATTTTGAGCTTTACCACCTTTACAGTGAACCTAGTATTGGTGGGTCCATCAAAATAATATTATGATAAATACAGTTCTTTCATCTTTGTTGTACAATCTTAGACTAGGTTTTTGCAAAATAGATCTCACTGTGTTGCTTGTTTTAAATGCCGTTGTAATAAGTTGAAACAATGTTGCGTAAGTGCTTTCGGATCTTTTTTAATGTTGTATTTTTTTATTTCTTCTATCTTATGAAATTACTTTTCTTTATATGTGCAAATTAAGTATTGTGTATTAACAAAATAGGCGTTTTTTTCTTTAGGATTTATTATATAATAAGTTAGTAATCCCCTTCTTACGTTAAGTATATTATGATGTAGTTTTTATATAAAAATATTTTCTAACTTTTTTACATTTTTTTGAGAAATTTTCCTTTCTTATGCTTTAATTTAAAATTCAACTGAGCCTTCAGAACGAAACTTTTGTTTAACGAAATCAAAACAATAAATTACTTTTACTGTTTTTTGTTTTATGTTTGAAGGGAAAAGAGAACAAAGGTATTCCCTAGTTAAAAAAAATAAACATCGATCTGGAGGCATGGCGCATACCTATTACCCGTCGCTTACAAGACTAACAAGAGAAGAAAATTTTTTGCTCGGTAGTCGTACAATAAAAGCGTTCAACCTAATTAGATCTTTTGTTCATATTTTTCACCCCATTTTACTTTTCTCCGGAGACAAAATAGGGACATACATATATTCATGGATATAGATTGTCATGTTGTGATCAAAAGTAGTGTTAAGAATTATTTTTATATAGCTTTTATATATACACACACCTTATTTTCAAACACAATCAAACTAACTTTCAGACTACTTTAAATATTTTAACTTTATTTGATTAACCAAAATAATTATTACACCCACTTTTTACATTAATCTTTTAAACACACACTAGAACTAAAAACGAAATATACTAAAAACGTAAAAAAGAGAAAAGATTGCAAAGTTTGTCGCCAAATTTGTTTCTTTTCTAGATCGAGTAATAAAATTAGTTGCAACCCCAGTGGATATAAATATAATACAAGCACTCGCTGCAGACAATGAAGATACCATGATTGAGATAGTTTAAAATATTTTATCAAAAGTTTTAGCTATGACAAAACACATGTCTGCCTGTATATGTAATCGAGCATAACAGGCAGATGACATATGTGCCATTGTGCAAAAGGATCGGTTTATGCAAAACGAATAAATCCTACTGAATTTTAATGGTGATATTCATGTTTGCATGCAAAACCGAATAAATTCATTTTTTGTTCAAAACCAAATAAATCCACAAATGCGCATTTTCTACTTTATCTTCTTATGCAAATGTTTCATTCGAACAATAGATGGTACTGGGGAAGTATTAGAGATATTTTGTCGTTGATTGATTCGCCTCTGCATGTTTACACATTGACTGGAGCGACCGCGTTTTTTTTTGTTCAGTAAGAGGTTGTCAGTAGTCTGGGAACTGGGTGTGGCTAAGTATATATTATTTCTGGTTTAAACTGTTTTTAGCGGGTTTAATATACATAGTTCGATACAAGTTTCGGTAACAGAGGTAGTGTTAAATAAAGAATATGGAAGAAGATTTTTTGGGTGAGTCAATAGCTGTGGAAGAAGCCAATCAAGGAAGCAGAATAAGGGAAAAAGCCCCGAAAAAGCTAAGAGGAAAAGTTGAAAGGTAAGGTTATAAGGTACTTATAGATTAGTAGGTATAGCTCATTTTGGGATAGAGGCAGGTTTTTCAAAAGGTCCTTTTATAAATCGTAGACTAGTAAATATTGTTTCTCTCTTTCCAGTAAAGTTAATAGTTGTTAAGTAATTGGATTTTTTGGTTTTTTTAAGTGGGTTGGTGCAAAATCTTGATCCAATGTTATTTAAATTTATTCTTTTTTTTTGAATTCTGAGAAAACTAATAAATATTTTTGAAAAATTTTAATGCAGAATGAAAGTTTGCAGAATGTTTGTATTTGTATCAAAAAAGCGTACGTTGCTTATTTTGCGTTATTTCTAATTCCTTTGAAAGTTTGTTAATCCTTAAAGTAACGGGTAAAATCATTTATTATTTATGTGTAATATCAAATCGGATCGAATATAATCGAATTTATAAGAAATATTCACTTCTGTCGGCACTCCGCAAGTGCCACGCTATCTTTTTTTCTTTTTTAACCTTATGTATTTTATTGTAGGTACCAAGATCCAGATCCACACTTAAAGAAATTTAAGCGTCCTTGCTCACATGACAATAAAACATACCAATGCCAAAATGTTAAAACATCAGATATTAAGAATATAAGAAGTCAGCTGTATAGTGTACCAGAAAAAAGCATTCAAGATGTGAAACTTTGCCATATGATAAGCGTTTCCGGTACCGTAAGAAAGAGATATGTTAAAGATAATCCCCGACAAAGAACAAGGGCAGCAAACTTCTTTTTAAAAATTAAGAAAACAAGATCAACAGGGGTAGTTAAAGTCTGCAGGGCTTTTTTCATGGCAGCAACCGGTGTTAAAAACTACAGATTGTTTACATTATGTAAGATTCTTGACTTAGGAGACTGTCCCAAAGAGCGAAGAGGAGGGGACCATATTTCAACAAAAAGTTTGGACAAAAGGAAGAAAGTACGCGAATTTGTTGGTAAATTGTGTGGCGTCGAAAGTCATTATAATCGAAAAAAATCTCGAAGAATCTATTTACCTGCCCATCTTAGTATTAGAAAGTTACAACGTATGTATAATGAAATTCAGCCTACAACGTATGTATGCTGAAAGTCAGTACCAAGTTGGCTACCATATGTTTAGAAAGGTTTTTCTAACAAAATTTAACATTGGATTTTCGTCTCCAGCTTCTGATACCTGTTCCCAATGCACGCGTCTAAAGCATTTAATTAAATCGAAAAAAGACAAAAAAAAAGAAAACCAATTATATGACTGAATATCGAGTTCATAAAAAAGAGCAAAAGCATTTTACGAGCTTTCTAAACAAGAGCCAGAAAATTCCCTGACATTTTGCTTTGACCTGCAGCAGGTTCAACCCTTACCACGCACGCCAATTTCGGATGCATTTTATTCACACCAAATAAGCCTCTATTCTTTTTGCTGTGTTAGTATGAACTCCAAAAATCCAACGTTTTATATTTGGACCGAAGATCAGGCTGGTAGGGGCGCTACAGAAGTGTTATCTGCTTTGTTCGATTACCTAAAATCTTTGGAACTGGAAAATATAACTCAGATTAGATTATTCTGCGATGGATGTGGGGGCCAGAACAAAAATTCTCATTTGATTCATATGTTAATGTTTTGGTTGTTAAAGTATTCTCCTGATAATATCACAAAAGTTTCTATTGCCTATCCAGTAAGAGGTCACAGTTTTATGCCAGAAGATAGAGTTTTTGGGCGACTTAAAAAAATATTTAGAAAGAATCCAACTATTATATCTAAAGAAGAATATATCGGTCATTATGCACAAGTCGGAAGTGCAAAAGTCTTAGGAGAAGACTGGAAAATTTTTGATATCAAGGAATTACAAAATTACCTTAACAAGATTGTTGGAATATTGTTCTGAAGCTATTTTCTTGTGGCATTTTAAATTAATTACTATTTAACTGGGAATAAGCCACAATTAAAGGTTAAAATACGTAATTAATAGTAATTAAGATTGTTGGAATATCAGACTTAAAAAGAATCTGTCTGGAAAAGACACAGATTCAAAAAACTAAAGAGATTAAAATTTTAATATAATGCTTTCAGCATTATCGATTTGAAGCCCAATCCGAATTTAGGCGCTCAATTTACAAAAAGGGAAAGTCTTTGAAAAATTCTTTGCTATCCAAAGTCAACCTGCGAAGTGCCATTCCACCAAAGAAGATAAAAAGTGTTCAACAACTTATGGAAAAACAATTTTGAAAGGAGTGGAAGAGTGACGAAAGTTTTTTGTGGTACACGAATCTTTTATGTGAAAATAATCAAGTGGTTGAACATACTGAGGAAGAAGAAGAGCTAAGAGATGAGTGTGACTGTCTAGAAGAAGAGTTTGCACTTTATATTTAAATGCACTGTTGGATGTGCTATTAGTGTATCAAATGTTATATGTTTTTTTTTTTGTATTACTAATAAAAATAATACTTTTGTTAATTCTTGCTAATAAAGTTGTGAGCAAAATGAAATAAATCCAGTTATTTCAAGCAAAACCAAATAAATCCACTTTTGTTTAAATTTTCTTTTGCACTAAATATCACTTTTTTAAATTTATATTGTAGCAAAAAAAATCCTATTTTTCCAAAAATCGGTTTTAGCGGATTTATTCGGTTTTGCTTTAAACCTCCTCATATGTTAAATTAGAAAAGTTTGGGCTATAGAAAATGGAAATCTATCTTGTTACGGTAAAACCTGCCTTCAGTTTTTGTAGGTTACGGTTTTTGTTGACCTTTGTATTTAACTGTGGTATCATTGTGTGCGACAATTGTATTAAATTCCCGCGGTAGAAAAGTATTCACATCTTCGTGTAATGAACAAAAAACGGTTATCAGAAGATGAACTTCGTCGAATACTAGAAGAATCTGATTTCAGTGATATGTGTGATATGTTTCAGTATATGAGATTATGACTCTGCTGATCCTGCTGATGCTGATCTTGCTTATCGAGATAATCAGCCCTATTTTGTAACTACAAATCGAATAGAAATGAGTCAAATCGAATAGAGGTCAGCAAGTCGGATGGAAATTGTAGGAATTGGTATTCTGTAACTCATCTCAACCTCTACTATCGGAATGTTGTGTAGAAATTGATTTCGACTTGACAAGCCTGTCGAGATCAAATTTCGACATCGAAATTTGTCTTGACGCTTGTGCATTGGTATCATTATCGTTTCGACTTTTATTTATGGACTTATGTTGATATAAATTAAGTTGATTAATTTTTGTAGCTGCTTCATTTTTTAGTCTGTGGTGTTATTTATTTAGATTTATTTAGATAAAGTTTACTAAATAATTTAACTGCTCAGCAGATGTATTTTTCTTATGTGTTCCGCTTGCCGTTTTGTATTCTTGTAACGAACTTTTCAAACTTAACCAAAACAAATCAAAACTACTTGACGACAAGCTTGAAACATAATCTTCTTTTTTGATAAATTTTTCGCGCGCACAAGACGAGATAGATATCCAACATTCCGATTTCGGGTAATTACGATTCGACTTGGTCATTTCTATTCGATTTGTTAAAAGTTACAGAATAGATCTGAATGACAGTAATAAACTTGATTCGAGTAGTGATGAAGAAACTGGACCCAGTAATTCTATTGATAAAGTGGTAATATGTAACTGATTTCGCTCACAGCACAGATTGGTGTCTTGTTTGTTTTCTTACTTTATAGAAAAGGGTGACAATTTTAATAGACCAAGAAAAAAGCAAAAGTTGAATAACAAAGCAGGTCCTTCTAATGTAGAGAATGATTTGGTAATTGGTAAATTGTCTTATTTGCAATTTTTATTTTTTATTGATTTGTTGATTATTTAGAACCCAAAGAAACTGAAGGAATCGTCAACATAAAGGATGTTAATTTAAAAGTATGTAAAATAATGTTAAAAGAAATAGATAGTCCGGAAGAACAACATAAATATGATTTTATTGATAGTCCAGGATTTAACATTGACAAAGAACAACTACGTGATCATGAATCGATTGATTTTAAGATCAAGATTCAAGTTCAAGATTTGTTAATAACAGAAACAAATATATATATATATATATATATATATATATATATATTGTTATGGATCAGTTTATCAATCAGAAATAGAATAAAGAGTTTATTTATTATTTTAATATACCGCGGGCATATAAGTTAAAATACAACCCTGTACTTATTTGTAATAGTTAGAATAAGAGAAGACATTGTTCCGTGACGGAACATTTTTTCCTTGAAAGACTGAGTGAATAGTGAAAGGACAATGGAACCCGTATAATTTTATAGATTTAAGAATAAACTTGTAATTGTATTTTGCGGTGGGCATTTTTCGAAAGTAAATAAGAATTAGATTTAGATATGAGATAACAAGAATTTGGAAACTTATTTCTGTTGAAAAAGGCAAAATTGTTAATGGTTTCTGAAAAGTAATTTGAGTGAAAGTAGTTTATTTGTTTTAAATATTATGTTGGAAATTTTCTAAATCGAATATAAGTGGGAAAGATGAATGCTTATGATTGGTTAAAAAGGAATAATGGGGAATGAGAGAGTTGAAAAGGTTGTCTGGGGAGATTGAAAAGATTATTATGTTACCGGCAGACCAGAAGAGAAGACGTTGTTTTCGTGTAGTTAATCTGAGTGCCAGTGTTTTCGTTTGATAGTGAAAAAGGTGGAAGCTGAGAGCAGATCAAAATCGAGAAGATTAATACCTCTTTTGAGTCTGCAGAGTCCACGAGATATAATTGAGAAAGAAAGGAGAATTTGTGAATAAAGAGTACCGGTCAAAAGAGGACTGGGCTTGTGTTTTTTCGGAGGAGTAGTTTGCTGGTATGCGGTTTCGATCGATGCTGAGAACGGGAAAGATTTGATGGTAGCCGGACATAATCAATCAAGGAAAGAACTGTGGTTTGATCGAGAGGAGATATCATTGGTGTAAAAAAAATAAAGGTCAGTCAAATAATTTGAATGAAAGAAAAATCTAAGATATTCTAAAGATAAAATCAAATATAAGCAAACGAACTAAGATTCCAAGTTTCAAAGAGTTATTTTTTTGTGAATAAATTATATTTTTATATGGTCATTTTTTTAGTAGATATTATTAAAAAACAGATCAATAGATAGTTTGTAATTAAAATTAAATTTAGAGTATAGGAGTTTTTTGGGAAAGATACTTGCCCACAAAAGTTATTTATTAATATTCATCGTATTGCTTCTTAAAAATAAATAATAATTTGTGTGCATATTTATGTTGTTTTAATGTTAGTTCCGTTTCCTGTTCTATCCCGATTATGAGCAACTAGGAGATACTGAACCCACTAGAAGAGATATATAAAGTAAACTGATTAAAGTAAAATTAAAAAGGCACCCTGAGAAATTTTAATAGTAATTGATTTGTATGACTCTGCATAAATTAGTGAATAAATTAATTAAATAATTGGATTAATTAAATTAGTGTTAATTAATAATAAAACATCATAAAGCAGATCACAACAATATATATATATATATATATACATATATATATATATATATATATATATATATATATATATATATATATTTTCTTTCTGGACAATTGCTTTACAATTATTGCCATATATTTATACTAAATTTTATTTTTTATTGAAAAACAAAAAATAAATTATAATTAAAATATATTATGCATTTGCTTAGAAAAATTCTATTTATTAATAAACTAAAACATAATTTGGCTCGTATCTAAGTTATTTCAATTTTCTTAGTATTCCGTTTACAGATATATAAAACGTAAGTTTCAATTCAAATAAACGAAAATACTTCTCTAAGCAGTAATATCTCGATATAGAATTCCGATGTCCCTTTATGCATTAAAGAATGTCCGGAATTCCGTTGATATTTTCATCGAAAGGCTTTTCGGGATTTCTATCTGCGTTTATTTATCATCTTTATGTAAATACGTTTCTATTCCCCGAATTCCGATTTTAAACTTTTGTTTTTTGTCGAAATGTATTTCAACTAGGCCAGTTGAAGCTGTGCGGCATATTTGTGCCAAAATTTTAGAAAATTGCTATTGCTATTAGTATTATTAAAATATGAATTAATACGTTTAAGTAAGTTAGCCGTATTTTGAAGTAATTGTTCCTATAACAATAGTGGTTTGTTCCGGTTTTTCAGTGTATTTTTAATAACATTGAGGTTAAAATTGTAATCGATTTATGTAGAATTAGCTATTTATTTTAACCCTCTGCTGATAAGTGGCTTCACGGTGAAACCGCTTTTAAACAAAGTTTTTCCTACTGTCTGAGTACTCGTATGCTAGGACCACCAGACGGAAAGCGATATATACGTCGTGTATTTTACCTGTCATGCGATTGCAAAATTCTAAGAGAAGTTATGCATTGTGTACATCAAACATTTGGTGCGCTCACACGTGAATTAAAGTAAGGTTATTTATTGTTGTAAATAAACAAACGTTCTTCTACTGGTAAAAGATATGTATTTATGTAAGTTAATTTGTGGATAAACGAACAGTGAAGCAATGTACAGGAAATAAAGTGCCGCATAGGAAAGGCAAGAACGGTCTTTAACAAAATAAGCGCCATCTTCAAAAGTCACAACATATCCCTAGATACAAAAATGAGACATTTGAGATGCTATATTTTCTCTGTGTTGTTGTACGGGGCGGAGGCATGGACGCTTACAGACACCACTATTAAAAAACTTGAAGCATTTGAGATGTGGCTTTATAGAAGAATGCTGAGAATATCATGGACAGCAAGGATCACGAACAAGGAAGTTCTCGAAAAAATGTAGAAGGAACCAGAGATTGTGTTTACGATCAAACGCATAAAATTGCAATATCTGGGACACGTTATGAGAAATCAGCACCGTTACTCCCTGCTGCAGTCTATATTGCAAGGTAAAGTCAAAGGTAAGCGAAGACCCGGTAGAAGGAGAATATCATGGCTGCGAAATTTAAGAACATGGTTTAAGAAAACCTCAACGGAGCTGTTTCGAGCCGCAGCGAGCAAGGTCATGATTGCCAATATGATTTCCAACATTCGAAACGGATAGGAACTAGAAGAAGAAGAAGTTAATTCGTTGATAAATAGATATACTTATCTATTACAGTATTGGGTCTTGTGAATTGCGTAGATAAATATTAACTGCGCATTGAATAAAATAGCAAATAATTGCGCTTATGATTTACTAAGGAATATCCCTTCGGAGGGGTCTGACGTATCCGATTCTGATAAGAACGGCAATGAAGATATCGACATGACTTTGAAGCCAGGTGTTTTAGATGAACAAAACGATGTTTTAGACAATAAAGACGGTGTGCGTGACAGTGACTGTGATGTTCAAGACTAAAGTATTAGTTATTATTCTTGATAAGCTAAAAAGGACCACCGACCAAAATAATGCCCATCAACTCCGCCCGTTCTCAGAAAACGTTGGACCAAATGTTCTTGGTACTTAAGAGACTCCTCTTGATTTCTTTTTTCATTTGTTAAGTGAGAACCTGTTAAATAAACTTGTTATCTAAACGAATTTATATCTAGTTCAGAAAAATAACAAAAACAGCACTTCCACAACAGTGGAAGAAATAAAGTGTTTTTTGAAAATAAACCTTTTGATAAGAGTGGAAAAATTGATAAAAAAGTTTATAAAGATTTCAGGTGTGCCAATTTTACTCTCAGGGATCAATTTTTTTCTTTATGTATGTCATGTGAGAGATTTGAATAGTTACATACTTATCTTCACATAGACAAAACTGACAATTCATTAAAACCTAGGAATGTAATGGAGCTTATGATAAACTCGACTAACCGCGGCCATTGCTAGAGAAACTTTCAGCCACTTACAAAAGTTTATTTTCTTCGTAGGCAACAATTAATAGACGAATCGATAATAAATTTTAGGGAACGAAGTAGTTTACGCCAATGTATGACCATAAAGCCCATAAAAAGGGGATGTAAGGTATGAGTACGTGCTGGTCAGTCAGGCTACGTTCCAAATATATAACAGAAAAGTAGAAGGTGTAAAAGAGCAACACCTTGGGGCAAGAGTAATACAAGATTTTACAAGATTTAGTTGGAAAAAATTATGAAGTTTATTTCTGTAACTGTTTTAATTCGGTTGCGTTACAACGCGACCTGCTAAAAGACAAGCTCTACTTATTTGGAATAGTTCAAAAATATAGAAAAAGTTTTCCAAATAAACTTTAAACAAAAAAAAAAATTAAAAGGGGTGACGTGAAAACTAAAAAATAAGTGAATTACAAAACATGATTGACTTATAGGTTAAAATGTCAGTTGGTATTTGAGATTTCTTTACTAGGTGGCGCTAGAATTTTAAATCTAAACTAACATACAGCTTTAAATTATTTTGTATTAAATATTATTTATTATTTATATTATTATGTTATTAATATTTTTTGTATTATTGATTAAACTTATCGTTACAAGAACAAAATATGAATGAAATGTCAGATGTTGGAAGTTCAGATTATCTTTCCTATATGGCGCTAGGTTTTAAATCTAAACTAAAACAAAGCTTTAAATTATTTTGTATTAAATTCTACCTTAAATATATTATTAAAATTAATTATTAAGTATAATAATATATAATGAATACAGTATTATTAATTAAACGTATGGTTTTAAAAACAAAAAATGGGTGAAATATGGTAGTTCATATTTCTTTCCTAGATGGCGCCGTTACCTTACTGGACAAATGGTGTGACTTGTCATCATAGCCTTTTATATAGATAGATTGTATTAAGATTAAGCAATATACAAATATCTTCTTATTGTTTATATTTCTAAATGTAAAATGTAACGATTATTGAAGCCAGGTTCTAATGAGTAAGAAATAGGGTGGTTCAAATGTTCTACTTTACATTCGAATATTAAAACAGACTAAATAAGTTATAAATATTATAGAGTAAGATCCCAGAGCGATCAGACATAACTTATTTTCACACAGATGAAACCTTAGAGTCTCAGTAGCGTCTCGCGTGCTTTGAATACCTGCGTATTTATGAAACTTGCTGAGTGACACCTGGGCAGTTACCAGGTGAGAAAGGTAACTAAAAATAAGAGCTATTTAACTTAAATTTACATAACTGATTTTTATACATATTTTGTAGAATATTATTTTGAAAATACTGTAATAAGTGTCAGACACTTGTCATGGACCAGAACTTTTGTCAGACGCTTTAAAGCTCCATTAAAATTAAATAAACTTTACTTACTTTTACATGTCTGATTTTTAAATATGTTATTAATGGAACTATAATAAAGTTATATTTAATCAGTCAGACAAATTAGAATGACCAAATATCCCACAAACACAAAAATTAGTTAAGCAGAAGTATGAGCGCGAGAGTGCTGTGCTTGCATTTCAGAGTGAGTGAGAGGTCTATAACTCGGTTCTCCTTCTTTAACTCACAATCTGTTTCACTCTACGTTATTTTTGATCAATATTTCTCTCCTTTGATCAAAGGCTACGAAAGAGGCCTTCGTCATGGGTCTACTCAATTAGATTTCAACATTTCTGGATCCGATCAAGTTAGACCGTCAGATTTTTCGCAAGAACTCAAAAATATCAATTTCAAACAGGCCCTCGTTGATTTTTTTTATTCAACACTGGACATCTGATGAAATGGTGCCATTTATTGAGAATAAACGGATATTAATTAATTCTAAACAATGTCATTCTTACATCGTTGATAATAATACAGTTTTATCGAATGTTGATGACAATTTATCGTGTCCTGAACATGAAGAAGCTGACACTTGTTTTTCATATTTGTAATGTACACGTTAAAGCAAATTTTGTTATTAGATGTTCTGATACTGACATTGCGATAATTATGTAACGATATATGCATAATTTAAAAAATGATGATTTGAATGTATGGTTAAACGCAGGCACCGGAAATAACCAGAGATACATTAATTTGACAAAGGTTTACGAGTACTTGGGACCATCTTTATGTAGAAGTTTGCCAGGGTTTCACGCTCTTACTGGATGTGACTTTAATCTTGCCTTTTTTAAAAAGGGTAAACAAAGACCATTCAATATATTAATGAAGAAACATAAATATCAGCGAGCTTTCATGCAGTTTGGAGAATCAGAGTTGTTTACCGATGAGCGCACCCAAAAAGATATTTTCAAAATAATCCAAAAATACGTGTAACATTAATGCTGCCCGGCTTCAATTGTTTTTAAATAATTACAGCGTATCTAATATTAACGAAGAATTCAATCGCAAAAATTTAAAAAATTTTGATGCTAGCAGTTTACCACCATGCTAAAGTGAGTTATTCCAACAATTCCGCCGTGCTAATTACATTTTTAGCATATGGAATAATGCAAATGCAAAACAACCAACCATTTTAACTCCTGAACACAATGGGTAGAGATTATAAGAAAACCAATATCACTTTCATTGGTTTGATTGTGACCAATTACCAGCAAACGTTAGTGAATTCCTTCAAACTTCAGGTATTATACTTTGATTTCAGGTTTAGAATTTATTATGTTTGTGATTTTCTGCTTTTTAATTCTTTGAACTATTTTTTGCAGAAGAACCAGCCAGCAACAACATAACTGATAATGATGAAGATGATGACTCGGATGAGCAGCATTATGATTGGTTGTATAATGAAAATTGTAATAATTGCGATAATGAATATGATGATTAAAATATGAAAAATGTTTGTTTCAATCAATCCCAGTTGAAGATTTTGTACAAATTTTTTTTTTTAATTATCCTAATTAGTATCCTTTTACAATAAAGTAAATATAATTACTATTTAAATGGGAATAAGCCACAATTAAAGGTTAAAGTGCGTTTATTGACGTTATTAAAATGCCACAAGAAAATAGCTTCAGAACAATAAAAAGTAAATATAATTTCTTATGAAACCAAATTGCTCCGATTTAATTAATTATCCCAAATATATTCAATTAGCGAGAGAAATCGAAAAGTTCCATTTTGACATAGTAGCTTTACAGGAGACGAAACAACTGGGAAATGATATATTAGAAATAGAAGATACAATGTTTTTTAACAGCGGTGGAAAGAATCGAACGTTAGGCACAGGTTTTATGATAAGAAAAGAGCTAAAAGAAGCACTAGTAGAGTTTAAACCAGTATCAGACCGCATATGTAGTATCAGGTTCAAGGGAAAATACCAAAAAATCACCCTCATAAATATTCACGCGCCTTCAGAAGAAAAAGATAATGATGTCAAAGAATGTTTCTACAATGAATTAAACAGAACAATCGAAAATATACCCAGATATGATATGAAAATTATTCTAGGCGACGCAAATGCCAAAATAGGGAAGGAAGAAGTATTTAGACCGACAATAGGAAAATATAGTAAACACAATGAAACTAATGAGAACGGACAATTCCTGATAGATTTCGCAAGAGAAAAAAATATGATCATAATGAGCACATATTTCGAACGAAAAGAAATACACAAGGAAACTTGGATATCGCCAGATAGAAAGACTAAAAACCAAATAGACCACGTGCTCATCGAAAAAGAAGAACAGCAATGTATAAAGAAGATAAGAACATACAGAGGACCAGACGCCGACTCAGATCATTACATGGTGGGCATCAAAATTAAGCAACTGATACCAGAAAACAAAAACAAAATAAAAAAAAAAGAAATGTATACATAACCCAATTCGATTAGCAACAAAGAAAGAGGAACATATACGAGGAAACAATGGAAAGAGAACTAAAAAAGATACAAATAGAAGAGCAAACTGAGAACAAATGGGAAAACATAAAGCAAATAATGAACAAAGCAGCAAAAGAATGTAACAAACAAGAGAATAAAAAGAGGAAAGACTGGTTCGACATAGAGTGCCAAAAAGAAATAGAAATAAGAAAATCATTAAGGATTGAAATGATCACGAAAGAAACAACAGAGACAAAGAATAGATATAGGGAGCAAAGACAAAAAGTAAAGAGAGTGCTGAGAGAAAAGAAGAGAAAACACATAGAAAATAAGCTAAAAGAAATAGAAGAGAATTACAGAAATAAAAAAATAAAAAACCTATATCAAGGTGCTAGAAATGAAAAAAAAGGTTTCCAACAAAAACCCATATTCGTCAAAAACAAAGCAGGAAATAATATAAGCGGGGAAACAGAAATTGCCGAAAGATGGAAAGAGTATTTTGATGAATTACTAAATGGCAATAATAAGTCAAACCAAAGAGAATACGTGGAAACAGAAGCAAGAATCGAACACTTAGAAGACATAGAAGATAATTCACCCAGCAAAGAACAAATCGAGGAAATCATAAAAAATCTGAAAAACAACAAATCCCCTGGAAGCGATAACATAACAGCAGAGATGATGAAATATGGTGGAAAACTGCTAAATAATTGGATATACAAGATCATAAAGGAGATATGGATAAAAGAACGAATACCCGAAGATTGGAAGGAAGCCATTATTTGCCCATTACACAAAAAAGGAGACAAAATAGAATGCAGTAATTACAGAGGAGTAGCGTTACTAAATACCGTATATAAAATCCTATCAAAATCCATAAAAGATAAGCTAGAAAAAGAAGTTGAAAATATAATAGGCGAATACCAATGCGGATTTAGACGAGGGAGAAGCACAACGGACCAAGTATTCATAATCAGAGAATTACAAGCAGAAAGCTATAAACACAACTTACCAACGATAGCGCTATTCATCGACTTCCAGCAAGCATACGATAGAATAAAAAGGAAGGAATTAAAAGAGACCCTTAAGGAACTGGGAGTTAGCAGAAAGTTGCGTAACATGATACATCTTACTTTAGAGAATACAGAAAACAGAGTCAAAGTAAACAATCATGTATCGGACAAATTTATAGTAAACGAAGGATTAAGGCAGGGCGATCCTTTGTCATCATTACTCTTCAATTTATGCCTAGAAAAAATAATGCGAGAAGCGAAAATCAATAGAGAAGGACTCCTATATCATAAAAGACACCAAGTTTTGGCATTTGCGGATGATATAGTGTTGCTGGCAAGAGGAAAAAAAGAGCTACAGGAGATAGTACAGAGAATAGTAAAAGCAGCAAAGAAAATGGGACTTTACATAAATGAAACTAAAACAAAATGTATGCAGTGGACAGATGATCAGTTCAGGGATGGACAAAAGTTTAAAGTAGAAGTAGAAGAAAGATTATCATACGAATTCGAAATGGTAGAAAGATTTACATACCTAGGTACAATAATATCACGCAAACCTAACATTAAAGAAGAAATACAAGCTAGAATAATGGCAGGCAATAGAAGTGTACATGCTCTTAGTGGAATGTTGAAAAGCAAGTTTTTATCAAGAAAGGCAAAAATACAGTTATACAAAACAACTATACAACCAATAGTAACGTACTGCAGTGAGACATGGACAATGACAAAAAATGAACAAAATTTACTGGAGATATGGGAAAGGAAAATCCTGAGGAAGATATATGGAGGAATAATAAGGGACGGTTTATGGATAAGAAGATCAAATGATGAGTTAAAGAAATTATATAATCAACCTAACATAATAGGAGTCATAAAGGCACAGAGACTAAGATGGCGAGGTCACCTAGAAAGGATGCCGAACACGAGGACTTCAAAAAGGGTAATGAACTACACTATAACTTTAAAAAAGAGAAAAGGAAGGCCAAAAAATAGATGGAATCAGGAGGTAGAAAAAGATATGGAAGAAATTGGACTACAAGGCCAGAAAAGAAAAATGAATAACAAGAAGGAATGGAGAAAAATCACATATCGAGCCAGAGAAGATCTCAGTACATAAAGAAAAGCGAAAATGAAGAAAGAACAAACTTTTTAAGCCATGGGCCTCTAAGGCCTTTAGTGCTATTGTATATATATATATATTCAATACATTAATTTATTTTAATATTTATCTTAATCCTAGAGTTCATCATATTAAAATAGAGATGCAAAAATATTTAATCGGATCTAAAACAGTAAGTATTCTTAATGTATTTGAATTTTTTACTCTGAGGCTCATGCGCACAGCACTCTCGCGCTCATACTTCTGCTTAACTAATTTTTGTGTTTGAGGGATGTTTGGTCATCTTAATTTGTCTGACTGATTAAATATAACTTTATTTTAGTTCCATTAATAACATATTTAAAAATCAGACATGTAAAAGTAAGTAAAGTTCATTTAATTTTAATGGAGCTTTAAAGCGTCTGACAAAAGTTCTGGTCCATGACAAGTGTCTGACACTTATTACAGTATTTTTAAAATAATATTCTACAAAATATGTATAAAAATCAGTTATGTAAATTTAAGTTAAATAGCTCTTATTTTTAGTTACCTTTCTCACCCGGTAACTGCCCAGGTGTCACTCAGCAAGTTTCATAAATACGCAGGTATTCAAAGCACGCGAGACGCTACTGAGACTCTAAGGTTTCATCTGTGTGAAAATAAGTTATGTCTGATCGCTCTGGGATCTTGGACTATTATGTAACTTATCCTTTTTTAACCACCTAATATTGGACAAAACCAACAACTTTAAATAATGCGTTTCCGCCGACATTATTACACTTCCACAAGCTTAAATATCCTTTCGACGTTGAATATTGGCTTTACATTTTAACCTATGCTCTTTTATTTTGTAATAATCATTATCATCCTCATCATTTCCTTCTGAATTACTGAAATATTGTGGAGCAGAAGTGACAGAACAATTAACAACATTAATTAATTAAATTAAAAAACACAATAAAATACCGAAAGAATAGAAAACGATCGAACTGATTCTACTATTCAAAAAAGGAGATAAAAAATAGCCAGAAAACTACAGAGGTAAAAACTTGTTAATACTACGCTAAAACTTACAACTTAAATGTTACTCGTGCGTATAAATCAGAGGATACATTTAGCAGATGAACACTAGGGTTTTGTAGTGGAAGATCATGTACAGATACAATATTTGTTATAAAGCAAATTACTGAGAAATCACTATAGTATAATAGATCAGCATTTCTGTGTGTGATTGACCTAAAGAAAGCGTTTGACAGAGTAGGTTTCAAAGATATAATCCATCTTCTGTATAATAAAGAAGTTTCCCTAAATATTATAAAAGCTATCAAAAACATCGATCAACACATCAAAATGGAACACAGGATGGATGGACATTTCACAGAACCTATAGAAATAGGCAGCGGAATAAGACAAGGGGACTTATTAAGCCTCATGTTCTTCAACTTTATCATGGATGAAATCATCAAAAGCGTTAACAAAGGAAGATAATATAGAATGTGAAACAAAGAAATATAAATACTCTGTTACATACACGATACAATATTTATAGCGCAAGATGAAGATAGTCTGCAAAGACTGATCCACAGATTTAACATGAGAGCAAAAGAATTTAATATGAAAATCTCATCTCAGAAAACTAAAATAATAAAAGTCAGCAAAGAACAAACTAGATGTTAAATAGAAATTGATGACACCAGTATTGAACAAGTAATGGAAATAAAATACCTGGGAATTACACTGACCAGCTATGAAGACCTAGACAAAGAAGTGAGAGATTAAGTACAAAAAGCAAATAGACTGACAGGATGCCTTAATAACACTATATGGCGAAACAGATACATTAATACTGAGATAAAGTCAAGAATTTATAAAGGCAGTGTAAGACCAATAATGGCATATGCCTCAGAAACAAGACTTGATACAGCGACAACGCAAAGGCTACTGGAAACGGCAGAGATGAGAGTACTGAGAAGAATTACAGGAAATAGAAAGATTAGAAGAAAATGTAACGTACAGTGGATGAATGAATGGACACAAAATTAAAAAAAATAATTGAATAAGCACATAAGCAGAAAGGAGGAGACTCGTGTTCTTAAAATAGCAAGAGCTAAGTCACCAATCGGCAAAAGAAGTATCGGACGACCGCGCAAAAGATGGAATGACAACCTTCCATAGAGCTATTAATCCGCAAATGAACAAGCAGAAATGCTTGTAAAGATAAAGAAGAAGAAGAAGAAAATAATTTTTTTTCTGTCGGTTTTCGTAATTACATTTCCCAATCTGTTTTAATTTTAGGTCATATCAATATTGAGCCCCTTTACCGACAAGTCCTTCCTAAGCGTCTCACCCAAGGTCTTCTTTCATCTTCCTTTCCTACTTCTTTTCGGAACCTGCAGATCAGCAATTTTTCATATTGGGCGATTATTGTCTAGACGTTAAATAAAATCAAACCATCTTTTAAATTTATTCATTTTTGTCACTTCACTTCCACCCACATTTATCTAAGCATTTTTATTTTCACCACATGCTTTCGTTGTTCCTCTTTCGTTTAACTGGCCAACATTCACTTCCGTACTTCAAAGCTTGTTTTATTGCTGCTTTGTAGAATTTTCTCTTTAGAGTCATTGGAAATTTTTGTAATACAACACACCACTAACCTATTTTCACTTCTATCCAACCCTAATTCTACTGCATGCATCGCTATATATTTCCTAATAACTCTGTAATACCGATGCTAGGTACTTAAAACTATTACTTTTCACAATTATTTTACCATGGTCTCACCATTTATGGCAAAAAAGTATAACGGCTTATGGATCCTTTTTAATTGTGGGTTTGGTGGTACTGAACGTGTTAATTGTACTTATGTTTTCTACTATTTTTACACCCAACTGCAATATACCTACGGTGAGATTATATTAAATGTTTAAATATTATGTTTATATGGGATAAGCCACAATATTATATTGGTTGTAATTAAAATCACAATTTTAACTAACAAATATTTGACCTTTTGACTTCCACTCTGAGAAATGTTTTTAAAAAACGATTATTATAAAAAATTTTAAGAAAATGGATAACTAAACCAAAATTTTTTATTACGTTATGTCATTTTAAAATTGACATACTTGTTCTCGTCTTGTAGCTAGCAGTATGTAAATGGCTAAAAAACCTAAGGATGGTGTCTTTCCCTAGTAATATCAAATTCTGACTGTTT